>NC_079486.1:5251312-5571133 GCF_026230105.1 Diorhabda sublineata
ATGAATAAAACAAGTAAGATGTGTCAGAACAATACGAGGATCTTTTCTATCATTTATTTATTGTGCAGTAATACCACAGTTCATTTGAATGATCTTTATCTTGCAATTCCATAAGGTAGGTACTCCAAAACTACTAAAGGTCCCCATGTGAATCCATCCAAACGCTCCTATTATATCAATCATTATATATAGGTAAATATTTAAAAAAAATGTGTTGTTGGGAATTGTTTTATCAAATTTCCAAAAATATTTCCTAAATGATAGAATCACTGCAAAAATCTTCAAAGCCGGGTAGATGCGGTTCTCTTGTTCCTACTTCAATAATCTAATTCTTTTTTTGTAACTGGACATTCACAGACGTTACAATACAAATTTCCAGGCCCAGTTCAGATCAAGCTACCATAGTGAAATTAGTAAATATGTTAGAGTACATACAATTCTTTTTTATTAGAGGCCATTTTGGTAAATGAGAAATCACGCTCCTTTACCTAAAAATAAATTATTTGTAAACTACTTCCAGTATTGGTGTAGTACCTATACTATATTCAAACACTTGCCAACACCTTAAAACCATTTAGCTTGTTTAAATCATATTCATCAACATAAAACATTGTGGTGTGTACGTGAGTATTTTTAAATACACAAGTACGTATAGGTATATTAAGTTCAAAACTCTGACATCAATAAGATGATGATTATGATGGCAAAATCAGATAAAAGAATACGACATGCAATATCAAATTACTTAGTTAAAGGTGTAGAAAATGTGAAAAATAATTGTACATACCTACTAAAAGAATCAAAATTTTAAAAATTTATACATTTTCAGTCGAAATTTACTTCATTACATAAACTACATTCACTTAATCTTCACGTATAAAACTTAAACATAAGTAAGTTTTCCAACTAGATACCAATTCCGTTCCTAACATTATAATGAATTCCGAAGTTCCTTTGTTTGAAACTTTGGTTTACTTTGACCTTGGACGAATAAAAAAGATTAACCCAGCTGGCATGTTTGAATATAACTGAAGCCAACTTCAGTAAACCTCAATGTTGTCAAATTTTACAATTTATTTGTTTATTATCTGGATGCATGTTACGTTTCAAAAATATTTATTTATACATAGTAATATTATTAAAAACCAATAAGTATGTGGCTCTAGTTCTCACTAAATTTGGTTAATGGACAATATTTCCCACAATTGATCTAAACAAAGATCAGGAAAATTATTTTGGCGAGAATTGTTGTTATTTGTTACACAGCAGTGTTGATTAAAATCAATCTAGGTCTTTATATACATTTTATTTACATCTTCATATATATACCTCATCTATCACTTATATCTTATAAAACCAATCATGTGCTAAAAACCCGGTATAACCATATATTCACTTAACCTTAATTTTCTCAATAATAATCAACTACAAAAACAAAACTATGTACATAGAACATTAAACTACTATTTCTACAAATCAAGCGCCATCTCTATAAGAAAGCATTAACTTAAAATAACTCCTAACGATTTCTATTATAACACCCTCTCTTAATGCGCATCTTATAGAGTCTATAAGTTAATATACAATCATATTCAAAATATCACCTATATTACATGAAATTAACAAATAAAATAAAATTAACCCTCTCTCGTTTCAAAATCTAAACCTAATTGTTTACAATTTGAGTAAAATTGTGGTTTTTGCAATCCTTTTGTTGATAAGTCTGCTAACTGACATTTTGTATTTATATATTCAAGGACAATACAATCATTTTTTACATTCTCATGAATAAAGTTATATTTTATGTCTATGTGTTTGACACGTTTATTATTCTCAGGATTTTTAACAAGTGCAATACAACCCTGATTATCTTCAAATACTTTGAAAACATTAATAACGTACCCCGACACTGATCTTCTGTCATTCACGTCTCCTGCCCAATCCGAATCTACATAACAGCTCAATGGTAATTCATTTATTCTCCTTTCATACTTTAATCTTGCCTTTAATGTTCCTTTTAAATATCTTAACAGCCTTTTTAGTCCAATCCAAATTTCTTCTGAATTTCTTTCTTGAAATCTACTAAAGTAGTTTACTGTGAAACTGATGTCTGGTCTTGACCCTAACATTAAAAACATCAAACACCCAATCAATTATCTTACTGGCTTGTTTCCATTTGTATCATTTTTGTTTAGATCTATTCTAAATTTTGGGTCTATTGGAGTTGAACATGGTTTAAAATTTTCAAAATTAAACCTTTTCAAAATTCCCTGTAAATATCTTTCTTGATTTATTTCCAAAATTCCTTTATCTCTGTCATAACAAATTTCTAAACCTATAAAATTTTTTAACTCACCTTTGTCCTTAAACTCGAAATTATTCATTAATTAATTTTTCCATTTATTAATTATTGTTAAATTTGTTCCACACAATATAATATCATCCACATAAAGTAATAAGTAAATTACATATTCTCCAGTCTTTTTATAGTACAAGCAGTAATCAGTTTCAGATCTACAAAATTCTAAGTTTATTAAAAAACTATTTATCATGTTGTTCCAGCATTTAGATGCTTGTTTTAAGCTATAAAGGGATTTATTTAGTTTTAATATTTTGCCTGGTTTACATTTTACTCCTTCTGGTGGATAGATATATACATTCTCTTTCAATTCGCCATTTAAGAATGCGGTTTTCACATCCAACTGTTGATAATAAAATTTAAATTGTAGACCCACTGACAATAATGTCCTTATTGTAGTCATCTTTGCCACGGGTGAGTAAATTTCATCATAATCAAAAGATTCCTTCTGCACAAAACCTTTATATTTGTCACTTATTTGTTCTTCTAAAGGCTTCTTAGCAAATACCCACTTTGTACTTAGTATTTCTGCATTCTTGGGCATTGGTGCTTCTATTCAAGTTTTATTTTTCTCTATTGAACTTATTTCTCTTTTCATCACTTCCATCCATAAGTCCTTGTCTCTTTTATCAGTCAAGTCTTCCACTGTTTCGGGTACATTCTCAACATATGACATTGCGTCAAAGGCCATATACATTTCAAACTCATTATATCTGTTAGGTTTTCGCCTGGTTCGTTTTTCTTGTATTTCTTGTCCTCTGTCTTGTAAATCATCTTCTTGTAATACCTGTATCTCTTCTTGTATTTGTTTTACTTCTTCTTGTTCATCGTCACTTTCTTCTATTATTGCATTTTTGCTATCAAGTTTTCCATTTTCCTTCAACTCCATTCCTTCATTTTTAAAATAAAATTCGCTCTCATTAAACATTACATCTCTTGCAATGACTACTTTCTGTTCCATGATATCCCATAATCTGTACCCTGTCATTGTGTATCCAATCATCATACACTTCTTCGCTTTAGAATCAAATTTTTTTCTAAATTGTTTTGGAATGTGGCAATATGCTAAAGATCCAAAAACTCTTAAATTACTAATGTCCGGTTTCTTCCCATTCCATATTTCAGCCGGAGTAACTTGTAAAGCACTACTTGGGCTTCTATTTAGAACGTATGCTGCTACTCGAACTGCTTCGCTCCAAAATTCTTTAGGAATATTAGCGTCTTGCATCATGGTTCTTGCTTAGTACACCAAGCTTCTATTAAAGCGTTCTGCCTTACCATTTTGTTCAGGACTGTAAGGTGTTGTATAGTCAATAAATGTCCCATTCTCCCTGCAAAATTGCTTTATTTCATTTGTGATGTATTCCCTTCCATTGTCACATCTCAATGTAGCTAATTTTAAATTAAACTTAGCCTGAACCGTTCTCACATATTCTCCGAAACATTCATACACTCCACTCTTAGCTCTTATTACATAAACGTAAACAAAATTTGAATAGTCATCTATAAAAGTTACAAAGTACTTGCCTTGTTCGTGACTAATTGGAGTTATTGGTCCTGCAACATCTGTGTGCACTATCTCAAGTAATCGTTTAGCTCTTGTACGCGTTCCAAAATTCAACCTGGTCATTTTACCCTTTACGCAAGATTCACAAAAATCAACTTTACCTATTTTGAGATTTTTTATACCAGTTACCAAATTATTTTTAATTAATTTCTCTAAATTTGCATTACATACATGACCTAATCTTTGATGCCACAATTTTATTTCATCATTTTCATTTTCAATATTTAAAGACTCTACATTGTTTACTTTAAAGGATATTTCATATAAATTGTTTCTATAACCAATTCCGATTAATTTTTTTTTCGCTATACATTAGTACCTTCCCTTTTTCAAAAACAACTTTAACATTTACATTTTCTAACCTTTTTACAGACAATAGATTTCGCCTTAAATTTGGGACATATAGAACATTTTTAATTTTACATTTGATTTCTTTTCCATTGACCTCACTAAAAACTTCAATATTTGCTACTCCAATGGCTTCCATGTAATTGTTGTTTTTTGCAACTGCTATTTTAATGGGTTTTTTCAACTTCATGAAATCATGAAAATACATTTTATCATTTACTAAATGATCAGTACACCCTGAATCGATATAAAATACTAAATTTTGGTTACTTACAGATTGGTAACAATCTTCTAAATTAGAGTTTAAATTTGACAAAAAACAAATACCTTGTCCATCTTGTACCTCATCAAGTTCAGTTCCTTCTTCATTTTCCATATAGTTTGCTCCCTTATTGTTATTGTCCTGATACTCATGGTCATAATTTCTTCTATAGCTTGTTTCTTTATAACCTCTTCCTCTGTAACCAAATCCTCCTCTATAACCATTTCCTTGAAAATTTCCTCTAAAATTCCCATAACCCCGAAAACTACTTTGACCTCCAATAAAACTGCCTCTGCTTGAACCTCTGATTTCGACAATTCTTCCTATAATGACCTCTTTGTCCACAAGTATAACATACACCTGGACTATAAGTTGAAAAAGCTGATGAGTTTACACTATCTTGCTGATAATTTCTGCTTTAGCTATTGGCTTCATACAATGCAATTTTTCTTTCAACTTCAGCTCTTAATTTAATTTTTGCTAAACTTATTGTTAGATCTTCTGATGGTATGTTCTCTAATATGGTTATTGCAGTTTCAAACTCTTTCGGCATAGCAAGTAATAAACAATATCTTGCTCTTTCATGTCTGCGCCTGTAGCATTTAATTGTCTTATGGTTTCATCAAAATCAGACAAAAACTTTTCTAATTTGCTACTATCTTGACTATCTTTCATAGACATTAGTTTCCTTCTTAGAATTAACTGGCCCGGAATGCCTTTCTTTTCATATCTTTCCTCTAAAACTGTCCATATACTAAAAACTGTATCTTTTCCTCTAATTAAATCTATTTGCGAGTCGTATAAACACTGCACTATAATAGACTTACATTTATTGTCCTTCTTCTTTGCTTCAGCCCGAAGTTTGTCACTTTTATAATCAGAATCATTAAATTCATTTTCCATACATTCCAACACATCTTTTTCTTCAAACAAAATACTCATACGATACTTCCATGTGTGATAATTTAATCCATTTAATAATTCTACATTAAAATGGTTTTTAATGCCAATAATACTGTTACTGTTCACCTACATTTTTTTTCCTTTTTATAATAACGACCTTTTTCAATATTGAGTTGTGACCTGGACCCATAACCTGTTGTTATTTGTTACACAGCAGTGTTGATTAAAATCAATCTAGGTCTTTATATACATTTTATTTACATCTTCATATATATACATCATCTATCACTTATATCTTATAAAACCAACCATGTGCTAAAAACCCGGTAAAACCATATATAAACTTAACCTTACTTTTCTCAATAATAATCAACTACAAAAACAAAACTATGTACATAGAACATTAAACTACTATTTCTACAAATCAAGCGCCATCTCTATAAGAAAGCATTAACTTAAAATAATATAAATAATAATATAAAATATAAGCTAGGCAACATTGCTATGTAACTGTATTCATTTATGCTTTTGTTTTACCTAGCATAGAGTGTTTGAAAGAAATAATATCAAATACTAGTTTTATTCAGACTTCAACTCCGATCACGATCCTGTCCTTATCCATCTGAAACTTTCACACAATATACATAACCCTGTCATTACAAAAACATACGATTACAACACTACAAGCTGGGTAAAATTTAGAAAACACATAAATGAAAACATCACAATAACAGACAAAATAGAAAATACACAACACTTAACAAAGATAATTGGAAATCTTCAAAATATTATCATCACAGCAAGAAATCAATCAACTATATTAAAACCAAAAACCCAATTCCATAATACTCTCCCAGATCACATCATACAAACAATACACGAGAAAAACAAAATAAGGAGAAAATGGCAACAAACTAGGCACGATAACGATCATTCACTACTAAAACAATATCAACACACAATAAACAGCTTGATAAAAGAACACAAAAACAACGAATGGTCCAATTTTTTGAACACTTTACAACCAGAAAACAACTCGCTATGGAAAATCGCGAAACGTCTCAGATTCAAACAAAATAAATTTAATAAAATTATTAGTAACGGACATACGTTTACTAATGAAATCGAAATAGTGGAAAAGTTCGGAGAGTATTTTCAAAACAACTTTATAAATTATTCACAACACACACAATATCATCAAAATATCACACAATAAGTTCATCAATACCTGAATTCATTAAACACTTTAAATACACAAAACTTAACAACTTGTACAGAAGTTTACAACACAATACAACAATTAAAAAATAAAACAGCCCCGGGATCAGACGGGATACCTAACATTTTACTCAAAAATATACCACAAAAAGCAATAGTACAACTTACATACATAATAAATTTCATTATTAAAACTGGTCAATACCCGGATATGCTCAAGATTGCCAACATCATATCAATAATCAAAGCTAACAAACAACCATGTTATGTGGATAGCTACAGACCAATTTCCCTACTGAATAATATAGCAAAGGTAATTGATAAAATAATCCTTAAAAGATTACAAAATTTCATAGATAAACATAATACTATACCTTCCGAGCAATACGGATTCAGAAGCGGTCACAGCACAGTGGCTCAAATCATCAGAGTTTTAAATTATATTAGAGAAGGCTTCCAAAACAAAGAAAAAGCAATTATGGTCACTATCGACATACAGACAGCATTTGACTCCGTATGGCACTAGGGATTAGTTCACAAATTAATCAAATTAGGTATACCAAGCTATTTGATTAAAATTTTAAATTCATACCTAACGAATCGTAAATTCTTCACTAAAATAGAAAATCACACAGCTGGACCATTTTCAATACAAGCTGGAGTACCACAAGGCTCTGTGTTATCTCCTTTGCTATATTCCATATTTATCCATGATCTACCAACTTCCCCGCAACTTCTTACCGCCATATATGCCGACGACACCTGTTTTGTATCGACAGCAAAGAATCCAGATCACGCATTAGACATCGCACAAAATCACATCAATACAAAAATTATACCATATTTACACGAACACAAATTAGCCATTAATGCATCCAAAACAGAGTATTTATTACTCAGGAGAATAGCTAGAAAAAACTGCTCACTGCAATCTCAGCTATATGTAGATGGACACCTCATTACACCTAGTAACACCCTGGAATATTTGGGGTATACTGTACAAGGCAACACAAAGCCAAGATTGCAATGGGCAAACTGTACCCACTCATATGCCGACACAGTAATCTCACAAGCCAAAACAAAATACTTATATACAAACAAATCATACGTCCAATACTCACATACGCAGCCCCAGTTTATTATAACGGCTCCAAACACAATTTCAACTCCCTGCAAGTGATACAGAACAAGTGTTTACGGATGGCGATAAAATATAATTGCTACCCCAAACTACCCAGAAACACGTGGTTACATAACAAAGCCGATATACCCACTATTAAAGACTTTATAACAAAAATCTCTACAAATTTTTACAATTATTGTCTGCCAAACGATCTTCGTAAGAGCCTCAAAGACGCAAATCGCGCAGAAGACATCCGAGATAGTGGGTGTAGGCTTCTGCATGGGTCGCTAACCATATAACAAGGTTGTTCAACTCCAAACGTTTATTCATCACAAATGAATAGAATATTTCAAAAATAATAATAATAATAATTAATATCAAATAAAACAACGTCAGTCATGTTGCTTTCCCGAAAAATATTCCCCCAGTCGATTTTGAAACTCTGTTTTTCAGCTGCTTTTCAGAGATAACCCAGTCGAAAGATGCTAGGAATCATAAACATATATTAGGGACAAAGTTATTTTTAGAGCGAAAATGTATGGATAATGTTGAAGAAACAAGGAGCCAGCTTAATACTTCAGACGCACTCAATACATGTAAAGATCGCCAGACCATTGGCATACACATTTTATATTATTCTTTTTATATGTATTGTTAATTTGGGAATCATAAACAGAATAAAGAACCTTTTTAATTAAAAAACTAGTTTTATTTGAATACAAATTTACTATAGACATGTACCAACAAATATTCGATACGACGTATCGTGCCTTCACGAGACAAACATATAGGTTTTTAATGAGGATATGCTTATTTATTATAATTATTAGTCAATTTAAGTCAAAAACGAGACGAAAGTAATGTGAAAACAAAAAACAAATGCTAATAGATTAGCCTGGCCAGCAACTTCAGTACTTTCATCAAGTTGAAGTGAAAAGTTTGTTTTATCTAAACTGTAACAGTGAATTTGACCGATTTTTTTTGCTTCCTTCTCAGTGAATGAAACTTCAAATTCTAACCAACAGAGTGTTCTGTTCCTTTTTTAGCTATCAATATGAATAGGCGATAAGATACACAGGTTGTCATCTGTGCCAATAACCACAAAAACCATATTTCAAATAATCAGCAACGTACTTATGGTCCGGTTTTGCCTTCTTAGACTACTCTAATAAATATCGAATTTTATTTTTTTATTCTCTTTTTATTCTCCCGTAATTGTGGCGGCAAAAAATGTTGAGATTCTTTGGAATTGGGCATCAAATTGACGGAAAGGAGCATAAAAATGATTGGCTCGGCGGATAACGCGTTAATCATTGAATTACTCATATTTATGACGGTTTAATAACAATATAATTGAATTTTTTTCGGAAATTTAAGGATAAGGCTGAAACTGTTAAAATTAGGCATAAAAAATAATTTGCATAAAATTAATAAAAAAAATGATTTTTTAACAAACTTTATTGAGAAAATTAACAAATTTTTATCAAAAATTAGAACGGAAATTTTTCCTTCAAATCACGACACCATCACTCAAAAGTATCTTTCTGCTATTCTCCTCATATTTCATCCTCCTCTACTTCTTGCTCCTCTTCTCCTTCTTCGTAGTCTTCCGCCGAAGATTCCGTCTCATCGCCCAACTTCGCGCGTTTCTTCTGTTTACCGCCGCCATCCTCACTCGCGTATCTCTGTCGCTTCGTGTTTCTCGAAGATTTCGTATATCTATATATGAAGCTGTACTTTTTCAGTCTGTCGAGCAGCTTCATTTCGACGGCTTCTTTAGCCTGTTTGACGGCTACGTCCATCCTGAGTTTGAGTTTATTGAATTTATCGTTCAGCACAAGGTTATCGTCGATATTTTTCAAGAACGGTTTCAAATTTTCGTCCTTCACCCAAGATCTAGTCACCGCGTCGGAATCGAAAAATGTCACGTGGTTGTGCGTCTGAAAATAATCGTTATCCGCCAATACACAGTGTGACTAACTCCATAGATCGAATATCTTGTGTCGTTTCAAGAATTTTATTGAAATATATTACGAAAAAAATCGATTAATCACCCTGTATATGGCCATCAAAATTTACAAATTAAAAAAAAATAAAGCTGTATACGAGTTTACAAATTTCCCACTCTCCACTTTCAATTGATAAAAAGAATCGCACTCTATTTAAGGTAACTTGAAATTTATTTCGATTTTCACTCCAAATGAAATATTGGAATAAGTAAAAAAATCACCCTGTATATAAGGTAACTTAATAATTTCGATATTAAAACAAAATCATCCTGTACGTGACATGAACTAAAAAATGGTACTTACAACACTAACCTAATGAAAGTGACCAAGAGAAATATTAGACTTACCGGTTCTAAGGAATCTTTCAAGCAAACATAATTCTCGATTTCCGGATCATCTTCCACCATAGCCGGCCACTTTATCGTCGATCGATTCTTCTTTGATTTCGCATCTATTATACCTCCCATCTGGATTCATCCAACAATACCATTTGTCAGATAGATCCAGGGGATCTTTCACGTCGGGCAGGTATCTATACTTGTCGCAAGAGTCGCAATACACGTAGAGACCGACGTTTCTGAATTCTTGAAGTAATCTCATTTTCTCGTAGAAGCTCTCGTTCAAAAAATACATATTTTCCTCCTCTTTCACATCATTTTTGTTTAGAACTTCCTTGGAATTGGCGTCGCTGCAGTTCATTGGTGGTGATGAATCGAACTTATCTGCAGTAGTCATGATAATCTTCTTACCGTTAGCATCTTTTTCCTCCTTTGGAGCTTGGAACGATACCGTTGAGTTTTGGTCTTGATAAGTTTGTTTTTCCTTCTCCTTAACCATTTTCAACCAGTTATTGAATTTTGTCACTACCAAATTTTTGTAATACAAATTGGTTTCTTTACTCAAAGTCGACGGCATTTTAAAAGTTCTACAATTTTAATATACAAATAACACTTATTAACCGTCTTACTTTCATTCATTTAAAAAAATATTTTGACAATTGTTGACTTTTGAAATTCAAACACTTTCAAATGTTTATCTCATTAAACAATCGAAATCATCAATTGATGATATCTTTACGTATATTTAAGAAAAAAACGATTTTTCGCGTTGTACATCACGAAATAAAACCTCTATAATTACGATTATAATTACGACATATATGTAATACCAACTGTCCATATAGGAGTCTTACCTATATGAGCAATAATAGTATTACCATTGTATAAAGAATATTCTTTATACAATGTTATTACAGTATATGTTAGACAACGTATTATAACAAAAATAATATTTTACAACGTTGCATAGAATATTTTTTGTGTTGAAAGTTAAAATGGCAACATGCTAGTACGCTGTGAAGTTGACTCCTAGTGATATTAGACAGTTTAGGTTATTGCATATCTGTCTTTATATTAAGTTATAACAATAAAAAGGATATTTTTATTCTAATAATACTAAAAACAACAAGTTATGGGTCCGAGACTTTTCACTGTATAAAAAATAATTCGGATTATAAAACTAAAAACGGAAATTCATTAGAACAAAAAACTTCTAATAGAATACATAAAAATAGTTGAAACTAAATTTGATACAAAAGTTCATTAAGTAAGATCAGAAATAATGGAGAATATACGAGTGAACGAATGAAAGAATATATGAAAAAATGAGGTACTATTCTTGATTATACTCCAGCAAACTTCCCATAACTTAATGGAAAATTGGATTGAGGGTAAACCTTGGACACTAAATAATCTAAGTGTATTTGGCTCAGATGCGAGGATACTCGAAAGGATATCGGCTCTGGAATAAAATTGAAATACATGATATAAAAATAATAACTAGGATATTAAAAGATAATGAAGAAACCAGAAGTCAAAAACAAGATGAAAGTAATGTGAAGAAGAGCCACGATAAGGAAAATGATGTTGAAAACAAAGAACAAATAACAGTAAAGTGAGAAGTGTAAAATAATATTGTTGAGGAGAACAAGGAACAGGAAATAAGGAAATCAAAAAGAAAAATTTCTGACCTATTGTGATTTTCCAACAAAAACAATATTATTTCCTTAAGAAGCTTGAACAATCTTGACAGCACTTTACCTCTTGAGAGCCACCGTACTTCACAATGAAGCAGGAATGCTTTGTGCTCACTTCCCATTTCATCACACAGAATAAGAAAAAGTCAGCAAGTTAGCAAGCAAGTTCAGTACTTTCATTAAGTTGATGTGAAAAGTTTTTTTCAAAACTGTAACTGTGAATTTGAGCGATTTTTTTATTTTCTTTTCAGTGAATGAAACTTCAGATTCTACCCTAGAGAGTGTTCTGATCCTTTTTTAGCTAGCTCTCAATATGAATAGGTGATATGATGCAATTGTAGCTTGTCTATTTTGCTCACCACAAATTGATGTTTTCATTAGTGAGTGTGACTTTAAGAATAAGTTCAAATAAGAGGTGAGAATGCTTATCATTTGAACTGAACTTGAATGTTACAATCATACATAATTTCGAATTGTATAGGTGTGAAGAAATGGAAAATGGAACCGAAGATACCTACAATATTTAACTCAAACCTGAATGGATGCAAATATGGAAAGAACGTTTGATTGGATTGCACAGTGACAAATTGAGAAGTTTCAAAGAAGCATTAAGGAAATGATTGGCAATATTGAAAATTCCACATCAGATAATACTTTCGAATGGCTAATGAAGATGCTTATAAAATACAAAATGGGGAAAGTGAATCGAATAATAGAGGTAAATATTTAATTACAATAAATATATGTAAAAACTTATGATATACATATTGATTGGTTGATTGTACAATGAATCGACACTGAGGACATACACACAGCTGCCCAAAATTTGTTAAATGAACAATTCACAAAAATAAAAGTCCATAAAAGATACTAAAAGAACATTCACATTGAGAAATCTAAGACATGTACTACTATTACCACATTCACTATTACAATGTCTGACGCCTGTTTCGATGTTCTCCATTAGTCTCTATGTGTTTTGTACAAAACAAAAAAATATTACCGAGTATAAATTGATTCAAGATCGTCAGTTGATTGAATTAGTAAACTCACTCTCTACTCAATAACAACATTCTGTAGGCTAATGTAAAAGGCTTTTCTTGTTTGAATTTCCCGCCTCCCAACTGAAACGGCAACACTGCACATGCACTGCACTGCACAAAATACTTTATCAAAATAAAAAACATACAATATTATCACCTTTGCATAAAAAAGTACCAACTCAATACTCAACGTAATGTATGTATATCAATCAGTTGTTCTAGAGTTTACAGACTAGGTACCTAATCATTATAATTACCTAATTATAAAATAATCTTTCTTGCTTTCTGAGTGGCAAATTTATCAATAATTTCCGTAAAACCTATTTTTCCACAGATTTCGAATTTAATTTGAAGAGAGATTTTCTTCGAAGAACCACTCTATTTTTCAGAATACTCATATTTTTTCTTGGCCTGCATCAGTGTACCAAAATCAGAACTGTTGAGATTTCCTGCAAAGTTTCTAATTTTGTTGAAACCTTAATACCAATGACATTATATGAACATTTTTCTTGTTGGTTACAAGAGTTATTCATACTTTCAGAAGCAGAAGAAGAAGTTTCAGGTGAGTGAAATAATTAAATTTCTAAAAATTTGGATGAAGCGAATCTTTCAGACTGATGTAAACTACAAAATCTGCAATAATGAAGGAGTTAGAGCGGAAACAAAAATATATTTACATTCATACAAAATTAAAACAATACATATTTTCTACGAAAAGGATTTTAGTGATCTCAAATATTTGAGTTTATCTACTCGAAAGTAGCTTTCTCATAACTATGGGGTTTTATATAAAATCATATGATTTGTTGGGATTTATTTAAGAGATACCAAGATTCAAATTGTCCACAGTATCCAGTACAAGATGAGTAATTATTGAACTTCCCACTAAATTAGGAAGTTATTCTAATTCAATCTGAGTAATGATAGTCTTTCTTTCAAGAAATAGTCCAAATGGATCAAAGTACATATTTTGTTCAATGCCAGAGTGAGTTTACTAATTCAATCAACTGACTATCTTAAATGAAATTATACTCGGTAATATTTTTTTGTTTTATACAAAACACATAGAGACTAACGGAGAACATCGAAACAAGCGTCAGACAGTGTAATAGTGAGTGTGGTAATAGTAGTACATGTCTTGTATTTCTCAATGTGAATATTCCTCTTATCTTCATAGTATCTTTTAGGGACTTTTACTTTTGTAATATGTTCATGCAACAAATTTTCGTCAGCTGTCTGAATGACCTCAATTTCGATTCATTGTACAATCAACCAATCAACATGTATACCATGTTTTTACACATATTTATTGTATTCAAATATTAGCCATTCGAAGTATTATCTGATGTGGAGTTGTCAGTATTGGTATTGCTATTTGTTTTTTTAATGCTCCTTTTACACTTGTCAATTTGTCACTGTGCAATCCAATCAAACGAAGACTATGAAGAAGAAGTAGAGGAGTATGAAGAAGAGAAGGACGACGAAGTATAAGGAGAATAGCAGAAAGATACTTTTGGATGGCGGTGTCTTGATTTTCTGTCTGAATTCAAATTTCCGTTCTAATTTTTGATAAAAATTTGTAATTTTCTCAATAAAGTTTGTTGAAAAATTCTATTTTCTTATTAGTTTTATGCAAATCATTATGCCAAATTTTATCATTTTCCTGCCTTTTCCTTAAATTTCAAAGAAAAATTCAATTATATTGTCTTAAAGCGTCATAAATACGAGTAATTCCATGATTAACACGTTAACCGCAGAGCCAAACATGTTTATGCCCCTTTCCCTCAATTTGATGCCCAATTCCATTTGGCACAAAAATTTCATAAATATGACTAAACTCATTGTTCAACTGTCAACACGTTAACTGTCAAGCCGATAATGTTTCTTATGTCCAAGTCAATCGATTTTATTTATTTTTCAATAACTTTCAATAAAACAACTTGAAAATAGCAATTTTTTTCGCGTACCAGACGCCAAACTATACACGGTTTCATAGACCCAAGCCCCTGCCGCAAGACAAACGCCACATTCAACACGATTCCATAGGCAAAAGCGCCCGCTGCCGGTTAGACGCCCAGTTAAACAAGATTCCATAGACACTAGCACCTCCCGCTATCCAAATGCCAAATTAAACACGATTATATAGACACTATCAATCTCTGTCGACCAATCGCCAAACTAAAACTCCATTCTATGGACACTAGCGCCCGCCAGATGCCAAACTAAACACGATTCTATAGACACTAGCCCCTGCCGGTCAAACGACAAACTAAACAAGAATCCATAGACAGTAGCGCCTCCCGCTAGCCAAATGCTAAATTAAAAACGATTCTATAGACACTAGCGCCTCCTACCGGCCAAACGCCAAATTAGACACGGTTACATAAACAAAAGCGCCTCTCGCTAGCAAAACGCCAAATTAAATACGATTCTGTAGACACCAGCGACCTCTGCCGGCCAGATGCCAAACTAAACAAGATTCCATAGACACTAGCGGCTCCTGCTAGCCAAACGTCAAATTAAACACGATTCTATTGACCGATCGCCAAACTAACCAGACACGAACTTACGCCATCTGGCGAGGAATAGTCAAACTGGAAGTACTTAGCGGCCGCAAGTTAAACTAAATAAAAATTCTCTTTGTGTTTAATTTCTATACACACTAGCGCCTTCCTCCAATTAGACACCAAATTAAATACGGTTCCATAGACGCCAAACTAAACAAGGTTCCATAGACACAAGCGCCTCCTGCCGGTCAAAGGCCAATTTAAATACGATTCCATAGACAGTAGCGCCCCTGCCTGCCAGACGCCAAACTAAACACGGTTCCATAGACACTAGCGCACCCTGCTGGCCAGATGCCAAATTAAATTCAATTCTATAGACACTAGCGCCTC
This sequence comes from Diorhabda sublineata, assembly GCF_026230105.1. Lineage (NCBI taxonomy): Eukaryota > Metazoa > Arthropoda > Insecta > Coleoptera > Chrysomelidae > Diorhabda > Diorhabda sublineata. The sequence goes on from NC_079486.1 coordinate 5,267,077, forward strand.
CACCTTCACCAGCCAGATATTGTCATTCGTTTTCTTAATGCTTATTTGACACTTCTCAATTTGTCACTATGCAATCCAATCAACCGTTTATTCTATAATTATAACCATTCAGATTTGAGATCATTATTGAAGGTATCTACGGCTCCATTTTCCAATCGAGGACTCCGCAGCAAGAATGACGCAGCTCCATAAAAGTCGATTTTGAGAAAATAAAAAAAAAAACATTTATACGCCATAGTTTATTAGATACCACTTTTACTTTTACTACTACTTTTACCAGCATAACTGATGTCAGGTAGACTAGTTATCTATATGGAATGTTTGTCAAAATTTTGGCCTTGTTATATTGGAATCATTTTTCCATTGGAGTCCTCTTTGGTTTACAGTCTTTCATATTAAAATAATTTAGCAATTTGTCAATAATTTGCTGTTGTTCGATTTTAATGATATCTTCTGTTCTAGTGATCTTCATTCCTAGAAAATTATTCACTTCATTCAAATCCTTTCCTTGAAAACATCTTTTCAATAAATTCATAGTCTCGTTCACATCTTTGTCTTCTCCTATTAACAAAATATCATCAACATAAATAAGTATATAAACCTTTTGATTACTGTATAGACAACAGTCATATAAGGATCTCTTAAAATTATTCTGAATTGCAAAATCATTAAATATATTATTCCACACCTTTGATGCTTCTTTTAATCCATACAGAGCTCTGTTAAGTTTTAGTATTTTTGATTTATTCACTGTCCGGCTGGTGCATATATGTAGACATCATTCTCAAGTTTTCCATTTAAAAATGCAGTCGGGATATCCATTTGTCTGATTTTAAAATTATTTTGTAATGCTACAGATAAGAGTAACTTAATCGTTGAAATCCTTGCAACTGGTGAGTAGTTGGGTTCAAACTGATCCTCCTCCTTAATTTGGAACCCCTTTGCAACTATTCTTGCCTTTTTCGTTCCATCTTCCTTTGTCCTGAAAACCCATCTTGTTTGAATAACATTTCCATTTGTTGGTAGCTCCTTTTCTGTCCACGTATTCAATCTCTCGTGCGCATCTAGTTCCTTTTTCATAGCATTTATCCAATCTTGGTCCTTTACGGCATCTTTATAGCTTATAGGGTCATCTTCTTCTGCTGATATTAGACAATAAGCTGTGTAGACTTCATATTCATTCAGATATTTTGGCTGTCTAGTTTTTCTTCCTCTCTGTGTACTCTCTACTTTGGGTAAGCTTTCATCTACATCCTCTGACCTTGTGCTTTCTGTTTCATCATTATTATTGCTGAAGTCAGTCTCTTCTATTGCTTCTTCCTCTATGGCATTTGGTTCTTCTTGTAATTCATTTTCGTATTGTATCTCTATGACCTTTTCATTTATACTTTTCTTCCCACTAGCCTTAATAATTTCATTGTAATCTGTTGTTGTTTCATCAAATCTGACATCTCTTGAGTGAAAAATTTTGTTGTCCTCATAATTCCAAAGTCTATATCCAGCTTTGGTATATCCCATCATGATGCAAGGTTGTGCTCTTCTTTCTAATTTACTTTGTCTTGGTAAAATTACTGCCCATGCTTGACTTCCGAATATTTTCAATTTTCCTAAATCATTCTTCTTGTACCATCTGGTTGCTGGTGTTTCCCCATTGTTGGCTTGGATTGGCGTTCGATTTAATTCATATGCTGAGCATAAAATAGCCTCTCCCCATAATTCTCTTGGCAAGTTTGTTTCGGCAAATTTGGTGCGTACCTTGTCCAGTAGGCTTCGATTCATTCGCTCGGCTACTCCATTTTCTTGTGGAGAATGTGGCATAGTATATTTCAGCTCAATACCTTTATTTCGACAAAAAATTTTAAAATCATTTGATATGAACTCCCCGCCATTGTCAATACAAATTCTTTGCGTTTTTGAATTATGTTGCGTCTTTATCAATTTAATAAAGTCAATGATATTCTGATCTGCCTCAGTTTTATTTCTTAGTAGCTTTACTATCAGAAAATGTGAATAATCATCAATCAAAAATTGGAAATATTTGTACCCTTCTGGTGTAGCTACTGTAACTGGACCTGCAATATCTGAATGTATCAATTGACCAATCTTTGTACTGGTTTTGTTACATAAAAAAAATGGTTTGCGTGTACTTTTTCCCTCCATACAAGCTTTACATATTTCTAAACTATAGGGTAAACCTAATCTTTTCAAATTATTCCTATTTATGTGCCCTAATCGCCTGTGCCATAAATTTACATCAGTATTACTATTATTCATGTATGCTTCATCATCTGGTTTATTATTAAAATCAACATAAAGACAAAATAAATTATTTGATATTTCACATTTAAACTTACAATGTTCTTTATCTAAAATTGCTTGTCTTGTCCCATCAATCCCATTAACAAATGTTACCTTAAAATTCTTTTCTAGTAGTTTTGATACAGAAATAAGGTTGTGTGACATACCTGATACAATGAGCACTTCAATTTTTATACCTTTACCTTGACATTTGCCATTTAATGTCCCTTTTTTGTTTGCAAACAAAGCTTCACCATTCTTTGCAGTTCCAATTTTTATTGTGTGGGTATCTTCTATTTCAGTCATATATTTTACCATTTCTCCCATAACCATGTGCTGTGTGCATCCAGAGTCCAAAATAAAAGTTTGCACATCAGATGTTGCTATATTGCAGCTAGCTTCAGTGCCACTTAAAGCAATGAAGGCTATGTCACTTGCTGAATTTGCTTGTGATTGACTACTACCTTGATTTTGCCCATTATATGTGTTGGAATTTCCAGCTAAAAATTTTTCTCGGGAAGAGAAACCACCTCGAAAATTTCCTCTGGAATGGCCTCTAGAATCCACTCTCCTTTTTTGTCGACATTCAGACATTTTGTGTCCTGGTTTGTGACACTTGTAGCAAATGAGCTGTAGACTAGTTTGAAACGACATTTCATTTGTAGATAATTTCTCCTGCGTCGACTTAAGCTTCATTTCTTCATCCAGTAATCTTGATTTTACAAAGTCCATTTTAATACTTGTATTCATTGTTTCTATAGCTGTGATTACTGATTCATATTGTTCATTAACGATAATAGTAAGTGGCATACCTTGTCTTCCTCCTCCAGTTTAGATCCTGAGTTTTCTAAATCTCTTATAAGGGTGTCAAATACTAAAAATTGATCTTCTAGTTTTTCGCCTCGCCTTAGCTTCAATGTCAGCAGCTTACGTTTAAGAGTTAGCTTTGTGAACACACTTTTTCTTTCAAATATATTTTCTAGTGCTTTAATCATTTCTTGGGTAGTCTTGGCATCTTTAACCAGATCTAAATGCTTGTTAGTTAGACATTGTACTATTATGCTTTTGCCTTTCGAGTCCTTGGCTCTGAATTCTGCTTTTTGTCTTCCTTCGCTGTAATTTTCTTCTGTTTTCTCCAAAACTTCAGATATTTGTCTTTCATCTAATAATATGGTAACTCTGAACTTCCAGTTATTGAAATTTGTCGCAGTTGTGAGTTGAGGAAGGTTTATTATGGTATTCGCCATTTTATTAACTTATTTAACTTCTAATGTCTTAAAAATTTTATTTCTTTCTTATTCGCCTTCTGGGCCCATAACCTGTTACGAACCCGTTACGGTTTTAGGTTGTCACAAGATTAAAACATCCTTCAAATAAAAGGTTTATTGATTTTTGGTCAAAAATATAACACAACGCGGTGAGTGAAAAACTACTAGCTAACCTTACAATTAATACATCATGTCGCGCCAAAAGTGCCAATGAATGGATCATTGACAAACTGCATTGTTGCCAACTCTATAATTTATAAAATCTCAACAATGTTTATATCAATTTTTTAAAACTCAATTTTTACCTTTTTCTTGGCACTTCTGTTCGAATAATATCATGTTTGCTTTCGGCTGCGAGAAAACAATAACAAACTGTCGCTAAGAATGCTTCATCGTTCTCAGTGTATTATGTGTTATGATCCATCGGTTTTAATCCAAAAATCTACAGAAAACCTCAAAAATAGACAAGATAAATATGAAATTTCAGATTATAGGATACTCGAATAATGTATATCGACTCTGGAATAAAATTGAAATACATGGAGGTGTGGAATTCGGTGAATAATATAAAGTTAAAATCATTACTCGGATGTTGAAAGATTATGAGGAAAGCAGAAATCAAAAACAATGATACAATCATACATAAATTCGAATTACATAAGTATGAATAATTGGAAAATGTAGCCAAAGATATCTCCAATAATGATCTTTAACCTAAATAGATACAATTATTCACCTTAGCTACAGAAAATATTTTGTAATTCAGGTAAACTAATTGAATTTCGATAATTATAGTTAGTACAAATTTATTAACAACGGGAAAGTCTATTAGAAGAAGAGCAATCACAAAGTGAATGTAGTGGGAAAGCCAGTCATTCATCAAGTGGATTTGAGGATAACTTTGCGAATGAAAAGGTAAGATGAAAATACCAATTTTAAATATAGTAATTTCTAAACTTGTCTGTAGGAAAATGTTGCATCTGGTGATCTGATAGAAAAAACCAATCGCAATAAAGCAGAATATAAGGATACAGAAAAAATAAAAAAGTAGCAGAATAAATAATGAATGAAATTAGTGATTCTAGAACTGCTGAGAATATTGACAATACTCCATCTATTAGTATAACAACCAATAATATGAGGAGTTCAATTGATTCTCCGCCAAATTGGACATTGATCGCTGGTTCCTCACAATTGCAACCAGGTTTTGTGAAATTAGGGTAAAACAATTGGATTATGTATGGAAACTCTAGTTCGAAATACACTTTGATTAGATAATGTTCGCCAAAAGCTCCGACATTAGTATGTTCTATGTCTTTGTTCAATAACCGTCGATCAGATCCGGGTACTTAAATTTCCCTAGATATTGATTATTCATATCATTAGACTTGTAATTTGAATTGTAAATAAAGTGAATTTAACTTATATTTTGGATTGATTGATGTCTTATACCTTGTTATTTTCAAACTAAAACTATTTAGATGATGTTTCTGTTTGCCATTGAATACGAGAATTGTTTAGAAAATGGGAAAGTTTTGAAATTAAGAAAAAATATTTCACACACTAACGCTAAATATCCATAGGCTTCTTCAAGATTTTTGCCAACAAAAACCGTTGCGCAGATTGAACCTCAATTAAGCTTATTCCAGTTATTAAATGGTGGTTTCATGTGGTGTCTAAAACGTATCATATAGAAGATATATAGACATATAAAGTTTCGATGTTCTCCGTTAGTCTTTATGTGTTTTGTACAAAACAAAAAAATATTACCGAGTATACTTTCATTTAAGATCGTCAGTTGATTGAATTAGTAAACTCACTCTACTCAATAACAACATTCTGTAGGCTAATGTAAGAGGCTTTTCTTGGGTAATGGGATGGTAAAAAATGATTTTGATGAATTTAAATTTGAATAATCTGTCCCCACTTACATGAATAAACTCGACGCATTTTTTTATTAAATTAGTTTTTCGCTACCACAAAGTCCTTGCAAAATGAAGTAGGCATTGTTGTAAAATACTAAATATGCATGTTGATGAGTATGATTTACACAATCTAAATGCTTTGAAGAGGTTGGCAATATCTAATACTAATGAATGAATCACCTCTTCCCAAATAGTATTTAAAAGATCCAGAGGTTAGTTTATGTTTTGATCGGTTTTTCACGTCGACGAAATTAATTAACAACTCTCCATTTGCTTGTGTTGGTACAGTGATTGGCAATCGTAGAAATATGCCTAAATTCGAAAAAAAAGGGGTGAAGCTGACTTTGTCCATAATCAATTTGGTACTAAGGCGGTTTTGTGGAAAGATACAAAAGAAGTAACGCTGCTTTCAAAGTGTCTTGGAAATGATATGACCTTTGTGAACAGAAAAGAAAAAGATGGCAATGAAAAGGAAATTCCTTGTCCTGAAATTGTGGCCAATTACAATAGGTCCATGGGGGGTGTTGATCTTTCTGACCAATTGATTGGTATTTATGACATGGATCGTAAGTCTTTGAAGTGGTAGAAAAAAGTTTTTCAACGTTTGCTTATGACCAGTGCGGCAATTCATGGATTATTTCTTTCCTGGATTTTCTGGTTCCACTTGCAAAGTCAATGATTTCTGAGGCTCGAAAATATGCCAAGGCTGTTAGAAAACGCCAATACGGCAGACCATCAAAATGACACAAATGGTTATTGAATGTTGGGGATCATCTTCCAAATGAAGGACAAACTCGTAGGAGATGTCACAGTTGTGGAAAAAAAATAAGAGAGAAAAACACACAACAACCTTCTGCTCTGTGCAAAAATTGTTTTTCTAGTCTTCATACATAAAAATTTGTTGTAAAGAAAATTGTAATGAATACCATTGGTTTAAATATGTCCCGCAATTAGTTTCCACTGGGATCTATGTGTCCCACTACCCTCAGGTAAAGAAATAAATGGATCCAAAAAGGATATTACTTTCCACGAAAAAAAATTGAGATGACGAAACAAATGGAAAAACTAGATATTACCGACCGGAAGGACGACAAAACTGGACAAACGTATGATAATCTCGCAAGGAATAAGTTACCTGAAGACAATTATCGAGAGATACAGAAGGTTGCAAGACTCATATCTCACCTTTGCGATTTTTTACTAGCTAGATGCAAAGATGAACTTCACCACAAAACGCCACAAAAAACTTTGCTCTTTTTATATTTTGTCTTCTTCCAAAAATACATATAAAAGAGCCATTTGTTATTGGTTTGCTGAATTTAAACGTGGTCGTACAGACACCGATCATGGTGAACGTTGTGGTCGTCGTCCAATTGAGATGGTTACTCCAGAAAACATCAAAAAAGTCCACAAATTGGTTCTATCTAATCGTAAAATGAAATTGCGTGAGATAGCTGAGGCCTTAAACATATTAGTAGGCAGTGTGTTTATAATTTTGCATGAGCATTTGAGTAAGAGAAAATTTATTACAAAGTGGATGCCGCGTTTACTCACAGTCGATCAAAAACATCATCTGAGTGGGTGAACCAAGTCCGAAGCGTCCAAAGGTCCAATATTTAGTTGGAAAGTATTTTGGAATGCGCTTGGAATATTGCTCATCGACTATCTCCAAAATGGAGATCGTTTGACTACAAAAATCAAGGAAAAGTCGCAGAAAAAACCAATGTTTACCAAGATAATGTACCGATTTAGAAGTAATTGGCAACTATGATTAAATTTAACGAATTACACTTTGAATTGGTTACTCATCCACCGTATAGTCTAGATCTGGTCCCCCAGTGACTTCTGGCTATTCCTGACCTCAAAAAAATGCTCGCGGTAAGAAATTTAGCTCATATGAAGAATCAATTGCTGAAACTGAAGACTGTTTCGAGGCAACGAGGCAAAAGACAAATTCTTCTACAAGAACGGCACGGAGAAATAAGAGAAGCCTTGGAATTATTGTATTGCTCTTGAAGAAGATTACATTTTTGAATAAGATCGATTTTTGGCAAAAAATGTGTTTTTCTTAGTTGGTCAGTCGACTACGAATTTTTCTTATATTTTTTATCTTCTAATTCATCAACTGACAGATAAGGAAAACATCTCATTATTAACATTAATTTAAAAATACGTTTAAAAGCACGCAAGCGCATAGCGACATAGCGTTTCCATCCAATTATAACATCATATTACACTGACTGTTTAAAAAATGTCTTTATTTTCTTTTATGTTTCCCTATTTACAATACATCTAAAAGATAACAATACATGCGTTGGCCGTTGTTCTGGCAATCTCTAGATGTGTTGTATACGTCTGTAACTACTGTTGTGGTTCCTTGCATCGGGGCATTATCCACAAGTTTGATGTAGCTACAATAACTCTGTCCTAGTATATAGTTGTGACTCCCAGAATCTTTCGGCTGAAATATCCCTGAAAAGCAGCTGAAAAACAGGGTTTCAAAAATCGATCGGGGTTCTAGTATTTGAGAAAGCAACGTGGCTGATATTGAATAATTCGTGTGAATATATTGAAGTTTTTATTTACTCTGATTTCGGTATATATAAATTTGGATTTCTCCAACTAAACTACGTGATTAGTGAACCATGCAGAAGCCTACAACCACTGTCGTGGATATCTCCTGCGCGATTTGCGGCTCTGAGTTTTTCTCGAAGATCTTTTGGTAGACAAAAATTGTAAAAGTTATGTTATGTTAAAACGGGTCTAATGATTTGTTTGTATAATAAAAGTTTGTTTTGTGTGGTGAGTTTACTGTGTTTACAGATGAGAGGGTAAAGTCTGCCCATTGCAATCTTAGCTTTTTGTATTTGTTTGGCTATGCGTTAGCATTCGTGTTTCCTTGCACAATATACCCTAGATATTTTAGGGTACTGCTTGTCAGGATCATTTGTCCGTTAATGTGAAGCTGCGATTGCAATGAGCTGCTTTTCCTGGCTATACGTCTGAGTAACAAGTACTCTGTTTTTGATGCATTTATAGATAGTTTATTGTTCTGAAAATATGGTAAAATTTTGTTGCTTAAATGTGTTTGGATGATGTTAAGTGCTTAATCGGGATGTTTTGCCGATGCTACAAAACAAGTATCATCTGCATACATAGCTGTTAGGATTTGTTGGGAAGTGGGTATATCATGTGTAAAAAGGGAATATAACAAAGGTGATAGTACGGACCCTTGCGGAACTCCAGCCTTTATGGGATATGGACCCGCCTGGCTTTCATTGTTTTTGACGTAAAATAGGAATGCAAAATTTTTATTAAATAGTTTGGAACTTCTAAATTGATCATTTTAAAAATTAAACTTTTTTGGATGTCGATAGCGACCATGATGGACTTATTTTTGTCCTGGAAGCTTTCTCTAATATAATTAAAAACTCGTATTAGTTGGGCCGTCGTACTTTGTCCACTTCTGAATCCGTATTGCTCGGGTGGTATAATTTTTTGTTTTTCAATAAAGTTTTGTAATCTTTTGTGAATTACTTTATCTATCACCTTTGCAATATTATTGAGCAAGGATATAGGTCTGTAACTATCCACATAGTATGGTTGTTTATTAGTTTTGATAATGGGAACGATGTTGGCAATTTTGAGCTTATCGGGGTACTGTCCTGTTTTTAGAACAAAATTAACGATATGTGTAAGTTGCACTAAAGCTTTTTTGGGAAGATTTTTAATAAGTATATTGGCTATGCCATCTATACCCGGTGCAGTTTTATTTTTCAATTTGAAAATTATATTATAATTTTCAGTGCAAGTTGTAAGGTATTTTGAATTTTGTATATTTATTGCGTTTAGGTGATTTCGTACAATATTTGAGATATTGTCGTGATATTGTGTGTTGGGCATGTTGTTTATAAAGTTTTCTTGGAAGTACTTCTCCGCCATTCAGTTATATTCGTTATAGTGCGGTCGTTGTAAACAATTTTTGTTAGTTCGTTACGTTGGTTTTTGAAATTTCTGGCAATTTTCCATAAAGAGTTATTTGCGGGTTTCAGTTTGTTTAAAAATTTCTCCCAATTATTGTTTTTGTATTCCTTAATTAAATTATTTATTGTATATTGATATTGTTTTAATATGATTTTATCGTTTTCTTTCTTTGATGATTGCCATCTTTTGCGTGCTTTATTTTTGTCGTGTATTATGTCAGTGATGTAGTCCGGGAGGGTATCGTTTATTGGGGGTTTACGCTTAAGGGTGGTGGGTAGGTTTCTAGCGGTTAGTATTATATCTTGTAAATTTCCAATGACTCTATTTAGATGTTCTGTATTTTCTATTTTGTCTATGATTTCAATGTTTTCGTTAATGATTCTTCTGAATTTGACCCAGCTCGTGGTGCTGTAGTCATAGATATTTTTTATTATTGTGTTGCTTATATTATGTGAAAGTTTAAATTGAATTAGGAGGGGATCGTGATCGGAATTTAGGTCTGTCAATGTCTTCATTTTTGTTATGTTATTTATGTTACGTCCTATTGCTATGTCTAACGTACTAGGGGTGTGGTTTGCTTAAGGAAAATGGGTAGGATCGTCAGTAAAAAATATGTTGCAGTCCGAATTATCGCAGAAAGTTAAGAGAGTACTTCCATTTTTGTTAGGATAGTTTGCGTACCGATCCCACTGTGGGTGTCGACAATTAAAATCACCCATCAACAATACTTTCTTGTGGGTTTACATAATATTGAAAAAATCTGATTCGTTCAATTTAGTATTTGGTGGGTTGTATGCACCAACTATTCTAATTTTATTATCGAGAAGGATTCCGATATACTCAATTACAGAATTATTTTGTTGTAAGAATTGGAAATTTATGCCTTTTTTGATGAGTAATGCCACCGTTGGCATCATCGGGGCGGTCTTGTCTAAAAAGACGATATTCGGGGTTTCTGAAATTTACTGTTTTATTTGGTTTGAGTAGAGTCTCTATTAGAAAAAATATATCAGGTTTATGGATGTAGAGAAAATGTCTTATAGGATGGAGTTTGTTAAACACATCGTTTATATTGCAAAAAATTATTTTAAGATTAGATCGATTTTGAAATACTGCTTTACCACCTACCATCCAAGTTTACCAATGAGTGTAGCTCTTTGAACATACTGTTTAATTCATTAAATTTGTCCACGTCAGTATCTGCTGTTTGACTTGTTATTTTGTTTTGGGAAGTGCTTGAAGGGAAGTGGTTTGCGGAATCGGTTGGGAGTTTTGTTTTTTAGGTAAATGGGAAAATCTTGTTTATTTTGGGATACTCGTGTCCATGGATTGACAGCTGGTGTAGGGGCAGAAATGTATTTTTTTGGGTCCGTTTTAGTGTATACATTTCTTTTTTCCTCAAACCATTGCCTTCTTTTAATGAACTCCGGGCAAATTTCTGTGTTGGCGGGGTGGTCACCCCTGCAGTTTGCGCACCTCGCGGGTTTACTTCTCTCCTTAGGACATTCCGGTGTTAGATGTTGTCCAGCACATTTCAGGCATCTCGGTGTTCTACCACAATTTGAAGTCGCATGTCCCCATTGCTGGCATTGTATTATCGGTTTTGTCTGCCTACGATGTTCCCATTGAATTCTCGTGTGTTCTATCACCTTTACGTTTTTGTTTAGAAAGTCCAAAGTGACTTTCGAATCGGTCTTTACTAGGTAGAGAGGTCTACCTTTCGTGGTCATTCTGAAAATATCTTTGATGTGAATTTTGTATGTTTTCTTGAGATCCTCTTTTATAACTATTATTTGTAGACCTTCGGCTAAGATACGAAGAACGAATGCATGAGCTCTATCCTCCCTTCTTGAATAAGTATGGAATTGCACTTTTTCCACTCTTAAGGCCTTTTTCGAAGTTTTCGAAGTCTTCAATGTCTTTAGAGAAAATGATTGATGAATTGTTTGTGTATTTGATTTCGAACGGTTTGCAAATATTTTCCTTCAACTTATTCACCATATCCCCATGTGCAGAAACGTTGCCATCAATGAAGATTGGCGGGCAAGATGTGTTATTCTTTTTGATTGTAGTGTTCGTTTGTTTAGCTTTTTGCTTCTTGCTGGTTTGTTTATTCTGATTGTCTTCATCCGAACTTGACTCTGTGGCATTGTATTTCCTGAAGGTAGTTTTTTTCCTTTTCTTTTGGGTGTTTGATGTGTGTTGAGACTCTTCTTCGGACATTTCCGAAAGTGTTTCATATGTGTTTTGCGTGATGGTCGGATTTATGTTCTGAGTTATAATTTTATTTACCAGAAACAATATTAATGGAAGTTACAAGACAAAATGAAGAAGTAATGCAGAAATATCAAGAAAATTTCAATAAAACATTAAAGACTTAGATGTTAGAGTAGAAGAAAAAACAGGGACATGCGCTAAAAGAAATGAGACTATAGGCAAGCAATTGAATAGGGAATTGGAGGAGACGAATAAGAAATTGCAGGAAACTGTGGAAGATATAGAAGATAAAATAAGACGAAATGGAGGAGGCATAATGTGTACAGGAAATGTGGAAATAGGGGTAAAATTTGATGGAAATATAAATACAATTCACCCTAAAGTTCTTATGAAAATAGTGAAGAGTAAAATGAAAGGAATAACTTTGTACTTTCATTATATTAGAAGTAAAACTACACAAAATGACTTGAATCTGAAAGTAACCATTTTTTTTTGACATAATAATCATCCTTGCCAACTTAATTGCTGGGTTACGTTCAGTAATTTTTTACAACACTACCCCTTAAACCAGCAATTAATTTAGACCAATACTTTTAGTACAAAAAATATATATAAAAATATATATAAAAGATCTGCTACCATTTTTTCAGTAGGCATGTATTTAATTTCAACCAAATTTTTTTCAATTACTTCCCTTACAAAATGGTACTTAGTGTCTATATGTTTAGTTCTGTTATGGTAAACAGAGTTTTTTAACAATTTTTGTGCACTTTGGCTGTCATTGAAAAGAATTACGGGCTTAGTCTCACAAAACTCATTTAAAAAACCACTAACAAATATGGCTTTTTTACATGCTTCAGTAATAGCGATATACTCGGACTCAGTACTAGAAAGTGCAACACAAGATTGTTTCTTGGATTCCCGAGAGATTGGAGCATTACTCATTTTTAGAACGAATCCTGAATATGATTTCCTGTCATTTATATCATTTGAGAAATCTGCATCTACATAACCATACAAACTTTTGTCTGATTTACAAAAAATTAGGCTTTTGTCCAAGGTCCCTTTTAAGTATTTTAATACCCGTTTTGCATGTTTCCAGTGCTCAATACTGAAACTTGAATTAAATTGACTCACATAACTAATACTAAATGATATATCTGGTCTTGTATGGACTGCCAAGTACATTAATGAACCAATTAAATTCTGATACGGTACATTCGGTTTTTCATTAGTGGTTGGCTTCAATTTTAAACCGACTTCAATAGGAGTCAAAACAGTTTTAGCATCACCTAACTTGAAACGCTCTAATAATTCTAAAATATAGTTCCTCTGATTAACTTTAATCATATTGTTTTGTTTGTCAAAATCAATATTTAAACCTAAAAAATATTTGATTGGCCCCAAGTCTTTAATTTTAAATTGTTTTGACAATTCCTGTTTGAAGTTGGTTTTAAAAACTGAGGAATTTGAACAAATTAAAAAATCATCAACATAAAGGGCCACTAGAATTATAAATTTGTCCTTCTTTTAGAAAAATATACATGGTTCAAAACTTGATTGCTGAAAACCTAAGTCTTTTAAGACATTTTTTACTTTAATATACCAAATTCTGGAGGATTGTTTTAATCCATATATAGCCTTTTTTAATAAACATACTTTATTTTCATTATTTTTTAGAATAAACCCCTCAGGTTGCACCATGTAAATTTCTTCATCCAAGTTTCCGTTTAAAAATGCAGTTTCTACGTCTAAGTGGTCAATATCTAAACTCAATTCTACAGATAAAGCAAACAATATTCTTATTGTAGAGTATCTAACTACAGGTGAAAAAGTTTCAAAATAATCTATAGCAAAGGTTTGTGTGAAACCCTTTGCAACTAGCCGTGCTTTATATCATATTTCATTATTTGAATTCCTTTTTAAACAAAACACCCACTTATTTTGCACAACATTTTTGTTTGATGGACGGTCTACTAAAATCCATGCCTCATTTTTCATTAACGATTCGTACTCTCGTTCCATTGCTTTTTCCCAATTTCTTCGGTCACTTCTTGACATCGCTTCATCTACGGTCTTTGGATCTTGCATTTCATTATAAGTTTCCTTATTCATCACATTGTATGAAATGTAACCTTCATAATTTCTTTTCTTTGACACCCTTCCTGATCTGGTTACAATTTCTTGATCATTAATTTCCTCAAAGTTTTCACCTCCAGTTTCTTCTGGAATTTCATTTTCTTCTTCATTGATATTATTATTTGATCCTCCACCTTCTTCATTTATGTCACTATCATCCACTCCAGGTTTAGTTTTTGTTTGTAGGTCAACAGTAATTGCTGAATCAGGATCTGAGTTGCTAGTTTCAGCCTTACAATTATTTATATTTTTAAAAGGTTGATTCAGAAATTCATTAAATTTTACATTACGACTTATAATAATTTTATCTGTATCTGAATCTAGAATTCTATAAGCTTTACTATTTTCACTGTATCCCACCATAATACCTGTTTTTGCTCTTTTCTCTAGTTTAGATCTTTTTTCGTTTGGAATGTAAACAAAAGCCTGAGAACCAAATGTAATGAAATATGATAAATCAGGTTTCTTTCCGACCCATAACTCATAAGGTGTCTTTTCTTTACTTTTAGTATGTAGTCTATTAGAAATGTAGTTAGCAGTTGTTACTGCTTCCCCCCAATATTTATGGGGTAAATTAGAATCTAATAACATACACCTTGCCGATTCCATCAATGTTCTATTTTTCCTCTCCGACACACCATTTTGCTCTGGACAATATGGTGCAGTCGACTGAGAGATTATACCAAAACTTTGGAGTAGCTTCTGCACAGCTACCCCTGTATATTCCCCTCCATTATCATTTCTAAATGTTTTTGGATAGACCACAAATAATTTTTGACTTCTAGAATGAATTCCTTTTGTTTAATATATACTTCATCTTTACATTCTAATAAATAAAGTGTGGTATATCTTGAAAAATCATCAGTTAAAGTCAAAAAATATTTCTTTTTACCAACAGTAGGGGTTCTCATAGGTCCACATATATCACTATGGATTAAATCAAGAACTTTAAACGTCTTACTTTCTGATTTTTTAGGAAAAGATTTCCTCATTAATTTACCTTCAATACAAGTGACCATTGTTTTTTCTGACCACAATCATTTATTTTTATGCCAATAGCTAAATCTTTACTTACTATCATTTTTATATCATCAGGGCTTCTGTGACCTAAACGTCTATGCCATGTATGTATATAATTATTCATTTCCTCACACGTTTTTACAATATTTACTTTTTCTGAAAACATGTTTAATTTATATAAACCATTACAGTATTTTCCTGTGGCTATAATAGAATTATTAATTTCTATATAACAATTACAATCATCAAACTTTATGTTATAACCAGCTTTTGTAATTTTAGACACCGATAACAGATTATTGCTTAGCTCAGGTACAAATAAAACATCTTTAAATTTTAAACTTATGCATTTACCTGAAATTTCTGTTTTTACTAAAATATCACCTTTACCTTTGACTTGCATTTCCTGTCCATTTGCAACTATAATTTTATTTAACTTTGAATAGTCCAATTTAATAAATAATTCTGGATTATTTGACATGTGACTTGTAGCCCCTGAATCAATATACCATTCTAGATTATTTTTACTGTTACCGGAAACATTGAAACAAAAAACTGTGTCAGACAACTCATCACCTTCAACAGTTACTTTGGCATGTTGCTTTCCCTTATTTCTGTCTTTCTTCATGAAAAAACAATAATAACATTCTATTTTTTCTTTCATCTCCTTCGAAAACTTTTTATTTGTGTTTAATGCCGTCTCTGTTGAACTGGTATCTTCTTTTCTTTTATACTCATCCATTAGTTTTCCCTTTACATATTCAAGAGTCAATTCATCATCTGGCCTAGCATCTAATGCTGTTACTAATGTGGAATAACTTTCTGGCAATCCACCTAACAATAATGCAGCTACATGGAAATCCTTAATAGTCTCACCAACTCCTCGAAGTCTTTCAACTAATTCTAGTATTTCTTTAATGTATTCATGCATTGGTTTATTTTTAAGTCTAGACTGATACAGCTTCCTCAATAAATACAACTTGTTACTTAAATTATTTCTTTTATGTACCTTTTGCAGTTCATTCACATTTCTTTCGCATTCTTGCATTTATAAATGTGTGCTATCTGATTGTCTTCGATACTTAATGAAATTGTAGCTTGTGCTTTTTCATCTTTACGTTTCCATTCAACAGATGGTTCATTTGGTATTGTCTCTTCTGCAACAGACCAATTTCCTTCTCGTATAAGCAACATTTTAATTCTAAATTTCCAATTTTGATAATTGTTGTTGTCTAATCTGGCGAAAGTAAACTTTACACTTTCAGATTCCATTTCTGCTTTTAATTTGCTTTACAAGCCAAGCCGGCACGCCTTATTTTTTAGGTTAGCTTTTATACTCTACTTTGAAATTCACTGAAGCTTATTAAATCTGGCCTGGGCCCATAACCTGTTGTAATATTCGTTTCTTCTATAGTATAAATAAAAGAAATTTATACAGGTTCTTCTATACTTTTATTATATTAGAAGTAAAACTACACAAAATGATTTGAATCTGAAAGTAACCATTTTTTTTTGACATAATAATCATCCTTGCCAACTTAATTGCTGGGTTACGTTCAGTAATTTTTTACAACAATTTTTTCCGACCATGTAATTTACAGTGTAGCAGACTCCGCCCCGATAATGAACAATTATACCGATACTAATGAAAATTGGGCTCAACGCCTGTGACTAGGCAACCTTCTCTACATAAACATCCCTTCGTAGGGGTTAAATTGTGACCTCATTGTTTAACATTTTATGTTTTTCAGTTGATGACTGCAAAGTTCAAGATTCAATTCACTCCGAATCAGAGTGTTTTTATGTACATTCTTTTACATTTCAGTGATGTGCGCGCTCATATTTGAGACATACGTGCGGTGATTTGTAAATCTGTTTTTTTGTTTTTTGTTAATCGGTCTTCTCTTCGGAGTAGAGCATTGTTTTGGCTACAATATACAAGTGTTTTTTTTAAATTTTGTTAAATACTTTAGCCACAATATTACCTCGCGCATACGGCATTTTCGGACAGCTAACATTACACCCCTAAACAGAAAAGATGTGAAAGAGGAGGAACATATGGATTTTTTGTACGAGAGCTTCTACGAGAAAATGAGATTACTTCAAGAATTCAGAAACGTCGGTCTCTACGTGTATTGCGACTCTTGCGACAAGTATAGATACCTGCCCAACGTGAAAGATCCCCTGGATCTATCTGACAAATGGTATTGTTGGATGAATCCAGATGGGAGGTATAATAGATGCGAAATCAAAGAAGAATCGATCGACGATAAAGAAAAGGAGCTGATAATATTTAATAAATATAACGCAGGTAGCATCGTCTGGGCGAAAATCGAAGGTTATCCATGGTGGCCGGCTATGGTGGAAGATGATCCGGAAATCGAGAATTATTTTTGCTTGAAAGATTCCTTAGAACCGATAAGTCTAATATTTCTCTTGGTCACTTTCATTAGGTTAGTGTTGTAAGTACCATTTTTTTAGTTCATGTCACGTACAGGATGATTTTGTTTTAATATCGAAATTATTAAGTTACCTTATATACAGGGTGATTTTTTTACTTATTCCAATATTTCATTTGGAGTGAAAATCGAAATAAATTTCAAGTTACCTTAAATAGAGTGCGATTCTTTTTATCAACTGAAAGTGGAAAGTGGGAAATTTGTAAACTCGTATACAGCTTTATTTTTTTTTTAATTTGTAAATTTTGATGGCCATATACAGGGTGATTAATCGACTTTTTTTCGTTATATATTTCGATAAAATTCTTGAAACGACACAAGGTATTCGATCTATGGAGTTAGTCACACTGTGTATTGACGGATAACGATTATTTTCAGACGCACTACCACGTGACATTTTTCGATTCCGACGCGGTGACTAGATCTTGGGTGAAGGCCGAAAATTTGAAACCGTTCTTAAAAATATCGACGATAACCTTGTGCTGAACGATAAATTCAATAAACTCAAACTCAGGATGGACGTAGCCGTCAAACAGCTTCATATATAGATATGCGAAATCTTTGAGAAACACGAAGCGACAGAGATACGCGAGTGAGGATGGCGGCGGTAAACAGAAGAAACGCGCGAAGTTGGGTGATGAGACGGAATCTTCGGCGGAAGACTACGACGAAGAAGAAGAAGAAGAGGAGGATGAAGAAGAGAAGGAGGATGAAATATGAGGAGAATAGCAGAAAGATACTTTTGAGTGATGGTGTCGTGATTTGAAGGAAAAATGTTCGTTCTAATTTTTGATAAAAATTTGTTAATTTTCTCAAGTTCATCTGTCAAGCCGATAATTTTTCCTATGTCCAAGCCAATCAATTTTATTTATTTTTCAATAAAACAACTTGAAAATAGCAATTTTTTTCGCGTAACTTCGATGCATAAATCAAAGATTCTCAACATTTTTTTCCGCCACAATTAGGGTAGAATATTGTTGCGTATCTTAAAAAGAATAGATTGAAAATTTTTGGAGACTTTCAACAACAGCAGTTAGTGATGAATTACTTAAACTTAAAAAATTTGGTTGTTGTATTATACTTGTATTTTCTAAAATTAATAATCGTCATAATAGAAGGGTGATAGTATATTGACGAAATTTCGAATGGGAAAATGCGATAACCAATCAGGAAAAATCGGGAGACTAGTACTTGACTTTCAATTTTTACTAGACACCCTATTTCAATAAAAATTGTAGATGTAACGGATAAATATATGGACAAATGTTGACTCATTTTTCCTTAATTTTCTGTATCTGAGTTGAGAAGCTATGTGCACATCCATGTACTCTGCTTGGAGTTGAAGGTAAAGTTATTTCAAGTTTCTCAGACAGAACTAAGACACTGAATGAAAACTCTTACGACAGAATAGAGTGCAGGAGAGCACATTCATTACTTCCTCTACCTTCCGTTAAACTATCAAGAGCTTCTAGAACACCTTGTTTTACACAGTGTCTTTGAACTATATTTACCTGGCTCAATTCAATCGGAAATATGGACAGTTGCTGTATATTGCAAGAGGTTAAATCTTGGAAATTCTGGTTTGGACTTTCTTAATTATTCCACTCATTTTCATCTGTCATTATTGTGAAAAACTCTAGACTCTTTTCGATTCGTTTTTGTTGGCAAAAATATTGTAGAAGCCTATGGATATTTAGTGTCAGTGTGTGAAGTAACTTTTCTTAATTTCAAAACTTTCCCATTTTTTGAAAAATTTTCCTTTTCAATGGCAAACAGAAACATCATCTAAATAGTTTTAGTTTAAAAATAACAAGTTATAAGACATCAATCAATCCAAAATATGAGTCAAATTCACTTTATTTACAATCCAAATTAAAAATATAATGATTTGAATATTCACTATAGAAATATAAATACCCGGATCTGATCGACGGTTATTGAACAAGTCATTGAACATTCTAATCCCGTTTGGCGAACATTATCTAATCAAAGTGTATTTCTAACTAGAGTTTCCATAGATAATTCAAATGTTTTATCCTAATTTCACAAAATCTGGTTGCAATTGTGAAGAATCAGCGATCAATGTCCAATTTGGCGAAGAATCAATTGAACTACTCTTATTATTGGTTGTTATACTAATAGATGGAGTATTGTCGATATTCTCAGTAGTTCTAGAAACACTAACGTCTCTCCGAATCAAGATTTTCATCATAATTCCTCATTAAGATTTGACAAAACTCCAAACGTCTCTCCGAATCTACTCTTGAGAGCTCGTGAAGAAGTTGAAGCTTGATGGAGGAGTTTGTCCGAGTTGTCCAAGGATAAAAAACCTTCTGAAGAAATCCCAAAAATATGTAACCAGTGAAGGTTCCGTATTCGAACCGCCCTCGTATTAAAAGATTACTATTCATCAGCTCATAAATCTTGGTTGATAATTTTTGAAACAAAAAAAATAATAGTTCGATGAAAAACGGTTTATAACGATTTTTGGCAGTCTTATAGAAAAAAGTTAAATGACAAAGTTGTGAAAAATTAAAAGATCTATAACTTTTATTTCAAATTTTTTTTCACATAAATTCAAAATTTAATCGAAATTTGTGTTTGCTTTTTACGTAAAAAAAACACATATATCTAATAATATATCTAATTCTAGAACAATAATTGACAGTTTATATATCAAAATTGACAGATCTGTTTTGACACCTGTCATAATTTCTGATTCGTTTACTATAATAATGAACATGAATATATTGAGAAGAAGAACCAGCGATACTTCCACGCAAACGGAATGTAGATTCCCCATAGTACTTTTGGAGAAATTACCTCAAGTACCACCAAGACATTCTTTACGTAGAAAAAGTCTTAATACCAACGATTCGATCGTTATAACTAAAAGTAAATCGTGCGTAATCCGTAAATTACCTTCACATTATAGTAATTTCGCTAAATCCATAAACAAGAATCAATCGGTGAATTCCACGTTGACCGACATCGATAAACCGATAATAGCTAAATCGAAGAAAACCGTTAGATTCGTTAGTCCAGTTGAAAGAAGCATTAGAGATTTGAATGTACCTATAATGTTAAGCAAACCCACTAGTTATAAACAAGATCTTAAACTGGGTACTATTATTGAAAACGATAACGAAGATACGACAGTACCTCAACTAGAAGTAGCTTTCGATGAAGACGCAGTTGATACTTCTAATCGTGAAGAAAAACCAGACAATGATTCTGAAAATGTAGATGATGTTGGAATAGTTACTATTAGAGCTCATACTGTTATTATTAATAATCATTTTTTCAAATAAATAACTTTAATTTGTTAAATTGTATGAATAAATTTATTTAAATATATATAAGGTGTTTTTTCTGAACATTATACAAAATTATAGTTTCGAAACATCGCCGTTACTTTAACAGCTTCATTCTTCCAGCGTCTGCTACTTTTATTACGAATTTCAATGTTTTATATAAAAGTACACTGAGAAACATGTAACAAATTAAATTACCCACTCTATCTTTTTTATTGTTAATATTACGAAATAAAATTATTCTTTATAAAATTTCTGCGTTGTTTAAAATCTAAAATGAAATCAAAAGATTTAAAAAAATTTCACTCGTATACGAGATATGATGAATAATATGAATTTCATTCAACTTAACCTAACAAAAGAGCAATTTGATAAAAAATCGGTCAAATTAGAAAGTGTACAATATGGGTGCCGTTTGCGCACATTGAAACAAAACCATCGACGCGAAGATGTTTCCATCGAGCGTTTAGCAATGTTTCACAGAAATAGAACCGTTTTATATGTTATAGATGAAACGTGGGTTCATAAAAACGTCCTCGAGATCGGGTTTCATCAGCGAATTCGTCAACATTCTGTAGTTAGTTTAATCTACGTCGAAAATCGTAGTAAACAACACGTTAGCCATCTAAATGTCAAACTTTATGATGACAATGACAGATTTAACATATTCACATCAGTGTTACCGTATCATGAAACTTAAGAATCTATCAAATAGCTCTGTTAAACAAGGCTGATCAGAACGCGGAAAATATATCAATATTAATTTATACATTATCGTTTTTGGATGTTTTTTGTGATAAAATGTAATGTATACCAGTTTTTTTATTACATTTTCAATTATCCAAAATGCATATTTATTCCTCTCGCTATAAAAAGATGGATACATTAACAAATCTAATTGAAAAAGTGTCGTAGAAAATAAATGCAAAAAAGCGCGCGTGCACCATAAAAAAAGCAAATTGATGTGAATCGGGGCGTGATTACTTAACCGATAAACGTGTTTGGTTTTCTATATTTTTCTAAAAATTTGTTCTATCCATTATGAGCAATTGTTTCTGATTTTTTTTATCGTTTTCAACAACAGGGAGATGAATTCTAGGTTGGAACTCAACAACAACGAAACTACCATTTTGTAAAATAAAATGAATTTTCTTTGACTTTGTTTAATGTAAGACTTACACGTTACTTTTATTTCTGTTTTTGTATATTTTTGTACGATCTTAGACGTCCCTTTATCAAATTTTTACTACTAATTACATATGTACTAGAAATAAAAATCTGACGTTTTTTAAAACAAAAGACTCCAAAAATCAAGAAAATTTAGAAGTATGAACATATTAAGAGGTCTAAAAAGTAAGAAATTAAATAAACTTATACAAAAGTCAGACAAAGCTTTCGAAAAATCAGATATCTATGCGGGAGGCTTCGAGGGCCTAAATGCTCTTAGAATAAACAGTTTACCTTCAGTTTCTGAAGTTGATATAACTTGGTTATCGAAACGCGCGTCAATCTATATCGGCGTGAACAATGTATTCAGTCTGTTTGGTTATATAGCCACTACTTTTTATAAATAAATCCCATGCAGTACGTTGTATATCGAAATAAACTTGTACATTTCGTATAAACAGTATGTAATGAATTAAAAACCGAAATTGCAGGATATGTTGTGATGTCTGCTGGTCAAAAACGGATATTTTAAATTTCAAAAAGTCATAAAAAACATCACGAACCCCTAATAAAACAAACAATATCCAATAGAAAATTTGAATATTAAATTTGATACAACAAATATTGAAACATAATAACTCATTCAGTTTTACGAATTGAGAAACGTAATTGGCTAAAAATCGATTATGATCGATTATTCGAGTGGTAATCGTTTTGATTGTCAAGATATGCCAAAGCGTTTCATTACACAATGAAATTCGAATGTCCAGAAAAGTGGCTTAAAATATAAGGAGTAGACATGTCTAGGTCAGACTAGGTACTTGTGGGAGCACCCACACCACTGAAAATTTCTCTATAACGACCTCGTTGAGAAATTTGTTATTCGGAATATTTTTCGCAACGTATTTTATTTTGGGGGATATTTTATTTCTCCTTTTTTATTAATTCATCCTCCCAAATAAATAAAAGCGTGGAGGGAAAAAAGTTGGAAATGGAAAACAAAAGGTGAACCCTCTCATCGGCTTTATAAACTGTGTTAAAGAGAAATTTTATTGTAACTGTTCATTAAATTAGATCGTTGATAAAATTATTGTTGATTTGATAGTCGAAATTATATCATTTTGAAGATGGACGTTCACATGTATTGTTTGATATATAAAATAATTTCGGATCTTATTTTCCTTATAGGTTATGTATTTCTCTCCACGTCCACTTATTTCCGGTTCCTAGAAATCCACCAACAAATTTTTTTATGATAATTGACAATTTATTTTTGGAAAAAACGGTTTCTATAAACAAATTTCGTTTGTTTTTTCGAATACGACGGTTCTGAAAACCAAATGTCGGTTTATTTTTGAAAAACACAATTTCTGAAGACTAATTTTGGTTTGTTTTGAAAAATAAAGTTCCTACAAATAAAATTTGGTTACTAATAGCATAAGAAGTCTCTTGTGACAATATTTTTTTGTTTTCGAAAAACAAAGTTTCTAAAAACGAATCTCGTATTATTTTTGGAAAAATGAAGTTTGTACAAACAAATTTCGATTTCTAATTGAAACAGAAAGTCTCTTAAGACAAATGTCTATTTTCGACTCACCAATTGGTTTCAAAGAAGAATCTATCAAAATTGTTACAAAACCAAAGGAAAACCACCTCTACGTCGAAGGAATGAAAATTTTAACTACAAAACAGAACCATGTTCTAAATAAAACTGTTTACTTATGTAAAATGCGAGGAGAAAAAGATGAACCCTTTTTGATCTTGAAGTTCTGTTCGGGAAAAACGTGCTTTGGTAGCTGATTCCTCGGAATTGCACTTCTTCATTAATAGTAATCTCCTAGCCTCTACCTGTCGAATAAGTCTTGTAGGAACTGCTCTAGATGCGGATTTTGTTGGATAAAGTTGATCGAATTTGGACCTCGTAGAATCACTATCGATTTTTGATCTTGAAAAATACTTTGTACAGCTTCCTCAGCTAAATCGACAACATTCACAAATACACTGATGGATACGCGTTTATATAACCATGTTGTCGTCTACAAAAACTGAAGTCAAAAATCTCAGTGAATTATCATTATAACAATCGTCGTTTTATATAAATTCCTCTCATACATTCTTTACGTAATAAAAGTCTTAATACCACAGATTCAATCGTTATAACTGAAAGTAAATCGTGCGTAATTATGTATAGCGAAGTTTTCAAAATGGTTTTAGAAGTGAGAAGAAAATTTTGCGTAGGATATTGACTATAAAACTGTCTGAAATCTCGTGGATCGTTCAGTTTATTTATAGCAAACATACTCGACATTTACATCGTGTTTTAACTGAAAATTGTGACATTAGAAAGTTGTGTACAAGATGGATGCCGCGTGTGCGCACATTGAAACAAAATCATCGACGCGAAGATGTTTCCATCGAGCGTTTAACAATGTTTCACAGAAATAAAACCGTTTTATATGTTATAGATGAAACGTGGGTTCATAACAACGTCCTTGAGATTGGGTTTCATCAGCGAATTCATCAACATTCTGTAGTTAGTTTAATCTACGTCGAAAATCGTATTAAATAACACGTTAGCCATTACAAATGTCAAACTTTATGATGACAATGACAGATTTAACATATTCACATCAGTGTTGCCATATCACGAAACTTAAATATCTATCAAATAACTCTGTTAAACAGGGTTGATCAGAACGCGGAAAATATATCAATATTAATAATAATTAATAATAATTAATAATAATCGTTTTTGGATGTTTTTTTGTGATAAAATATATACCAGTTTTGTTATTACATTTTTAATTATTCAAAATGCATATTTATTCCTGTCACAATAAAAAGATGGATACATAAACACGAACCAATCAACTCTGAATGAAAAAGTATGGTAAAAAATAAATGCAAAAAGCGCGCGTGAACCATAAAAAAAGCAAATTGATGTGAATCGGTGCGTGATTATTCAACGGATAAACGTGTTTGGTTTTCTTTATTTTTCTAAAAATTTGTTATATACATTATGAGCAATTGTTTTTAATTTTTTTATTGTTTTCAACATATACAGGGTGATGAATTTTAGGTTGGAATTCAACAACAACGAAAGTACCATTATTTAAAATAAATTTTACACTGTTAAATATTTTTCTTTGACTTTGTTTAAAGTACTTTTATTTTTGTTTTTGTATATTTTTGTATGTTATAGACGTTCTTTTATCAAATTTTTACCAGTAACTACATATTTAGTTTGGTTTTTGTCTATTTTTCGACGAAAAATTGCCGTTTTTTAAAATAAAAGACTACAAAAATCAAGAAAATTTAGAAGTATGAACATATTAAAAGGTCTAAGAAATAAGAAATTAAATAAACTTATATAAAGGTCAGGCAAAGCTTTCGAAAAATCAGATATCTATGCGGGAGGTTTCGAGGGCTTAAATGCTCTTAGAATAAACAGTTTATCTTCAGTTTCTGAAGTTGATATAACTTGATTATCGAAACACGCGTCAATCTATGTCGGTGTGAACAATGTATTTAGTCTGTTTGGTTATATAGCCACTGCTTTTTATAAATAAATCCCTTGCAGTACGCTGTATATCAAAATAAACTTGTACATTTCGCATAAACATTATGTAATAAATTAACATAATAATTCATTCAGTTTTATGAATTGAGAAACGTAATTGGCTAAAAATCGATTATGATCAATTATTCGAGTGGTAATCGTTTTGATTGTCAAGATATGTCAAAGCGTTTCATTACACAATGAAATTCGAATGTCCAGAAAAGAGGCTTAAAATATATGGAGTAGACATGTCTCGGTCAGGCTAGGTACTTGTGGAAGCACTCACTCCACTGAAAATTTCTCTAAGACGACCTCGTTGAGAAATTTTTTATTCGGAATATTTTTCGCAAGTATTTCATTTTGGAGGATATTTTATGTCTTTTTTCCAGGACGTACATGAAGTTCTAACGGCGTGTAAAACTATCCGTTATATACGTTTTTATTAATTTTGTTGTAACTGCTCATTGAATTATATCGTTGAATACAATCTATTGTTAATTTGATAGTCGAAATTATTTTATTTTGAAAATGGACGTTAACATGTACTGTTTTATATATAAAATAGTCTTGGATCTTATTTTTCTTATATGTTATGTATCTCTTCCTAAGTCCACTTATTTATGGTTCCTAGAATTCCACCAACATTTTTTTATGATAACTGACAATTTATTTTTGGAAAAAACAAAACAAATTTCGTTTGTTTTTCCGAATACGACAGTTCTGAAAACCAAATGTCGGTTTATTTTTGAAAAACAAATTTTCTGGAGATAAATTTTGTTTTTTGGATTTTATTTTTGGAAAAATGAAGTTTGTACAAACAAATTTTGATTTCTAATTGAAACAGAAAGTCTCTTAAGACAAATGTCTATTTTTCGACTCACCAATAGGTTTAAAAGACGAATCTATCAAAATTGTTACAAAACCAAAGGAAAGTCACCTCTACGTCGAACGAATGAAAGTTTTAACTACAAAACAGAACCATGTTCTAAATAAAACTGTTTACTTATGTGAAATGCGAGAAGAAAAAGATGGACGCTTTTTGATCTCGAAGTTCTGTTCGGGAAAGACGTGCCTTGGTAGCTGATTCCTCGGAATTGCACTTCTCCATTAATAGTAATCCCCTAACCTCTACCTGTCGAATAATTCTTGGAAAAAGTGCTCTAGGTGGGGATTTTGTTGGATAAAGTTAATCGAATCTGAATCTCGTAGAATATATCGATTTTTGATCTTGAAAAAGCATTTGTACAGCTTCCTCGGCTAAATCGACAACATTCACAAATACACTGATTGATTCGCGTTCATATAACCATGTTGTCGTCTTCAAAAACTGAAGGTAAACATTTCAGTGGATTATCATTATAACAATCGTCGTTTTATATAAATTCCTTTCATACAATATATTTATTTTCGTAATCACATCGACAATCGATCTATTGGTAACATATTCTGCGAGTCCAGATTGAAAGAAATAAAAAAAAAGTTATTTTCTGACGTATGTTCCATATATCTTGCGATAAAACGGGAAAGGTTTGGAAGGGACCTCGTTGTAATGCGGCCAATTTACGGTTTTGCGATGACGATGATCCCCTTAAACAGCGTCGGGAATAACTCCTAAACTAAGTAATCTTATGGTAGAACTGAGACAGTGTTTAGTTGAAATTGCAATGAAAAAAATATCCACATGACCCACTTCGTTAAACCACAAACTGAAAATGCGCGAGAAAGTCTCATTAATTAAATAAAAAAGAAATAAAACAAGTTTAACGAAATAAAAAAAAGGACGAAAGTATGGTCAAATCGTTTGACATAGATAAATCAACAACAACCAATGAAAATAAAACATTTTGGTTGTTCCATACTCCCCACTAAAATCCTCCAATCATATTAGAATAAAACCCCACAATATGTTATGCGTAGTGAATAACTCTCAAGACAAACTTTATTAAAAACGTTAGAGCAACTTTATAGGGATAATTAAATGATAGTTATACTTTAGTCCAACTTTATTGGGATACATAAATATTAGTTATACTTTAGCACAACTTTATTGGGATACATAAATGATAGTTCAACTTTAGCTCAACTTTATTGGGTAACATAAATGATAGTTATACTTTAGCCCAACTTCATTGGGATACATAAATTATAGTTATACTTCAGCCCAACTTTATTGGGTTACATAAATGATAGTTATACTTCAGCCCAACTTTATTGGGATACATAAATGATAGATATACTTTAGCCCAACTTCATTGGGCTACATAAATGATAGTTATACTTTAGCCCAACTTTATTGGGATACATAAATATTAGTTATACTTTAGCCCAACTTTATTGGGATATATAATTGATAGTTATACTTTAGCCCAACTTTATTGGGATACATAAATGATGGTTAAACTTTAGCTCAACTTCATTGGGATACATAACTGATAGTTATACTTTAGCCCAACTTTATTGGGATACATAAATGATAGTTATACTTTAGCCCAACTTTATTCGGGTACATAAATGAAAGTTATATGTTAGCCCAACCAGGTTTGAATCACAGTCCCACCAAGTTTAGGACACTTGGCCCAAATCTGGGCCTATACTGGACGCATGATATGAGGCTCCTTGAGGAAGTCTTGAGATTAAAATTTGTTATAATACACGTATATAGAAACGAAATTTTATAATAAAACTGAATTTGCTTTACAAGTAATTTCGTATTGAAACAGGAGAAAATTCTCTTTCGAATTTATCCTTGGAGAAACGGGCAAAACTACACACAAACTCGATATTCTTTGGTGATGAACAAAATATTCACAAGGGTTATTATGAAATGTTTAATTACTGTTACGACGCTTTAGCGAATTGAAATGCCCGCTTTTTTTGCTTAACGATTTGAAAAGTGCTATTCGTTAAATGTAAAATTCATTCCAATAATGAATCAAAAAACGGAAACGGAAACATTTATTTACTTACAAAGATTTCTCTAACTAATTTTTAAAAAATCAATTGTAACTTTATTGGATTTAGTAACTCCAAGGAATTTATTTTTTGTGTATGCTGTTGTTTATTAATACTTTTGAATAATCAACTGATTCGGAAAATTAAATATTTCGATGTTTACCTGGACAAGTTATTTACTATTCAGTTCGCTGGGAAGCGTTAATTATCTTTTGAGATTTTCGTTATGGCAAGAATAGTTTTATAAATTCAAAACTCAGTTTGATTTTATTAATTCTTTTTCTCACGATTATAAGTTATTTGACCACAATTCCCAGAAAAAATAAAAAAGCTCTTTAATAATATTTTTCATCGTGAAACAAGTTAATTAAAGTTCAAACAACTTGTGGTAGACAATCCAAACAACAAGTTTTATAGCCGTTTATTGTATTTATTTTTGAAAAAAAACTCACATGGTAAACTAAGCTGTGTTTGAGAAAGCTTTCTGAAAGGATGAGATCTGATATCAGCTCTTTTGGATTCTCTCTGATTAATTAAAAATCCAATTTCAAGCATTATTTCGAGATAAATTGTACAGTCCAAAAGCTCAACTCTCCTCAGAATCAAAAATAACGTGATAAGCTCGAATTCAGTATCAAAATGGATGGTATTGAACAACGCGCGGTGATTTAATTATTGAGTTAACCTCAAATCAAAAGTTCGTAGGTTTAAATAATCTACAAATGAACATTTATGAAATTTGAAAAATTCTTCAATTCAAGAAACGTCAAGTATTTAATCCTTTTTTTTTCTTTTGATCGCGTAATTTAAAAATGGGTAATGACTGCGCGTCGTCGTTTTATAACCCAACAGCTCCGACATGATTATTAACATATAATAGTTGGAAAACTTGAAGTTTTGTGATCAGGTATATTTCTGACACAATAGCCTTGGAAATCGCGGAGTTGTGCATACAAAAGATAATAGTTTCCCTCGTTAACACAGTTATAATAATTTAAAATCCCTTACGGCTCAAAGTCCCGTAGATTTTTCTACAAATATAAATAAATAAAAATAAAGTCTCTTATAATCTAATTTTAAGCAAAAATCTATCATGTACCCCCCCCCCCGAGTTTTTTTAAAATTTTGGAAAAGACGAAATAAGTTATAAGTCACCAAATTTAATTGCTGCGAATTTTTTTTGAGGGGCTGTTTAAAGTCAAAAGTTTATGTTACATTTATGTAAGAAACAACGGAAAAAGAGAATGAAAATTAAAGTTGGATGATCAAGAATAATGATCCAAAGATATTAGATGGTGTGAAGATTGATTTGGAGAGAAAAGGGATGAGAAACTAGAGGTTAATAACTATGGATAGGTACAAATGGAAGGTATTGGTAAATAAGCTTAATCTTGAGGATGAACTTACCTTGAAAAGGGGTTGAAAAGAAGCTCCCGGAGTTGGTAGTAAATACAAATAATCGTAATAGTTTAAGGAATTGTATAATAGTGATTCTGAATATCTACATTTTGTGCTTAAATTAACAAAACTCTTCCGCTATTCTTAGTTTCATCCTTAACATTGACTTTTTTATAAGAAAATTCATTATCTTCAGACGTATCGCAATTAATAGATGTAATAACGCCGTCCGATTGCATTTTAAATCTCTTCATACTTCGATGTATGATGTTTCCATCTTTGGTAGCTTCGGGTTTTTGTTTGGAATTATCTCGAGCGCTCGAACTCGTTGGGACGCTAGTACAATCGGTATTACTATCCGTAGCGGGTGTCTCATTTCTCAAATTTTACATAATTTTGCGTTCATATCTCAAAGGACCCGGTTTAATTGCCTAGCAAAGCAACGCTTCTCTTTTCTCAACCTAGACATATCGGTTTTGAATTTATATCAATATTTGACATACACACGCGTTAATGTCAAATTTACCTAACATAACCCCAAAAAAACATTTTGTTTTTTACAATTGATTATTTGTATCCAACATATTTATCATAACCTTGGAATATTTTTCTTCTTTTTTATACTAATAAAAATAAATGGATTTCCCCCAAAAAAAGTAATAAAAGTCTACAAGCTATATAAATGTATTGAAATCCTCCACGGACTCCCGGAGTCCGAATGGTGGCTTTCCGGATTTCGAGATAACTAATGTAAATATAGATACTGAGGAACCCAATCTTTATGTGGGATTTCTACAGATCCTCGTCTTCTGTTCCATACGCTTTCTGATGGTATCTGACTCCTCCAGAGAATATAGATAGAGCATCAAGCATCTTCTAGGTGTCTTTCTTATTACTTTCGACATATTTTCTCTGATTTTAACTTTCCGGAATAGTTTTTGCCTGCGTAGATTGTCCCAGTAACTTCTATCTATCACCATCTTTAACGGTTTATCTATTGATCTATAGCTTATACCACAGACGGATTCAGGTTTTATAAACGGTATGCCTGCCACTATTTTAGAGATTCTGTCAGTTATTTCGTTACCCTCTAATACAGCTGGAAACAATAATACGATCATTTTTTTGGAGATTATGTTTATCAATTATCTTATTAAAAAAGAAAAAGAAAGTACTTTGAATTTATTCGAGAATTGGTTTACCAACCACCTTATTAACCAGATTTAGCCTTCCGCGACTGTTATTGTTACCCGACCTCAAATTTTCACTTGCAGAAGAAAAATGATTGTGTTGTTTGTTGTTGGAGACGTTGATAGATTTTGATTGGAAAATAATAATTAGAGTAGAGGATAGAAGTTTTAATAAGATCTGAAGTAGAGCAGATGTTATCTCGTTAGATCATCCTTTCTGATAATCTCGTTTTATAGAAAAACGTCCGTGGAACTGATCTAATTAAATACGTATATGTTTTAATCATCAGTTGTAGTAATTACAGAAAAATGAAAACTATAAAATGCTCTGAATTGATTTAGAGATGTAATGTTTGAAAATTTATGAAAATATTAAAAATTATTTTATGTGAGAAACTAATTTGATTTGCATACATATATGGAACGGTCTAAACAAACATGTTTTTTTGATATTAAAATTACATAAAAACTTCTATAATTAATCCTACAGAATAGGATTTTTTTTCCTTTACAGAACAGTAATAAGTGAAAAGATATAACTACATAATGAACATTTTAGAGTATGATATGAAGTTGTAGACAATTGTAATTGTCGTGAAAACATACTTCGTTCTTTAAACTTCGTAATTTTCGGTCTGACTATTTACCTATGCTTTACCCCAAACGCGGCGACTCTTAACCACGGCAATTAGAAAGTTTTCACAACAAAAAGTTTCCAATAAAAACCAACAAAACTATTCCAATTAAAAATTCCAACTCCATCTACGATTGTTTTCTCAGGATTCTTGTCTGAATAATTACATCAAAAACAATTTAAGATAATTCCATATTCGATTTTCACCATAATTCCTCATGAAGATTTGACAAAACTCCAAACGTCTCTCCGAATCAACTCGTAAGAGCTCGCGAAGAAGTTGAAGCTTGATGGAGGAGTTGGAGGAACCTTCTGAAGAAATCCCAAAAATATGCAACCAGTGAAGGTTATTACCTCATATTCGAACCGCCCTCGTATTAAAAGATTACAATTCAACAGCACATAAATCTTGGTTGATAATTTTTGAAACAAAAAAAATAATAGTTCGATGAAAAACGGTTTATCTCGATTTCTGGCAGTCTTATAGAAGTCTTATAGAAAAAAGTTAAATGACAAAGTTGTAAAAAATTAAAAAATCTATAACTTTTATTTGAAAATTTTTTTCACATAAACTCAAAATTTAATCGAAATTTGTGTTTGCTTTCTACGTAAAAAAACCCACATTCTAATATCTAGTTCTACAACAATAATTGACAGTTTATTTATCAAAATTGACAGATCTGTTTTGACACCTGCCATAATTACTGATTCGTTTACTATAATAGTGAACATGAATATATTGAGAAGAAGAACCAGAGATACTTCCACGCAAACGGAATGTACATTCCCCATAGTACTTTTTGAGAAATTACCTCGAGTACCACCAAGACATTCTTCACGTAAAAAAAGTTTTAATACCAAAGATTCAATCGTTATAACTGAAAGTAAATCGTGCGTAATCCGTAAATTACTTTTACATTATAGTAATTTCGCTAAATCCATAAAGAAGATTCAGTCGGTGAATTCCACGTTGACCGACATTGCTAAACCGATAATAGCTAAATCGAAGAAAATTGTTAGATTCGTGAGTCCAGTTGAAAGAAGCGATGGAGATTTGAATAAACCTATCATGTTAAGCGAACCTAGTTGTAAACAAGAAGATCTCAAACTGGGTACTATTATTGAAAACGATAACGAAGATACGACAATACCTCAACTAGAATTAGCTTTCGATGAAGACGCTGTCGATACTTCTAATCGTGAAGAAAAACCAAACAATGATTCCGAAAATTTAGATGTTTAAATAGTTACTATTAGAGCTCATACTGTTATTATTAATAATCATTTTTTCAAATACATAACTTGAATTTGTTAAATTGTATGATTAAATTTATTTAAATATATATATATATATATATATATATATATATATATATATATATATATATATATATATCTGGTGTGGAGATGCCAGTACTCCCATCCAGCGCGTCCCCAGGTGGCGGATAGGGGCACTCCTCCCAGATATGGGAGGTACCGGCGAAATTAAATAGTCGGCGCGGACCAAAAAAGCTGGCAGGATGACGTCTGACCCGAAGCGGGCGGGCATCAATGGGTAGATCGGGCTCATTAGTCGTGGGGAAGACAGCTGATCTAGGAAAGGAACCCGAACAAATTCCAAAACATTGAAAATAAATGAATTATGGAACGAAATAATGAGGAAAGTACGGCGCAGAGGAGGGATACCTCAGTACCGGTCGAGAGTGGTGGTTAGAGAGTGGGCCCCCCTCGACCGCCAGCAAGCGACCACTATGCGCCCGCGGTAGGAGACCAGGCCGCGGTGCTGGATACGGTGACTGGAATGGAAATAGACCCCTTAGCAAGGAGAAGCTCTTTAGCAAGATCTCCCCCTGGGAGAAGAGGATCTGTTCCCAATTTGTCAACTGATGATGACACCGGCTGGACTTCAAACATACAGCAGTTGGCTAAAAGAAAGCGACTAGAAAATATTAGCATCGTTGATATTGCTATGTCACAAAGTAGGAAAACAATAGACCCGGGAACCAAAATCTTGAGGATTATCGATTCCCTAGTGCTTGAAACGAAAGCCTTAGTGAAGACTGCTCGCGAGAGCACAAATACCAAAAAGAAAATTAGAGAAATATCTACGACAAGAGAAGCCCAGGACACTCTAAGAAAAGCTGTAGACAGCCCGGATAAACCCAAGATGAGAAGACCGTGAAGATAAATACCTGTGAGGTGGGCACTCAAACAAACGAAAGACCCGTAACATGTTCGTCAACCCAAACTGACGGCCCAGAAAAGCTAACGCCCCACGAAATAGACACACATTTGACCAAATGCCTAAACGAAGGATCCCTGAAGAATTTAATTGGAATGAAGTGGAGAATTGAGTGTTTCCAAAAAACAAAAAAAAAATAACCGAAAATATGCGGAGAGTGTTAGATGGAAGAGACCTAGCCATATTCTTGGATACAAAAAAAGCTGCAGAAAACAAAATTGTGCAGGAAGTCGCCGTCAGAATACCACACATTTGGAAGCTTGTCGAAGCAAACAAAATACAGCCTGGAAAAGTTATAAGTGTGGCAAGTAACAGCAAGATTTGGATGGAAGATGAAGGGGAGACTGAAGTAGTAAACTTCACATTCTTTGTCGGCTTGCCAAATGAACAAGACAAAGAACAAGACTTGTTCCAACTGTATATGGCATATAAAAGACTTACAGAGGCGATGAGGTACAAAGGAGTCAAGCACATCACCGTGGTTCCCTCAAAAGAATGGGACGAAGACCAGGCCCTTAAGGTACTAGAGTGTGCATGTAGAGAAAATAACGTGGAAGCTGTCATCTGCATGCAATCAAACAATAAGGGACAAACGAGAGCTCAGTCCAGGAAACAAGGAGAGGCAGTAATCATTGACCTAGGCGACCGAACCTATGCTGATTTACTGAAGGAGGTTAAAAAAGAAGTGCAAGAGAAAGGATTAAGTGACAGTGATGAGAGTGTCCGCATGACGAAGTCCGGGAACCTACTCCTCAAAATGGAGGAAACAGCTGGGGGCGCAGAACGACTAGTTGAAGCTCTTAGGGGAAGGAATGGAGTTAAAGCGCTAAGAGGAGTCCAAAAAGCGGAGGTTGTCCTCCATATTAAGAACATTGATGCTGTCACTAGCAAACAAGAAGTGGAAGCTGCTATCAGAGACATAGGTAAGGGAAGAAAACCAACAGAAGACATAAGAGTTAGCTCTTTGAGGCCTGACTATGGCGGGACATAAGCAGCTACCGTCTTTATACCAAAAGAAACTGCCGATAGCCTACTCAAAATGGGCAAAATAAGAATTGGTTTGGTCAACTGCAGTGTGAGAGAAAGGGTGAGAGTGGACTCGTGACATCGATGCTGGGAAATTGGTCATATAGCCAAATTCTGCAAGGGCCCTGATAGAACACGACTGTGCATACAATGTGGGGGAGATAACCACCAGAAAAAAGACTGCACGAAAGAAGCTCACTGCGTACTATGCAACATCCCCGGTCATAGGCCACTTTCCCTAAAGTGCCCTTTATATAGAGGAGAGATAAAAAGGCTGCGAACAAACCGCCAACAAAATGTTCAAACTAGTTCAAATTAACCTAGGTAGGCGTATTCCAGCACATGACTTACTGCGACAAACAACAGCTACAAATGAAATAGACATTGCAATCATAAGCCAACCAAACAAGAATTTAGCTAAAAAAAGAGGCTGGTACACAGATATCAATATAGATGCAGCAATTTGCTTACCAGCAAGCAAGCACATATCGATACAAGGTTGGGGACAGGGAAATGGATTTGTCTGGATTGACTGCATCAAAATCACTATATATAGCTGTTATATGTCGCCAAATATAAGGCTCGAAGAGTTCCAACATTTACTGAATGAACGGAAAAATAGTATGGCTACACGGAAAAATAAGTGCCTGATTTGAGGGCACTTCAACGCGATATCAATGATGTGGAGCTTAATAACAAATGATTCTAGAGGCGATATTCTTTCTGAATGGGCCTCAGAACTTAATTTCACTGAACACCGGATGTGAACCTACCTTCCGTAGAGGCCAAAGCTCATCCATTATCGATATAACATTCGCGGCAACCAATATAGCACCTATAGTAACGAACTGGAGAGTGTCTGACGAGGAAAATCTTACAGACCACAATTACATTTATTTTGATATAGCTATTAAGAAAGATAGCGTAAGAACGAAGATGAAGAGCCGCGGCTGGAGGGTGGATACGACACAAATGGATTACTTCATAAATGAACTGCGAAGCAAATTACCATCAAGAGAACAAACTTTAAACCCAGAGAGATTAATTGAGAACATCAGCCATGCATGTGATAATACATTCCAACGAAAGGGTATCCCAAGTGACAGGAAAAAACCAGCTTACTGGTGGTCAGCGGAAATCGCCGAGACTCGGAAAAAATGCCTTACACGGAAGAGAAATATGACAAAGCTCCATAAAAAACCTAATATATCGCAAGAACAAAAAGATACATCCCGGCAAGCCTACAAAGAAGAAAGAGCGCGGCTAAAGAACGCCATCCTAAGAGCAAAACAGGTTAAATGGAAAAGGGTCATTGAAGAAGTTGAAGAAGAACCATGGGGACTGAGATACAAGATAGTGATGAATAAACTGAGCTTGAGATCACTTCCTGCGTTGTCAGAGGAACTCATGCTTGACGAAGCTAAGAAGCTGTTCCCACAACACCAGAAAACTAAGTGGAGTACCACTGAGGTACGAGACATTATTCCACTATTCTCGGCAGAAGAGCTGGATCGAGCTTCAAACAGGATCAAATCAAGAAGGCTGCAGGACCCGACCATATACCACCGGAGATAATTAGATGTGTCGCACGAAGACTTTCACCAATCTGTCTGAATGTAATAAACGAGCAAATCCTGAAGGGCGAATTCCCAGATATCTGGAAAACCGCCAAATTGCTGCTCATAGAAAATCCACGTAAAAAAGGACAATCAAAACTCACATACAGACCGCTGTGCTTAATAAATTGCATGGGAAAACTACTAGAGCACCTTATAAAAGAAAGAATAGTTGAAGAAATCTACAGAACAGGAGGCCTTGCTGATACACAGTTTGGATTTGTGAAAAAGAAAGCGACCATAGACGCTATGCTGAGAGTAATGGAAGAGGTAAATAAAGCAAAAAGACTCGCACATCAAAATAGAAAACTATGCTTGCTAGTGACCCTGGATGTCAAAAATTCCTTCAACTCGGCACCCTGGCAAGGCATCGTAAGAGAACTTAAAAAAAGAAAGATAGCACCATATTTGTTACGAATGGTAAAAAGCTACTTTACCAACCGAAGGATCTTAATTGGCGACAGAACTAACATGGAAGTGACAAGTGGTGTACAGCAAGGCTCTGTACTTGGATCCACTTTGTGGAACGTCTACTACGACGATGTACTACGCCTGGATATGCCGCCAGGAGTCGTGCTTATTGGATTCGCTGACGACTTGGCGGTAGTAGCGAGTGGGAAGACGGAGAACGAAATCGTAGTTGTGACCAACTTAGCAGTGCAAAGGGTTGTGGAATGGATGAAATCCAGAGGACTAGAATTGGCGTCAGAAAAAACAGAGGCCACGTTGCTGGTGGATAGAAAGATTGTTAAACAGGTGACTATCGATATAATAGACACACCGGTCTTCACTCAACCACAAACTAAATACCTAGGGGTATTTTGCGATCAGGGCGCTAAAATGAAGGCTCATATTGTAAACACAAGCCGTAAGGCTGAAGCGACGATAATGGCTCTTAGCCGCCTGATGCCGAAAAGAGAGGGACCATCGTCAAGTAAGCGCAAACTGCTGTCGGCGGTAGCCCACTCGATTATGCTATACGCTGCACCAGTATGGCAAGAATCTCTGAAACATCTGAAGTATAGATCTATGTTCCTCAACATACAGAGAAAACTAGCTATCCGCATATGCAGTGCGTTCCGTACTGTATCAACCGAGGCAATATTAGTATTGGCGGGTATACTACCCATAGACCTATTGGTGAACGAGAGAACCGCCACACATGGAAAAGAGCAAGCAGTTAAAACAACAGAAACAGACACGCTAACTAAATGGCAAAGAAAATGGGAAGCAACACACCACTTGGGCGCTTGGACCAAAAGACTCACACCGGAACTTAAACCTTGGCACAAGAGAGGACATGAGGAGATAACGTACGTCTTGTCCCAGCTATTATGTGGACATGGATGCTTTGCAGCATACTTCTGCAGATTCAAAATAAAAGACTCGCCACTTTGCCAGTATTGTGGCAATGAACAGGACGATGTTTATCATATCTTTTTTGCGTGCCCTAGGTGGCAAAATGAAAGAAGACGAGCTGAAACAGAAGCAAATACCATCATAACCCCAGAAAACATAGTCCAAACCATGCTACAGTCTCCTACAATGTGGACAATAAAAAAAGAGGCAGGGCATCACGACGAAGTAATACCTATAGGTGGTTCCATCGCGATGCCAGCAGGCAGGAAAGAGGGAAGGGTTTAGTCGGTCGGTGAATGCTGGAGGCAGCACCAACCCGGCCCTATTCGAGCAAATAAGACCGCCATGTGCCAAGCTTGAATATCTGGTAGCAGATTCCTAATCCTCTAAAAAAAAAATTATATATAAATATATATATATATATATATATATATATATATATATATATATATATATAAGTTGTTGTTTTTTTTGAACATTATACAAAATTATAGTTTCTGAACATCGCCGTTACTTTAACAGCTTCATTCTACCGCCGTCTGCATTTTTTATTACGAATTTCCATGTTTCTGTAGACTGAGAAACATGTAACAAATATTCTTTATAAAATGTTCTGCTTGGTTTAAAATCTAAAATGCAATAAATAGATTTGAAAAAAATTCATTCGTATACGAGATATGATGAATAATATGAATTTCATTCAACTTAACCTAACAAAAGAGCAATTTGATAAAATATTGCTCAAATTTTTATTAGTTTTAACTATTATTTGTTCTTTTCTATTTAGATGCGTTTTGAAACTTCCTTTTCTCCTTTTCTATGATGTTTTGTTTTTTTCTAGACCGTTTCTACCATAGTCTTTCGAATATATCATTCGATTAAAATAATGAGTTTTTCAACATTTCTCTCCGTGTAGTTTTTAAACGTAGAACTCGGCATTGTATGATTCTATTTAATATCGGGGGTCGTAAAAAGCACTTTTACGTCCAGTTGTAACATTCATTCTTTGAATCTTATAGATACTAGCTAGAGAAAATTATGTATAGCGAAGTTTTCAAAATGGTTTTAGAAGTGAGAAGAAAATTTTGCATAGGATATTGACTATAAAACTGTCTGAAATCTCGTGGATCGTTCAGTTTATTTATAGCAAACATACTCGACATTAACATCGTGTTTTAACTGAAAATTGTGACATTAGAAAGTTGTGTTCAAGATGGATGCCGCGTGTGCGCACATTGAAACAAAACCATCGACGCGAAGATGTTTCCATCGAGCGTTTAACAATGTTTCACAGAAATAAAACCGTTTTATATGTTATAGATGAAACGTGGGTTCATAACAACGTCCTTGAGATTGGGTTTCATCAACGAATTCATCAACATTCTGTAGTTAGTTTAATCTACGTCGAAAATCGTATTAAATAACACGTTAGCCATTACAAATGTCAAACTTTATGATGACAATGACAGATTTAACATATTCACATCAGTGTTGCCGTATCACGAAACTTAAATATCTATCAAATAACTCTGATAAACAGAGTTGATCAGAACGCGGAAAATATATCAATATTAATTTATACATTATCGTTTTTGGATGTTTTTTTGTGATAAAATATATACCAGTTTTGTTATTACATTTTTAATTATTCAAAATGCATATTTATTCCTCTCACTATAAAAAGATGGATACATAAACACGAACCAATCAACTCTAAATGAAAAAGTATCGTAAAAAGTAAATGCAAAGAGCGCGTGTGAACCATAAAAAAAGCAAATTGATGTGAATCGGTGCGTGATTATTCAACGGATAAACGTGTTTGGTTTTCTATATTTTTCTAAAAATTTGTTATATCCATTATGATTGTTTTTGATTTTTTTATTGTTTTCAACATATACAGGAATTTTAGGTTGGAACTCAACAACGAAAGTACCATTTTTTAAAATAAATTTTATACTGTTAAATATTTTTCTTTGACTTTGTTGAAAGTAAGACTTACTCGGTACTTTTATTTTTGTTTTTGTTTATTTTTGTATGTTATAGACGTTCTTTTATCAAATTTTTACTACTAACTACATATTTAGTTTGATTTTTTCGTCTATTTTTCGACATTATTTCAATTTAATTTTTGAAATACTAATAAAAATTTGACGTTTTTCAAAATAAAAGACTCCAAAAATCAAGAAAATTTAGAAGTATGAACATATTAAAAGGTCTAAAAAATAAGAAATTAAATAAACTTATACAAAGGTCAGGCAAAGCTTTCGAAAAATCAGATATCTATTCAGGAGGTTTCGAGGGCCTAAATGCTCTTAGAATAAACAGTTTATCTTCAGTTTCTGAAGATGATATAACTTGGTTATCGAAACGCGCGTCAATCTATGTCGGCGTGAACAATGTATTTAGTCTGTTTGGTTATATAGCCACTGCTTTTTATAAATAAATCCCTTGCAGTACGCTGTATATCAAAATAAACTTGTACATTTCGCATAAATTTTATGTAATGAATTAACATAATAATTCATTCAGTTTTAGGAATTGAGAAACGTAATTGGCTAAAAATCGATCAATTATGATATGATAATTATGATCAATTATTCGAGTGGTAATCGTTTTGATTGTCAAGATATGCCAAAGCGTTTCATTACACAATGAAATTCGAATGTCCCGAAAAGTGGCT
This sequence comes from Diorhabda sublineata, assembly GCF_026230105.1. Taxonomy (NCBI): domain Eukaryota; kingdom Metazoa; phylum Arthropoda; class Insecta; order Coleoptera; family Chrysomelidae; genus Diorhabda; species Diorhabda sublineata. The sequence goes on from NC_079486.1 coordinate 5,307,524, forward strand.
TAAAATATAAGGAGTAGACATATCTAGGTCAGGCTAGGTACTTGTGAAAGCACCCACTCCACTGAAAATTTCTCTAAAACGACCTCGTTGAGAAATTTTTTATTCGGAATATTTTTCGCAAGTATTTCATTTTGGGGGATATTTTATGTCTTTTTTCCAGGACGTACATGAAGTTCTAACGGCGTGTAAAACTTTACGTTGTATACGTTTTTATTAATTTTGTTGTAACTGTTCATTAAATTAGATCGTTGAATACAATCTATTGTTGATTTGATAGTCGAAATTACTTTATTTTGTAAATGGACGTTCACATGTATTGTTTGATATATTATCTTATTTTTCTTATATGTTATGTATCTCTCCCTAAGTCCACTTATTTCTGGTTCCTAGAAATTCACCAACATTTTTTTATGATAACTGACAATTTATTTTGGGAAAACACAAAACAAATTTCGTTTGTTTATTCGAATACGACAGTTCTGAAAACCAAATGTCGGTTTATTTTTGAAAAAAAAAGTTTCTGAAGACCAATTTTGGTTTGTTTTGAAAAATAAAGTTTCTACAACTAAAATTTGGTTTCTAATTGCAAAAGAAGTCTCTTGTGACAATATTTTTTTGTTTTCGAAAAACAAAGTTTCTAAAGACGAATTTTGTTTTTTATCGAAATGGCAATTCCCGAAGTCAAATTTTGGTTTGCTTTTTCAAAAAGAAAGTTTCTAAAGACGAATCTCATCTTATTTTTGGAAAAATGAAGTTTGTACAAACAAATTTTGATTTCTAATTGAAATAGAAAGTCTCTTAAGACAAATGTCTATTTTTCGACTCACCAATTGGTTTCAAAGAAGAATCTATCAAAATTGTTACAAAACCAAAGGGAAACCACCTCTACGTCGAAGGAATGAAAGTTTTAACTACAAAACAGAACCATGTTCTAAATAAAACTGTTTACTTATGTAAAATGCGAGAAGAAAAAGATGAACGCTTTTTGATCTCGAAGTTCTGTTCGGGAAAGACGTGCCTTGGTAGCTGATTCCTCGGAATTGCACTTCTCCATTAATAGTAATCCCCTAACCTCTACCTGTCGAATAATTCTTGGAAAAACTGCTTTAGGTGGGGATTTTGTTGGATAAAGTTGATCGAATCTGAATCTCGTAGAATATATCGATTTTTGATCTTGAAAAAGCATTGTATAGCTTCCTCAGCTAAATCGACAACATTCACAAATACACTGATTGATTCGGGTTTATATAACCATGTTGTCATCTTCAAAAACTGAATGTAAACATTTCAGTGGATTATCATTATAACAATCGTCGGTTTATATAAATTCCTTTCATACAATATATTTATTTTCGTAATCACATCGACAATCGATCTATTGGTAACATATTCTGCGAGTCCAGATTGAAAGAGATAAAAAAAAAGTTATTTTCTGACGTATATTCTATATATCTGACGATAAAACGGGAATGATTTGGAAGGTGATACGGGACCTCGTTGTAATGCGGCCAATTTACGCTTTTCCGATGACGATGATCCCCTTAAACAGCGTCGGGAATAACTCCTAAACTAAGTAATCTTATGGTAGAATTGAGACAGTGTTTAGTTGAAATTGCAATGAAAAAAATATCCACATGACCCAAATGCGCGAGAAAGACTCATTAAGTAAATAAAAAAGAAGTAAAAAAAGTTAAACCAAATAAAAACAAAGGACGGAAGTATGGTCAAATCGTTTGACATAAATCAACAACAACCAATGAAAATAAATCATTTTGGGTGTCCCATACTCCCCACTAAAATACTCCAATCATATTAGAATATAACACCACAATAAGTTATGCGTAGTGAATAACTCTCAAAACAAACTTTATTAAAAACGTTAGAGCAACTTTATTGGGATAAATAAATGATAGTTATACTTTAGCCCAACTTTATTGGGATACATAAATGATAGTTATACTTTAGCCCAACTTTATTGGGATACATAAATGATAGTTATACGTTAGCCCAACCAGGTTTGAATCACAGTCCCACCAAGTTCAGGACACTTGGTCCAAGTCTGGGCCTATACTGGACACATCGTTAAATCCCATATGGGAAACAATAAGATGGTTTGAATATGGAGCTCCTCGAGGAAGTCTTTAGATTAAAATTTGTTATAATACACGTATATACAAACGAAATTTCATAGTAAAACTGAATTTGGATTACAAGTAATTTCGTATTGAAACACAAGAGAATTCTCTTTCGAATTTATCCTTGGAGAAACGGGCAAAACTACAAACAAACTCGATATTTCTTGGGAATAAACAAAATATTCGCAAATTATTATGAAATGTAAAATTTCTGTTACGAAGCTTTAGCGAATTGAAATGCCCGCTTTGTTTGCTTAACGATTTGACAAGTGCTATTCGTAAAATGTAAAATTCATTCCAATAATATATCAACAATTGGAAACTTCACTTATTTACTTACAAAGTTTTCTCTGACTAATTTTTAAAAAATTAATTGTAACTTTATTCGATTAAGTGGCTCCAAGAAATTAAATTTTTGTGTACTGTTGTTGTTTATTCATACTTTTGAATAATCAACTGATTCTGAAAATTAAATATTTCGATGTTTACCTGGACAAGTTGATTACTATTCAGTTCGCAGGGAAGCGTTAATTATCTTTTGAGATTTATGTGTTATTTGATCACAATTCCCAGAAAAATTATAAAAGCTCCTTAATAATATTTTTTATCGTGAAACAAGTCAATTAAACATGAAACAACTTCAGGAAGACAATCCAAACAAGTTTTTATAGCCGTTTATTGTATTTATTTTTGTAAAAAAACTCACATGGTAAACGAAGCTGTGTTTAAGAAAGCTTTCTGAAAGGATGAGATCTGATATCAGCTCTTTTGGATTCTCTCTAATTAATTTCAAGCATTATTTCGAGATAAATTGTACAGTCCAAAAGCTCAACTCTCCTCATTATTAAAAATAAAAATTAATAACGTCATAAGCTCGAATTCAGTATCAAAATGTATCGTGTTGAACAACGCGCGGTGATTTAATTATTGAGTTAACCTCAAATCAAAAGTTCGTAGGTTTAAATACTCCACAAATGAACAATTTTGGAGTTTGCAAAATCCTTTCTGTTCAAGAAACGTCAACTATTTAATTCTTTTTTGATTGGGTAATTTAAAAATGGTAAATACTGCGCGTCGTCGTTTTAAACCCAACGGCTTTTGGGATGATATTACGTTTAATCGAATACCAGTCCAAAACTCAAAATTTAATTATCAGAAATATCATGAGGCTTTAACTAAGAGTTCAGTTTTGCGGTCACGTATATTTCAGACACAACAACCTGGTAAATCGCGCGCCTAGTTGTGCATACGAAAGTTAATAGTTTCCCTCGTTAACACAGTTATAATAATTTAAAATAAGATTTTTCTACAAATAGAGTTCATTGTACCAAACATTCGTACGAAAAATATTTTTTAAGTCTCTTATAATCTAATTTTAAGCAAGAATCTATCATGTATCCCCCCCCCACGGATTTTTCTAAAATTTAGGAAAATACAAAATAGGTTATAAGTCACCAGATTTAATTGCTGCGAATATTTTTTTGAGGGGCTGTTTAAAGTCAAAAGTTTATGTTACATTTATGTAAGAAACAACGAAAAAAGAGAATAAAAATTAGAGTTGGATGATCGATAATAATGATCCAAAGATATTAGATGGTGTGAAGATTAATTTGGAAAGAAAAGGAATGAGAAACTAGGGGTTAATAACTATGGATAGGTACAAATGGAAGGTATTGGTTAATAAGCTTAAGTTTGAGGATGAACTTACCTTGAAAATGGCTTGAAAAGAAACTTCCGGAATTGGTAGTAAATACAAATAATCATAATAGTTTAAGAAATTGTATAATAATGATTCTGAATATTTACATTTTGTGCTTCAATTAACAAAACTCTTTCGCTATTCTTAGTTTTATCCTCAACATTGTCTTTTTTATAAGAAAATTCATGATCTCCAGACGTATCGCAATTAATAGAAGTAAAAACACCGTCCGATTGCATTTTAAATCTCTTCATAATTCGATGTTTGATGTTTTCTTCTTTGGTAAATTCAGGTGTTGATTTGGAATTATCTCGAGCGCTCGAACTCGTTGGGACGCTACTACAATCGGTATTACTATCCGTAGCGGGTGTCTCATTTATCAAATTTTCCATAATTTTGCGTTTATAACTCAAAGGACCCGGTTTAATTGCATCGCAAAAGCAACGTTTCTCTTTTCTCACCCTAGACATATCGGTTTTCAATTTATATCAATATTTGACATACGAACGCGTTAATGTCAAAGTTAACTAAAATAACCCCAAAAAAATATTTTGTTTTTCACAATTGATTATTTGTATCCAACATAATTTTTATAACCTTGAAATATTTATCTTTTTTTTATACTAATAAAAATAAATGGATTTCCCCCCAAAAAAGTAATAAAAGTCTACAAGCTATATAAATGTGTTGAAATCCTCCACGGACTCCCGGAGTCCGAATGGTGGCTCTCCGGATTTCGAGATAACTAATGTAAATACATACTGAGGAACCCAATCTTTATGTGGGATTTCTACAGATCCTCGTCTTCTGTTCCATACGCTTCCTGGTGGTATCTAACACCTCCAGAGAATATAGATAGAGCATCAAGCAACTTCTAGATGCCTTTCTTATTACATTCGACGTATTTTCTCTGATTTTAACTTTCCGGAAGATTTTTTCCTGCGTAGATTGTCCCAGTAACGTCTATCTTCCACCATCTTCAACGGTTTCTTTATGGTTCTGTAGCTAATACCACAGACGGATTCAGGTTCTATAAAGGGTATGCTTGCTACTATTTTAGAGATTCGTTACCCTCTAATACAGTGTGTCCCGGAATCCATTGCAAGGTAGTAGTATAGATATTAGAGCTGTAATCGCTGCTTGATTGAAAAATGCTTGATGTTTTGCCCAGATTTCCAGAGTATTTGATACATTAATAGTTTCCTTAAAGTCATATTTCAGGTTTGGTTATTTTTTTTTTTTGGTAATTCCGTCTCTGAACGTTCTGGTTGACTACAAAACTTTGTAATTCAATTCTTAGGATGTCGTATTTAAGAATATTTTCTTCTAAAGTTTAGTGAAGAAATTCAAGGACGTTGATATATAAACATAAAGTTTTATCACGTTTTCGAACCGCCTTTTCAGTCAGCAAAAGACGATGTAGACTAGTTTCAATTTTACATGACATATACTTTTTCAATTTGCATGGCGCCATACCCTACAACTAGAAAATACATGTGAGTAGCGTTCAACTTAAATAATCGTTTTTCTAAGTGGAATTAAATGATTATAGTACAAGATGTAAATTTTCACTTGCAGAAGAAAAATGTTCATTAATAATCGCCTATTTTGAGAAGAAACGGTTAGTTCTTAAGGTGGAAACATTTTCCATAAACTATATTAAAATTTGGATCTAAAACGACGTATTAGTTGATAACAAAAAAATAATAAATGATTGTGTTGTTTGTTGTTGGAGACGTTGATAGATTTTGATAGGAAAATAATAATTAGAGTAGAGGATAGAAGTTTTAGTAGGATCTGAAGTATAGCAAATGTTATCTCGTTAGATCATCCTTTTTGATAACCTCGTTTTATAGAAAAAAGTCCGTGGAACTGATCTAATTAAATACGTATATGTTTTAATTATCAGTTGTAGTAATTACAAAAAAATCTAAAACTATAAAATGCTCTAGATTGATTTAGATATGTCATGTTTGAAAATTTATGAAAATATTAAAAATTATTTTCAAAAAAAAGTTTAAATAAACTTGTTCGATATTAAAGAAAAATGAAAATAAAGTAGTTGTCTGTATTTTTATGGGAAAAACTAATTTGATTTGCATACATATATGGAACGGTCTAAACAAACATGTTTTTTTGATATTGAAATTACATAAAAATTTCTATAAATTAATCCTAAAGAATAGGATTTTTGTTCCTTTACAGAACGGTAAAAAGTGAAAAGATATCACTAAATAATGAACATTTTAGATTATGATATGAAGTTGTAGACAATTGTAATAGCTGTGAAAACATACTTCGTTCTTTAAACTTCGTAATTTTCGGTCTGACTATTTACCTAAGTTTTACCCCAAACGCGGCGTCTCTTAACCACAGCAATTAGAGAGTTTTCACACCAAAACGTTTCCAATAAAAACCAACAAATCTAGTTGAATTCCAACTAAAAATCTCAAGTTCTACGATTTTTTTCTCAGGATTCTTGTCTGAATAATTACATCAAAAACAATTTAAGATAATTCCATATTCGATTTTCATCATAATTCCTCAAGATTTTTTTTGTTGGCAAATATCTTGTAGAAGCCTATGGATATTTGGCGTCAGTGTGTGGAGTAACTTTCCTTAATTTCAAAACTTTCCCATTTTCTGAAAAATTCTCCTATTCAATGGCAGAAACATCATCTAAATAGTTTTAGTTTGAAAATAATAAGTTATAAAACATCAATCAATCCAAAAAAAGAGTCATATTCACTTTATTTACAATCCAAATTAAAAATATAATGATATGAATATTCACTATCTATAGAAATTTAAATAACCGGATCTGATCGACAGTTATTGAACAAGTCATAGAACATTCTAATCCCGGGGCTTTTGGCAAACATTATCTAATCAAAGTGTATTTCTAACTAGAGTTTCCATATATAATTCATTTGTTTTATCCTAATTTCACAAAATCTGGTTTCAATTGTGAAGAATCAGCGATCAATGACCAATTTAGCGAAGAATCAATTGAACTACTCATATTATTGGTTGTTATACTAATAGATGGAGTATTGACGATATTCTCAGTAGTTCTAGAATAACTAACGTCTCTCCGAATCAAGTCTTAAGAGCTCGCGAAGAAGTTGAAGCTTGAGGAGGAGTTTGTCCGAGTTATCCAAGGATCAAAAACCTTCTGAAGAAATCCCAAAAATATGTAACAAGTGAAGGTTATTACCTTATATTCGAACCGCACTCGTATTAAAAGTTTACAATTCATCAGTACATAAATCTTAGTTGATAATATTTGGAATAAAAAAAATAATAGTTCGATGAAAAACGGTTCATCTCGATTTCTTGCAGTCTTATAGAAGTTTTATAGAAAAAAGTTAAATGACAAAGTTGTAAAAAATTAAAAGATCTATAACTTTTATTCCAAATTTTTTTTCACATAAACTCAAAATTTAATCGAAATTTGTGTTTGCTTTTTACGTAAAAAAACTCACATTCTAATATCTAGTTCTACAAAAATAATTGACAGTTTATTTATCAAAATTGACAGATCTGTTGTGACATCTGCCATAATCACTGATTCGTTTACCATAATAATGAACATGAATATATTAAGAAGAACAACCAACTATACTTCTACGCAAACGGAATGTACATTCCCCATAGTACTTTTGGAGAAATTACCTCGTGTACCACCAAGACATTCTTTACGTAGAAAAAGTCTTAATACCAACGATTCGATCGTTATAACTAAAAGTAAATCGTGCGTAATCCGTAAATTACCTTCACATTATAGTAATTTCGCTAAATCTATAAAGAAGAATCAAACGGTGAATTCCACGTTGACCGAAATCGATAAACCGATAATAACTAAATCGAAGAAAACCGTTAAATTCCAGTCCAGTTGAAAAAAGCGTTGAAGATTTGAATGTATCTATCATGTTAAGCGAACCTTCTAGTTATAAACAAGAAGATCTCAAACTGGGTACTATTATTGAAAACAATAACGAAGATACGACAATACCTCAACTAGAATTAGATTTCGATGAAGAAGCAGTCGATACTTCTAATCGTGTAGAAAAACCAGACAATGATTCCGAAAATTTAGATGTTTAAATTGTATGAATAAATTTATTTAAATATATATATAAGTTGTTGTTTTTTTTTTGAACATTATACAAAATTATAGTTTCTGAACATCGTCGTTAATTTAACAGCTTCATTCTACCACCGTCTGCAACTTTTATTACGAATTTCCATGCTTCATATATTACATACATTATTGTTTTTGGATGTTTTTTTGTGATAAAATGTATACCAGTTTTGTTATTACATTTTTAGTTATCCAAAATGCATATTTATTCCTCTCGCTGTATAAAGTTGGATACATAAACACGAACCAAACAACTCTAATTGGAAAAGTGTCGTAGAAAATAAATACAAAAAAGCGCGCGTGCACCATAAAAAAAGCAAATTGATATGAATCGGGGAATGATTAATTAACCGATAAACGTGTTTGGTACTTTTATTTTTGTTTTTGTATATTTTTGTACGTTTTTGGACGTTCTTTTATTAAATTTTTACTGCTAACTACATATTTAGTATGATTTTTGTCTATTTTTCGACATTATTTAATTTTGAAATACTAATAAAAATTTGACGTTTTTTAAAATAAAAGACTACAAAAATCAAGAAAATTTAGAAGTATGAACATATTAAAAGGTCTAAAAAATAAGAAATTAAATAAACTTATACAAAAGTCAGATAAAGCTTTCGAAAAATTAGAAATCTATGCGGGAGGTTTCGAGTGCCTAAATGCTCTTAGAATAAACAGTTTATCTTCAGCTTCTGAAGATGTAATAAATTGGTTATCGAAACGCGCGTCAATCTATATCGGCGTGAACAATGTATTCAGTCTGTTTGGTTATATAGCCACTGCTTTTTATAAATAAACAGTATGTAATGAATTAAAAACCGAAATTGCAGAATATGTTGTGATGTCTGCTAGTCAAAAACAGATATTTTAAATTTCAAAAAGTCATAAAAAAACATCACGAACCCCTAATAAAACAAACAATGTCCAATAGAAAGTTTGAATATTAAATTTTATACAAAAAATATTGAAACATAATAATTCATTCAGTTTTACGAATTGAGAAACGTAATTGGCTAGAAATCGATTGTGATCGATTATTCGAATAGTAATCGTTTTGATTGTCAAGATATGCCAAAGCGTTTCATCATACAATGAAATTCGAATGTCCAGAAAAGTGGCTTAGAAGGAGTAGACATGTCTAGGTCAGACTAGGTACTTGTGGGAGCACCCACTCCACCAAAAATTTCTCTGAAACGACCTCGTTGACAAATTTTTTATTCGAAATATTTTTCGCAACGTATTTTATTTTGGGAGATATTTTATGTCTCCTTTTATTTTCCAGGACGTACATGAAGTTCTAATGGCGTGTAAAACTTTACGTTGTATACGTTTTTATTAATTCATCCTCCCAAATAAATAAAAGCGTGGAGGGAAAAAAGCTGGAAAAATTATTGTTGATTTGATAGTCGAAATTATTTCATGTTGAAAATGGTTTTATAACTTTGAGTTTTGCATGCTTAATATTGTGACCAATTCTACCCACATAACTTAACGTTGTCATGATTTATTCTACGCAAAATATGTATTTCGTTTATTAAAACTTAATCCTGTACCTTTCTACTCAGAAAACAAATATGCTGTATAAAAAAATATCTCGTTTTTACAGCAAAGGAGAAACCAAATTATCCTCAAAAATGTCAGTTACAATCAATACAATATAAACTTATTATTCACCTTAGCTACAGGAAATATTTTGTAATTCAGATAAACTAATTGAATTTCGATAATTATAGCTTGTACAAATGTATTCTGCTCTTTTTTTTTAAACCAGTATTGCTAGAATGTATCTAAAAAAATTTGCAGCCTTCCGCACTGATCACTAGTTCGTGGACTTCGAAAAATACTTCTCACATCAGGCTTCCTCCAGTTTTAAACTGGCAATTTCACTTATTGCCGGTTCCAGTAACCTCGAGTAGATCAGCTCGGAATATGAACAGTGTAGTCTTCTTTAAATTAGCAGGTTTCTCGCAACACTTTATTTTACAATGTTCTGCTATTGCATACAGTCCAGACCAGAATTTTGAAGATTTAACCTCTTGCAATAACAGCAACTGTCCATATCTCCGATTTAATTGAGCCAGGTAAATATAGTTCAAAGACACTGTGTAAAACAAGGTGTATAGAAATGCTCGAATCCGTGTTGACCTTAATGAAACAACAAGCGCTAGTGTGTATAGAAATTAAACACAAATAGATTTTTATTTAGTTCAACTTGCGGCTGCTAAGTACTTTCAGTTCGACTATTCCTCGCTAGATCGCGCTAGTTCGTGTTTAGTTTGGCGCTTGACCGGCAGAGGGCGGCAGTGTCTATAGAATCGTGTTTAGTTTGGCATCTGGCCGGCAGAGGGCGCTAGTGTCTACAGAATCGTGTCTAGTATGGCGACTGACCGGCAGGAGGCGCTGGTGTGTATAGAAATCAAACACAAATAGTATTTTTATCAAAAGCAACTTGCAGCCGCTAGGTAATTTCAGTTCGACTATTCCTCGTCAGATGGCGTATGTTCGTGTTTTTATTTGGCGTTTGGACGGCGGCAACGCTAGTGTCTATGGAACCGTGTTAAGTTTGGTGTCTTGCCAGCGGGAGGCGCTAGTTTCTATAGAATCGTTTTTAATTTGACGTTTGGCCAGCGGGAGGCGCTAGTGTCTATGGAATTTTGTTTATTTTGGCGTCTAACCAGCAGGGGGCGCTACTGTCTATGGAATCGTTTTTAATTTGGCGTTTGGCCGGCGGAAGGCGCTAGTGTCCATGGAACTGTGTTAAGTTTGGCGTCTGGCCGGCGGGAGGCGCTAGTTTCTATAGAATCGTTTTTAATTTGGCGTTTGGCCAGCCGGAGGCGTTAGTGTCTATGGAATTTTGTTTAGTTTGACGTCTTACCAGCAGGGGGCACTACTATCTACGGAATCGTGTTTTAGTTTGGCGTTTGGCCGGCAGAGGGTGCTAGTGTGTATAGAAATTAAACACAAATAGAATTTTTATTTAGTTCAACTTGCGGCTGCTAAGTACTTTCAGTTCGACTATTCCCCGCTAGATCGCGCTAGTTCGTGTCTAGTTTGGCGTTTGACCGGCAGAGGGCGCTAGTGTCTACAGAATCGTGTCTAGTTTGTTGTCTGGCCAGCAGGAAGCGCTAGTGTGTATAGAAATTGACACAAATAAAATTTTTATTTAGTTCAATTCAACTTCAAATACTTAGTTCAACTAAGTATTTTCAGTTCGACTATTCCTCGCAAGATGGAGCTAGTTCGTCTTTTAGTTTGGCTTTAGGCGGTAGAGGGCAGCAGTGCCTATAGAATCGTGTTTAGTTTGGCGTCTGGCCGGCAGAAGGCACTACTGTTTACAGAATCGAGTCTAGTTTGGCGTCTGACAGGCAAGAAGCGCTAGTGTGTATAGAAATTAAATACAAATAGTATTTTCATTTATTTCAAGTTACGGCCGCTAGGTACTTCCAGTTCGACTATTCCTCGCTTTATGCCCCTTGTTCGTGTTTTAGTTTATGCGTTTTGACGGCAGAGGGCGCTAGTGTCTATAGAATCGTGTTTAGTTTGGCTTCATCCCGGCAGGAAACGCAAGTGTGAATAGAAATTAAACACAAATAGAATTTTTAGTTAGTTCAACTTGCGGCCGCTAAGTACTTTCAGTTCAACTATTCCTCGCTAGATGGCGCTTGTTCGTGTTTTAGTTTGGCGTTTTTACGGCAGAGGAGGCGATCGAATACTAGGGTCTAAAGTAAATTCTTCTATTTCTTTGTGTAACAATTTTCTCATAAATAATAGATTTTCTACAAGCAGGTTATTAAGAAATGTATTTTAATATCTATTGTGCTTTATTTAAATCAAAAATAATTTGGTATTTGATGAACTTTGTTTGAGAGCAATTTACTTCCCTATAGTCTCAAATGAAAGTTAATCTTCTAAAATTTATATAGCCAAACTCTTATTTTTTGGAAAGAATGCTGAAAGCAAGAAGTAAAGAAAATATTCTCCAGAGTTAAGGACGTCTGCTGTAACCTTAAGTTTCTATTTACCAAGAACATATAATTTTACTAGTAATACATTCCATAAATCATTACAGCACATTGTTACCATTCCAAAATGGTATTAAAGTGCGGATGATTCACCGAGCTAGAGCAAAGAAGCTTGATGTGCTCTAAAACCAAAAAGCCAAAAATTTTGTGACAGTGAAATTGTATGTAATTTGATTTGGGATGAAATTTGCAATAAGACAATAAGAAGACGGATTGAATGAAGAGGAAAAGAATACAGATTGAATAAAGAGGAAAAGAAGACGGATTGAATGAAGAGGCAAAAAATTAACAGGATATGTGGACATTGGAACAAACGTGAATACTGCCGAATTGCCCGAAGGAAGGGGCCTGTTGTGTACTTCTTTTGGCAAAGAGTTTGTGGTAGCGAAAAAGCTGTTTTGGTGAAAAAGTGCCATGAATTTATGCGTGAAAATTGAGTAAAAGTTTTGCCAATGATTTTTTATGGTGCTATGGCCAATTGGCAAAGAGTTAAGTCTTTTTTTCGGTGAATAATATAAAGTTAAAATCATTACTCGGATGTTGAAAGATTATGAGGAAAGCAGTAGTCAAAAACAAGATGAAAGTAATGTGAAGAAAAGCCATGACGAGGAAAATGATGCTGGAAACAAAAAACAAGAAACAGAAAAGTCAGTAATCACAAAAACCATATTTCAAATAATCAGCAATGTACTTACGGTTCGGTTTTGCCTTCTTAGAGACTTCTTTTAAAAATTCTAGCCCAATAAAAATAAGTTTTGCATTGATATGTTTATTATTATAAATTATTAATAAATTTTTTGTCTGATCACTTGTTTTTGAATGAGAACTTTCTAGCCACTTACCATTTAACCAATCTAATCACTTTGTACAAATTAAACATTATATGTGCAAATCGAACTAAACGAGTAATGGAGAACTGTTCTGAAAAGTTTTGATTGTATGTGACTTGGTTGAGATATTATAGATTATAAGGGAGACTAGCTAAAACGTTCAAATAAGATGTGAGAATGCTTATAGTTTGAAACGTAAATGTAAATGATTTCTTTCTGAACTTAATTTATACAATTATAAATAATTTCAAATTGTATAAGTATGAAGAATTAGAAAATGGAGCAGAAGATACCTCTAATAATGATCTTTAACCCGATACAATTATGGAATGAACGTTTCATTGAAAAGAGTCAAATGAGCATTAAGAAAACGAATGGCAATACCAATACTGACAATGCATTTACTACTACCTACTGCTACCACCTCACTCACTATTATACTGTCTGACGCCGGTTTCGATGTTCTCCTCTAGTTTCTATGTGATTTGTACAAAACAAAATGTATTACTGCATATACTTTGATATCAGGTAGTTATTTGATTGAATTAGATACAAAAAACTACAGGAAGTGGTGATTTATAAGATATCAACTGTTTTTTGTATTTGTAATAACTGCAAATTATCAAAGGATTATTTCTTAAAGAAAAGACTATCATTACTCTGACTGAATTAGAACAACTTTAAATTCATTGGTAAGTTCAATAATTATTCATCTGGTAATGGATACTGTGAACAATTTGAAATTATTATTATTATAATTATTTTCTAGTTTATACTCTTTGAAAATAGCAAATGAATGCTCTCCAATTTTTTCGATAATAATATAATGGGATTCATATAGAACTGCTTTTGTTACTTGCCATTTTTCTGGATTAGAAAGTTTCTTCACACAGTACTGAAGTGAATGTAGTGGACAAGCCAGTCCTTCATCAAGTGGATTTGAGGATAACTTTGCGAATGAAGAGGTATTTCGACTGAACTGACTTTGGCAATTTAGAGTATTTGTGATTTGCAAGAAGTATACGGATACATTTTTCAGCAATTTTTTTATCATAATAACTGCAAAACTCGCCAGAGATTACAGTCTTTTTTATTAAAAATAATCGAAATTACTAAATATATACATGAATATGCAAGCTATGGTTCAAAGTTGATTAATATATCAGTGGAAAATTGTTTTCTAAACGTAAATTTAATACATTCCGTACGAGGATGGTCGTAGAAGTATCTAGCCTGACTTAGAGATGGCTGTCGTTGCTTTGAAAATACCAGTATTAGAAAAACGTCATGTATACAGCGTATGTTTCAAGCTTGAAGACGCCACGTTGTTTAGTACTTGTTTAGCCATCAATAGTGGATGATTTTGATCAATTTGTAAAGATGGAAACCATCGGTCATCGTTTTGTGATGTTATCAACAGTAAAATATTGGGTAGCAGAGTTTAAACGCGGCTTTACGACCTACGATGACCAGCAGTGGTCGACCAAATGAGATGACAACTCCAGAAATGTTGAAGAAAATCCACTGGATGATCGTCGACTGAAAGTACGAAATCTAGCAGACACAGTAGGCATTGCAAAAAGTGTGGTACACTCCATCGAGTGTTTGGCAATATTTGAAATAGAGCCGTTCCATAATCATAGATGGAAAGTGGTTATATCACTTCAAACCAGAAACAAAAGAATAATAAAAACAATGGACTGAAAAGGCAGAACCGGCTCCAAATAAGACAAAGACCGTTCCATATGCAGACAAGGTCATGGCGTCGTTTTTTAGGGATGCGAGTGAGATAATTTTCATTGTCTATCTTGGAAAAGGATAAACTATCAAGGTGAGTATTATGCGAACTCACGTTTGAGTTGAAAAATCAAGCAAAAACGGCGGATATTTGCTAAGAAGAAAGTGTTATTCAATCAAGACAATGTATCCGTTATTGCAATGACCAAAATTAATTGATTAAAGTTTGAATTGTTACCTCATTCACCCTATTCGTCAGATTTAGCTCCCTGGGATGCTCGCTTTGAATTTTACTATGAAATGTTCTACTATTTTTAATATCAAATTTTCATTCTTATACCGTATATAAGACACATGTTAAAAGTTGATTGAAGTGGAGAAGTGGTTTTACTCAATAGATAATATACTACATATACATATAATATTAAATAACATGATGAATTTAACATATCAGTTTTAAAATATTTTATGTTCAAAATAAGCATAATACATCTACTAATGGTAATTATTTTTATTAAGTGCTTATCTGTGTACTACTAATCATTGCCCTGATATTCCTGGCAATTCCCACACAACTTCAAATAAACCTAAAATTGACCCGGATTTCTACTAGAGCAGTTGATTATTTTTACTCCAATAAAAATAAAAACTTTGAGAATTAACTATACAATTCATCATTATCATTGAGTATTTCTGTTTATGATAATTACTTTTTAGTTCATTATTTGTGTAAGTTAATTCAACCAAAGTGTTCGTTAATATTAGTGTTATGCTATTAACAGTAATAAGGAATATATTGTACTGTATATAGTCTTCGTTCGAAGACTAAAATAGTTGATAAAAATCGTATAATTTATGCAAATTGTTAAAATAAGTATTTCAATACTGGAATAAGAAAATTCCGGAAACTTGAAACATACAAAAAATATTCAAAACTAAAAGACTTTTTAGTTGAAAATAATAATACCTAGTTATTACTATACATGTCTCGAAGCGATTATTTAGATTGATTTATTAGTTAATATCAGTCAATTTAATGTTTAAAACTTGATGAAAATTCGTAGCATGAGCTTTTCTGAAACATCTCTAAACCAATAGGTTAATAGGCTTATAGGACGAAAATATGCAATATGTGATAAACAAATTCAAGGCAATATTGGGCAAATAATTTTTTTAATTTTATCAAATATTGTTGGAGAGATCTGTGACTGCATTATTCTTTTCTGTCGATCTCTTTCAGCTTAACGTGACTAGATACAGCATCCAGTGTTATGGAATTGATGTTAATAAGGAAAAAGTATGTACACAGTCAGATTCTCCAGTTTTTCCTAATTATAAACCAAATTATGTTTTCTACAATTCGGGAAAATCAGAAGTTAGTGTAGAAGCTATATATGGGACAGCTATTTCTTGGATTGGGATAATAACAGGGGGTAGTTGCGAAACCAGGCGAAAGAAAAATTTTAGAAATTGATGATAGAGTTTATTATGTTACAGGACAAAAAGTGCGTAATCTATATGTAAATATTTAAATAGTTTAATTTAATGATTTAAATGAATTGTAAGGTCTTTTTAACATTTAAATTTCTTGTTTCTATGTATATGAACCATTTCTGAAAATTCCTTGTACTTGACTCTAAATCTTCTTTTGAGAGTTGAGACAGACTTTATGTCCTACTGGTTCTATCCGAATTTTCCTGGGTCTTCCTTTTCTTATATATTTTTGCTTCTCTTATTAGTCTTTGTGTTTCTCTTTATATTGTCATTATTGTAGTGGAGTGCATAGAGCTCTAGTACACTGTTCTACCGTTGATGGATATTATTCATTCGATGATGGTCCTGAAATCCCTTTAAAAATTGACATAAACAAAATTGTAAAAATACTTGTTAAATTTGGAATTGGGAAAATACCAATTGTTGGTAAGGTATTTGCATCCATTTTGTGAATCTGTGAATATGAAAGTTCTTTTATTACGGACTTTCCTCGTACTCACAGTGGTGAATTTGAAATACGTTTAATTGATCCAAGTTTACGGTACAGAGAAGACCATATAGGCTTAGTGTAGAAGGAAGACAAATAGTTAGAAAAAGAATAAATGAATTACTTGAAGCTAATGTTATTCGCCCCAGTAATTCACCGTTTACTAGCTCTATCTTACTAGTTTACCTAGACGATGTATTAGTAATTGCGGATACAATAGAGGAAGCGTTTGAAAGACATCGAATGGTATTAAAAATTTTTATAGATGCCTGATTTTCATTTAATTTTTCAAAATGTTCTTTCCTTAAAACATCTGTTTCATATCTTGGGTATGAAATTAAAGACGGAGAGTTCGTCCAAACCATCGTAAAATAAATTCTTTAACAATGTTACCTGTTACCCGCTCCTCGGACTTACTTTCGACGATTTTTACCTCAGGTAAAAAAATATATTGAATGGACTGAGGCACATGAAAATGTTCGACAAGAAGTAATTCGTATTTTAACCAATGAACCCGTTTTAATTATTTTTGACCCGTATTATTCCATAGAACTGCATACCGATGCCAGTTCCGATGGCTACGGAGCAATACTTATGCATAAAGTAGATGGTAAGAATAAAGTTATTGAATATTTCAGTAAAAGAACAAGTCCGGCTGAGTTCATTCATTCTTATGAACTCGAAACTATGGCTGTTGTTAAATCAATAAAACACTTTCGGCATTACTTGCATGGACGATAGTTTATCGTTGTGACGGATTGCAACTCTTTAAAGTCCTCTCAAAATAAGATTGACCTTAAGAATAGAGTACATAGATACTGGGCTTATTTACAGGCTTTTCAATTCGATATAGTTTATAGAGAAGGCAATCGCATGGCTCTCGCGGATTTCTTTTCTCGAAATCCTTTGCCCGATTTGCCAAAACAAATTAGTAAAACAGAAGAGAAACGTGTAAAACTCCCGAAAATATCGGTCGACTGGCTCCTTGCCAATTTCTAACAAAGTGTTTTTTAAATAATTATTTTTGTTATCTCCACTTTATGACAAAAAATAAAGATAATAAAAGATTCTATAGTATTTTGCATGGAAATCTACAAACTTATTATGGTTTTCTTTCCAAATGAATAATTGTAAAATTGGTACTACCCAAGTTTAATTTTTACTGGCATTCGAATTTTACATCTCTATAATTGTCGTACAGTTTTTAAGTGCGTACAATAAAATTAGGAGTTAGTAACATATTCATTAGAAAATTTAATTAAGACAAAGTGAGTTAACTAAAGGGATTATAAAAACATCTATGCAAAGATCATCAATAGAATCGAACACTATTATAACAAATCAAACAATTTTTTATATAGAGAAAAGTATAAATTGAAAATAACTTCTGTTAATAAAGTGATTTTTTATTACTAGTAGTAGTAGTAGTAGTAGTACTAAGTACTAGTAAGTAAGTAAGTAAAATTTTAATCCAGAAAAATGGCAAGTATCAAAAGCAGATCATTATATTATATCATTATACTATTATAGACAAAATTGGGAAGCAATAATTTACTATTTTTAAAAAGCAAAAACTAAAAAAATGACACAACCATAGTTCAAATCGGAGGTGCTTCACCAATTGTTATAAAACAACTTTACATTTAACTTTTATTTATATTTAGTTCTTGTTAGGTATCTAATATAGTTACAAAAAATTCATTGTTCTATTAGTCATAGTCATCTCTACTATCACAAAATAAAAAATATTTTGTAGATTTTTTAACTTTTCACCACACCTGTGTATATACTTTTCAACATATGTGTGATATTGTTTAATTGACCTTCTTATTTTAAAAATACGTTTTTTGAAGAATTTTTTACGTGGTCGTAGGAAAAATAGTGTATACAACTTGTTGGTAAGTGTATTTCGCACTCTTCACTTTAGATAGATATAAAAAAATTAATAATAAAGTGTTATTCCAGTTTTGTGAACATGTTGAATAAATACACGTGGTGTAATAAGATCAATTTAATTTTATTTCAAAGCGCTCGGATATCATACATAAAATACAAACAATTGATAAAGTTAAATTTGTTTTTAATTTTCAATTCGTAAAAGGCGGACCTTTAAAATATTAGTCGTAACGGTTATTCCTAAAGAATTGACAATACTTTCGATTTGATAAATATGAATATTGTTGTTGACGTTTTATAGATACAAGCAGTCTGAACGCTATTAATTTAGGGGACAGATATTTTGTGGAACGTAAAGGGAGATTTCAGACCTTTATTCTTATGTTAGGTTGAGAGTAACACTTGTTAATTGAAACTTTTTAATCTTACTAACCTTATTTTTAAGGTTGCTGAAAACTCAAATTCAGACGTTGGATCAAGAGCTGGAGCTCAATTTACCCAACACGGGAGAAAATTTTTCACAATCGCACAAACTTTAATTGGATTTGAGAAGAAATTCACGTTTAAAAAAGAAGATATTGATTATGCAAATATCAATTACTTTCTCTTACCTATGTATTCGGCCGTAGTTAACATGAAGATACTATTTTATCAATTTGGAATAGTTAATCAAGCGAAATTGGAATTAACTAATGAAGATATTAACATGTTAAAGATGTGGATGAACACTTTTATAGAAGATGAAGATGGGGCAGTTCATACATTAATAAATTTTTTGTTGACCAATACTATTTAGAATATGAGATCTGTTTTCATGATATAGTGTTCAATTCTATGGCAGTAATGCGTCAGTATTGCGCGCTTAACGGTTTTGAATATATTGATTATTGGCGATCAGTTTTAAAAGATCCATTCACTACTAAGAAACCCTACAACACTGCAATATCGTACTCCACACACTTTTCTCGGCTTACGCCGCTTTTAGCTAGAGGGTTGATACCTATTAAAGTAGGTTGTCCATTGCAACCGAAATTAATCAACGGTAGAAGAAATAAAATGATAGGAATCGCTGTAGCTATTTTCAGATCATCTAGGATTATTCCGAAAATTCAAGGGATGGTTATCCACTACGAAAATGGTGATTCGATGAATTTAGGAGAGGCATCTTCCGAAACAATATGTTTGAATTTTTGTTTACAGATGGTCGTATAGCATTCTGTGGATCTAATGTGTATTCAGCAAATGTGAATAACGTTTTTGAATTAAATTATCATCATATTGCTGGAATTATGATCACCAATGATGCCACCGGCTTAAAAGGACAATCCCCCAGCATATCTGTATCGTATCAGTTAACCCCAGAAGAATGATCCGAGTATTTTTTTCTTCATTATCAAGTTTTATATATTTTTAATCGATAATAAAATGTATCAATCTATCAAATTTTCGATTTTTTTACAATCCTTCATTACAATGTAATCAATTTCAAATATATAAATATTCGTTTCAGTCCCCTGTTCTTTGTCAGTTATTACCACTCTTTTTAAAACCAATGTTACCAATCATATCCGTTTCTTTTTCGGCCTGCTTCTTATTCTAATTCCGTCCTTCATTTGTACAATGCTATTTGCTTCCTTTCTGCACACATGCTCCAACTACCTGGCTCTTTCATTTTCAAACTTTCCACTATTTTTCGGAGAACTTTCCTTACTTACCTTAACACAAACTTGTAATTTTTTAGCACTTGGCAATCTTTGTTTCTTTGGAAATTGCTGTTTTTGCTTTAAAAATATTATTTGAGAACCCCATTATTTTGCTACTCGATTTTCTAGCAATTTAGTATTCGTATTCAGCACACCTAAAGTTTATTCTTTACCTGTACCTGTAGGGGTTCCGCAAGAATTTAGAACTCAGTCGCCACAGTAAAGTAATTTCATTCTAACTTGAAACAGTGCATTTTACGAGGAGAGTTTAACATCACGCCGCTCTTTAATAAAACTTTATGGCAAACCTATTGCAAGTTCTTTACTTACACCGATCCCTGTACAAAATACGAGAGTCAAAAGATTAAAAAAATATATCTCTACAGTAGTCCAAATATTTATTCAGGACGGCATGCACCTAGATAAAAAGAATAGACTTAATATTTAAGTTTAAGTTGATTTATTTATGCTTTATGTCTCACCGATGAGATCCACAAGCTGCTTTAGCCTTTGTCTTTATGAAAACAATCGCCGATATCTACTTGTGAGCGCGCAGTCACTTTGATAAAAGCCGCCGCTGAGATTAGTCGCTATAGTTGTAAAAAAGCGACTTTCTGCTATATAACTAACAAGTCGAGATTGTTTACACCGCATTTATTTCGGCTTTTTATTTATCAAAGGCGCCAAGATAAGAATGTTCGCGATCGAGGCTAGGACTATAAAAGCGACGATTTGCGCTTCGACACTCGAGTCAGTCGACGATTAGCGTTCGGAGCGATAAGTACCTATTTGCTAGAAACGAAGTTTTTTTTGTTCTACTGCTGTATTCTAATTGTATCAGTTTTGTACATATCTTCTTTGGGCTTAACTCTTCTCCTCAGTAACGATCGTGCGTTAATTTGACCAGACCACCCTGACAAGTAATTATTAATAAAGAAGAATGGGACGTTGGCATTAAGGCGTTAAACGTGTTGCAACAACATCTTCTAACGAAGCCGAATGTTCAAAAGCAGTACGCGCGGAGTGTACAGCAATTATCGATGATAATGATGCAACGACGTCAAGTTCCACGGTTTCAAAGACGAGAAAAAGGAAGTATGATGAATCATATATCAGTTTCGGATTTGTTGATTCCAACGGCTCACCTCTCTGCATGTTATGTAGTAAACTGCTTCCTAATAGTTCCATGGCACCTGCCAAGTTGCGCCGACATTTAGAAACTGTACACCCCGAGTCTAAAGACAAGAATAGAGTATTTTTTGTACGTAAAAAAACAGTTGTTGGAAAGCCAAAAAACTATTATGTAAGTAACCCAAACTATCAATGAAAAGGTTACAAAGGCATCATATTTAGTTAGCTATCGCATTGCACAAGAAGGTGAAGCGCACACTATCGCTGAGATTTTAATAAAACCATGTGTGCTAGACATAACAAAATGTATGCTTGATGAAAAATCTGCAAAGCATCTTTCTACTGTGCCACTATCAAACGATACTGTTTCACGTCGAATTCATGATCTGACAAGAGCTAGTTACACGTCTACAAAAAACACGATTCGTCTTTCAAATGGATGAGTCTACTGATGCCGCTGGTCTGGCTATCTTGCTGGTTATCGTGAGATATCCATATGAAAGTTCTTTTGAAGAAGACATGCTTATGTGTTCACCGTTGCCCAAAAACTCACCTAATTGTGGTTCCAGTCATTGTCTCCTGCATAGACAAGCACTAGCAATGAAGCAAATGCCGTCAAACCTAAAATTAGTAATGGATGAAGCGGTAAAAATTATTAATTTTATCAAATCACGACCACTACAATCCCGATTGTTCTCATTATTGTGTGAAGACTATGGTAGCAAACATAAAACACTGCTGCTCCATACAGAAGTGCGATGGCTGTCTCGGGGTAAAACTTTAACAAGGCTATTTGAACTTAAAGCCGAGTTACAAATGTTTCTTTCATATACTTCTTTTAATTTGAAAGACCGTTTGTATGATAAAACTTGGTTGTTCCGACTGTCTTCCATGGCGGATATCTTTCAAAAACTGAACGAATTAAATTTATCATTGCAAGGTAAACAGACAACAGTGTTCCAGGCCTGTAACAAAATAACTGCCTTTAAAAGAAAATTAGATTTTTGGATTATTTGCGTTAGTAAGAGAGAAATAGAAAGCTTTACGTTACTCAGTGAGTTTGTTAGCGATAACGATTCAAAATGTTCCAAGTTGATGAATTTGAAGAATTGGTCTAATATCTCACTTCGATGTGCGTATCTTTTGAGAAGTATTTTCCCGAAGAACAGAATACAAAATTGAAACTGAATTCATGGATTCATAATCCTTTTTTACCCACCTTGCAAATGCCCGAAAGTATGTCAAATGAGAAATATCATCAGACACAAGTATGGAGTCATTGTTCAAAACGACATCTCTCAACGATTATTGGTGCAGAAGCCGTGATGAATACCCAATGCTTGTCAAAATGGCTCTGAATATTCTTCTTCCATTTTCAACAACATATTTGTGCGAAAAAGGATTCTCAACCTATGCAGCCACGAAAACAAAATACCGGAATAGACTGAACGCCGAACCTGATATGAGACTTCAACTGTCTTCTATCAAACCTGATATCAACCAATCAATTAAAAATAAAAAACAGTTACATTCTACGTTTATTAATTACGAATATACTTTCAGAGACTATTGTTTTATTGTAGGGTTCCGTCAAGTATTTCGTTTTCCAAAAGGATTCCGTCACTAAAAAAGTTTGAGAACCGCTGCTCTAGATAGTGGAAGAGCTCATTCATCTTTTACCGTTGCACTTCCATATATTTATTATTTACGCCATTATTCCTAGAGACAAATCTTTTTGATACCTGTACCAATCGATTATAGACTTTTTCCATTCCCTACAGGATAGGGCTATTAAAATTTTCATTATTTCTTTATTGTTCTCATTAACAGGCAACAAAGAATTTTATTACGAATGATTTCCCAATCACCA
This sequence comes from Diorhabda sublineata, assembly GCF_026230105.1. Lineage (NCBI taxonomy): Eukaryota > Metazoa > Arthropoda > Insecta > Coleoptera > Chrysomelidae > Diorhabda > Diorhabda sublineata. The sequence goes on from NC_079486.1 coordinate 5,330,675, forward strand.
GCTTTGGTTATTGATTTACTAATATACTATATTCGCCTTAATTTATATATCTTTGAAAAGTCAAACTTTTGTTTCTTTCTCAACATATTCTCCATTTTTATTCAACACACTCCTGTAGACGGTGCTCTTGTATTTCTAAGTCGAAGAAGTCTTCCGCCAATCCGTTGACGAACCGTGTGACCTCTACTTAGACATAATCCTTGATTAGTTTGAAGCGTTGTGTGAAGTGTTCTTTTAATTTAAGAAGAGGTGAAAATTACTGGAGGTTAAATCCGAACTGTATGGGAGATAAGGAATAACAGTCCACCACATCAAATTTCTACACAAACTCTTGTATTGGACGAATGAACGCTTTGTGGAATGCACCGTGTGTAGACCTCGAGGAAACACTTTCGGAATTTTATGACAACACCTCTATGCATACTGATGATCATATATTTTACTCCAAAAACTCTTTTGAATGTTACGTGGATACTAAGAAATCGAAAGGATATCCCGATGATATGTTTAATCTGAATTTCTGATATTTCAACTGAGGAAGATTTTATAACGTCGATGAAATGATTAAATATGCAAAAAGCACAATGTCAATGTGCTCCATTCGATATATTTCTACTTCAAATTTCATTTTTTGTTATAATCAAAGTATAATTCAAAAATCTTTTCATATATTGAATTCAGCCTACAGATTCCAGATATTACTTTTCGTTCTTCTTAAAACTTTTTTTAAAGTCAAATATGATATACCTATTCACAGTAGTTTATTACCGTTTCCACGAAGAAACTCGATATTCACACATTGGCGTTGAAAAATGTGATTTTATAATTAGGGTATGCTAAATATTCTGTAAAACCAGCAGTGATAATTCTATGATCAACATATTTCACGTTTAAACTGCTAATGAAACAAAGTGGCTTCTTTAAGACGTTGAAGGGTTGGCAATACACTGTCCTCTTCCAATACGTATCGTTAAAAAGAGAAACATGTACCGAATTGTGAAAATAAAATAAAACATACACGTTATTTAAACCTACGCTAGTGCATCTTATTCTTGATATCTGTCAACGTTTCCTACGTTGAGTATTACTTCAGCCTATAGGGTAGGCCACAAGCACCACAGCCATATACCATATCAAAATATGTTGCAATAGAATATAACACACAGATTTAAAATATTCCATAATTGTATGTAGTTAATTCTTTCTGATACTTAAACTTGTAATAACACCTCAAAAACTCTAGTTTAAATAAAAGACAATCTTCCAAATATTAACATCTTTAATTATTTTCACCAGCACACCCTTCCCTAATCCATAATATTCTTTATCATTGATAGCTTTTTTGTTCCTTATTTGTAAACCATATTAGAAATAATATTTTCCTATTGCAGCATATCTTATTATCTATTAAGGCAGTTGACAGAAATTAATCATAAATAACCTTTCTGTAAATAAATATAGTAAAGATTTCTTTTAATAGTTCATAAAAAATTTTTAGTTCTATTTCATTAATTTTAATACAATATTTATTTTTGTATTTTGATATTCATGATGTAGGTGATTTATTAATTAATATAATTATGCAAATTGGCGGATGTAACATGTTATTACAAACAAAAATCAAAAAAAATTATCACGGAAAACATATAAAAAGGTCTAAGAAATAAGAAGTTGTGCAAATATAATATATAATATAAATAAAACAATTAAGAATTTAAATCTTTCAATTTGAAGATTTAGAAGAATCTACTGTGCTACTCTAACGTGCTTCATTTCTTTCCATAATTTCAGTTTCCTCTTCCATTAATATTTTTTTTCAAATTTTTTTACTTCTATCAGTGGATTGGCTATTGATATAAGTTGTTGGTTCAGAGACTTTTTGAGTTTACATGAATACTGCATTCACTAAAGTACACATAAGAATCGATACATTTTTCTGGCTGTAATTTTCGTTTGCTTTTGCTGCCTGACACTGCAATAGATTTAGTCTGCAAAACACAATGGGTCACATGCAAAACATCAAATAACTTAGTCTTTGCTTCTTTCTACAAGTTTTTGTATTTAGCTTGAGGTTGTTGAATCTTTCTCAAAATAGGCAGTGAGAACTCCTTTCGTTATCATTATCAAGAATCAACCAGAACAAGAAAAATATTAAATTGAAATTAATAAATGTCACCTATTGAAAATAATTGTTGAATAATTGAAATAAAAATTCTATAAATGATCTAATTTATTTGTTGTACAATTAAGATGTGATAACTTTTTTTTACAATATGTATTGAAGTGCTCTACTGCTATCTCCAATAAAACAGCTACTTGTTTCTATTTTACTTCAACCCTAAATTTCCAATTATTGAAGTTTTCTTAGGGTAACTCAACCACGAGTTCATAATTATTAAGAGATTGTTGAATTAAAATTACTGCTCTTTTTTCTACTTTACAATTGTGAATATTCACTAACAACTTAAACTTCTTATTAGCTGGAATTTGGTGTAGTACAACCTGTATTACGATAGATCGTATAATATGTGTCCATTTCATATACCTGTATGTAATACTCCTATATGGACAATATTCATTTTTTCTCTCGTTCGCGACACTTTGTCTACAGTACGCATGCTTGAGAATGCGCAAAATAGAGCTTGAACCACGGAGGATAGAGAAATCGTTCTTTATTTAGAAGTTATAATCTGCAAAATGAGCTACAAAAACCAGTATCGAAAAAATGTTATACCTAGTAATTTAGTAAAAAGTTCAAAATTAGAAAAATACATTTCAAGTACTTCATGTTGTTTCTTAGACAAAATTTTTTTTTAGTTACCTACAATCAGACTTTTTTGTTACGTTGTTGGAATGTCACAGTAACTTTATTAAGAATTCGTTTATAATAAGTAAAACCAAAACTATGAATAAAAATAATACAAGTTTAAATGGAACAAAAGCAACAATTTTGTATTTCTACATCATTGATTTTTCGTTCTTTATCTTTGTAACAACTTGTGTCCTTAATCCTTGTATATTAATAGTGCATAATCGCAAATGTGCTTCATGAGTCTCGCAACCTTCATAATCGCTTGTAGATTGTCTGGATCTACCTCATCATCTGCGTGATTATGATATAATTTTCCAGTTCTGTTTTCCATTTGTTCCTTCTTATTAATTTTGTTTTCTTGAGGAATAATTTCTTCATTCGATCTATTTATTTTTTTACCATGCTCTGCATTATGTGGAGAAAACTCAGATGAAACATTGCAACTGGTGGTATTCATCTTTTTTGAAATGTCAGATTCAACGTTTGGAAGTAACTTTGCTTTTTTTGACATAGGTATGTACACTGTTTATGATTTGATAATTCATAATAACGTTAGTCCCGTAGTATTTGGCCGGACGGAGAACTAAAAATTCTTATAATAGTGTACGTTCCAACAACAGTGTAATTAGATTATCGAACAAAAAATGGATTCAAATATTCAATAATCAAAGAAGCATTTGATCTAATTTTGGATTGTTTTTGGATACAAATTGATTAATTTCACTATAACTATAAAAAATATCATAGTTTTAATCCCAATTGTTAGTGCTAGGGAAAATGTTGGTGTAGCGTGAGACTATGAAGTGTGTTCATTTTGTCAATAGTTTAGTAATTCTACATTTGAGTAAATCAGTAGAAATTTATTTTAAACAGACTTATTAGGTATCCAGTAAATCCAATATGTAAAGTTAAGTTTCAAATATATGGGATTTAAGGTAACATTCAAGTGATATTTTCAAGTTCTAAAATATTCTCAAACATCGATGTCATAATTCGATGGAAAGGCTATGTATTTTCAAATTAATGTTAATAAGGAGATGTTTTCCTCATCTATCAGTTGATCAATTAGAAGATAAAAAATATAAGAAAAATCCGCAGTCGTGAGACCAACTAAGAAAAACACATTTTTTGCCAAAAATCGATATTATTCAAAAATGTAATCTTATTCAAGAGCAATAAAATACTTCCAAAGCTTCTCTAACTTCTCCGAGCCGTTCGTGTAGAATTTGTCTTTTGCCTCGAAACAGTCTAGACTCTAGACTATACGGTGGATGATGAACCAATTCAAAGTGTAATTCGTTCAATTTAACCATAGTTGCCATCGACTTCTAAATCGGTACATTATCTTGGTAGAACATTGTTTTTTTCTGCGACTTTTCTTTGATTTTTGTAATCAAACGATCTCAATTGGACAACCACAACGTTCACCTTGATCGGTGTCTGTTCGACCACGTTTAAATTTAGGAAACCAATAATAGATGGCAGGATTTTTTAATTTTCTGACGCTCTCAAGGAACAATTAGGTAACATACCAACGCTCAGTAACATGACCTGGCATCATTAATCTGATGAAGTTGACTTAGTACAATATAGCTTATTCTCCTTTATATATGATTGTTGTTGAATAGTGTCAAGGAAAACCTTTTCGGAGGACAAAGAAACCTTGATAAACAACATTTGTGGTGAGAAGGGCTAATTGCTTTTTATATCTTGAAGTATCATTATCTACAAATAATATTCCAATGTTTCTGATTTCACGAAACTATAACCCGAAGAAGATCACCTATCAGTTGATTGCGAATCCTAGCCTACAACGAGATTTAGATCAAAGTTTCCGAGCTCCCATTCTTAGGATTTTGCAATGAAAACTGTTTCTTCCATTTTTTATTTCCAGTCAAAATGAAATTAGAAAAATTTTAGCTATTTTCTATTCAAGTGCGAAGTTGATAAACGAAAAATACATAGAAACCATTTGAAGAATAATTTGTTTATGAATTTTTGCTTTTTTATTTTTATTAATTTTCCAACGTTTTCGATTTGTTTTCTTTGCTAACGCCCATAATTTTTTCTGTTTGATAGTTGAAACATGAACATCAAATAAAAACAAATGGAATGTAACAGGAATTATAATTACATTTTGATTACAATAGAAAAAATTAGCAATACGAATTATACTGATATAGATTTTTTTAATAAACTTAATATGGAACAATAAAAATAAATTGAATATTGATATAATATAAACAACATCATTTAGTTTTTCTTCTATGTTTATGTGACATCTTGTTGTGAAGTTCATCTTTGCATCTAGCTAGTAAAAAATCGCAAAGGTGAGATATGAGTCTTGCAACCTTCTGTATCTCTCTATAATTGTCTCCAGGTAACTTATTCATTGCGGGATTATCATACGTTTGTCGTCCTTCCGGTCGGTAATATCTAGTTTTCCCATTTGTTTCGTCTTTTCAATTTTTTTTCGTGGAAAGTAATATCCTTATTCGATCCATTTATTTCTTTACCAAAGTCTGCCTTTCTTTTCGAATACTCAGCTGAGAAATTGCAACTGGTGTTATGTACTATTTTGGGCATATTGAAGCTGACTAAGATTTAATGTTCACTATAACGTAAACAGTATATTGCTTGGTCGGACGGAGAATTGAGCATTGTTATTAAAAGGTATTTTTTAATTAAAAAGGTTCTTTATTCTGTTTATGATTCCCAAATTAACAATACATATAAAAATAACAATGTGTATGCCGATGGTCTGGCGATCTTTACATGTATTGAGTGCGTCTGAAGTATTAAGCTGGCTCCTTGTTTCTTCAACATTATCCATACATTTTCGCTCTAAAAATAACTTTGTCCCTAATATATGTTTATGACTCCTAGCATCTTTCGACTGGGTTATCTCTGAAAAGCAGCTGAAAAACAGAGTTTTAAAATCGACTGGGGGAATATTTTTCGAGAAAGGAACATGACTGACGTTGTTTTATTTGATATTAATTATTATTATTATTATTTTGAAATATTCTATACATTTGTGATGAATAAACGTTTGGAGTTGAACAACCTTGTTATATGGTTAGCGATTAAAAGGTATATTCCAACCAAGGTTGTAGACGATAGGTTAACCGGTAACTTGTTCCATATATTGAAAGCCGATAGACCAAAACATTGAAATGTTTTTGACGATTTTTTAGGCCGTTTTCAGGGATCAATAAAAAACCGGTTATGCGTGTAATCTAATAGAAAAGATGTAAAATATTCAATAGTATATAGGTTGTTCCATTCCAAATTTGATAATTGTTAAGAAAATTAAAATTTTTGTATAATACTTAACCCTTTCGCTCCCAGTTCTTTTTTTGCGAGTAATTACGGTACTCAACAGCTTAATGAGCTATTCAACACTCAAATGGTATGGAAAAATTGTTGATTAATTTTTTATTTCAAGGGGATAGCTGGGAGGTAGTGGGACACATAGATCCCAGTGGAAACTTTTTGCGGGACATATTTAATCCAATGGTATTAATTATAATTTTCTTTACAACAAATTTATATGTATGGAAACTAGAAAAACAATTTTTGCACAGAGGAATACTGCAAGCTGATCAGAAGGTTGTTGTGCGTTTATCTCTCTTTTTTTCCACAACTGTAACATCTCCTACGTGGTTGGTCTTTCATGATCCCCAACATTCATCACCCTTTGGGTGATTTTGGTGGTCTGCCTTATTGGCGTTCCCTAACAACCTTGGCAGATTTTCGAGCGTCAGAAATCATTGACTCCTCCAGAAAATCCTGGAAAGAAATTTTCTTATGATCTGTTTCTCTCCAAATAATACATGCATTTACTGCACTGATCATAAGCAAACGATGAAAAACTTTTTTCTACCACTTCAAAGATTTACGATCCATGTCATAAATACCAATTAATTGGTCAAAAATATCAACACCCCCCATGAACTTATTGTTATTGGCCACAATTTCAGGACAAGGAATTTCCTTTTTAATCCCATCTTTTTCTTTTCTGTTCACAAAGGTCATATCATTTCCATGACACTTTGAAAGCAGCGTTACTTATAAACTAACCTCTGGATCTTTTATTGAAGTCGAAAGCTTAGTGACGACTGATTCTCCAAGAGTGGATTCGGTATCTCTGTTGGCATCCTTTCCACATTAATTATTGAAATCATATGTGCAGCCTGTTTTGGGATCACAGCGCTCCCATATTTTTATTCCTCGCTTTCTACGTTTCAAAGGTAGGTACTGTTTCAGAGAATTCCTGCCCTTTAAATCCTTCTTTCAAACAATCAACAAATGGTTCACTCTAGTACAGTTTAGTCGCGTTCTAGTTTTTTTTTCAGGATGGTGCTGCGCCACAAACATTCTCTCCAGATCCTCTTGTTGGGGAGGATCAGTCCTGATAGTTCATATCTACACCTTGTCGCTTATTCTCCGACACAACTTCTTATTTCCTGTCTTTTCATGCCAGTTTATAAGTTCTTTGCTTAGGTCACCTTCCTCTTCTTTTAACTTTTCTATACTAAGCCTGTATTTTTCTGCCACTCGGATCCCATTGCATCATATTGAATGCTATAGATTTTGTTCCTTTTTTCAATACACGCCCCAACTACTCAGCTCGCTGAGTTTTGATTTTTTCTGCATTATCTTCGCCGTTGATTTTGTCTGTTATTTTTTGGTTAGTTGTTATCTGATACGTAATTTTTCTTGATCCCATTTTGTTCTTATCTTTCTTTCATTTATTATCAATATCTCTTCAGAATTTCTAGTAAATGTTATTGTTTCCGCTGAATACACCACTTCTGGCTTTATCATCGTTCTACATATTAATCTTCGTTCGTTTTTGTGAGTAGTTTACTTTTCAATAATTTCTTCAATTTCAATACTCCTGACTCCTCTATTATTGACGCCAAGGTACTTGAACTTTTTACTTCCATAAATTCATACACGCCAACTTTTACCTTTTCTCTTGATATTGCTTCCAAAGCTCATTATTTTTATTTTGTCTTCACTGATTTCTAAACCTATCCGTTTTCCCTCTGTAACTATATCGTTAAACATTGTGTACATTATAGATCTTTTAGTTAGGTTTCACTCTCAATGGGTTATATACGACCCGCCACATATTCAAAAATTACTAGAGGGAAATTGAGACGTGCTTAACTGAATCGAATAAGTCCTGCTGGTAGTTTACAACCTTATCTACGAATAAACATATGTTAAAAATAGGGTTAGCATTTTATTGGTGCTTGCACGTGAGTAGACGAAGTTCTCAAATATTATATATGAGGAAAATTATGCTGAAAAGATGTAAGAATGCTTATCGTTTGTAACGTGTATGAACATGATTTCTTTCTGAACTTAATTGTTTCAATCATGCATAATTTCGAAATGTATAAGTATGAAGAATTGGATAATGAAGCCGTAGATACCTCCAATAATGATCTCAAATCTGAATGGATAGAATTATAGAATAAACGTTTGAATGGATTGAAGACTGACGAATTGAGTTGTGTCAAATAAGCATTAAGAAAACGAATGGCAATACCAATACTGACAATTCCAGATCAGATAATACTTCGAATGGCTAATGAAGATGATGATAGAAAACAAAAGGGGAAAAGTAATGATTATTTCATAAAATACGTGAGGACAATTTGTGTGCTGCATTTACTACGGGACCATCCATAAAGTACGTCACACCTTAACGGGGAGGGAGAGTATCACCGAAGTGTGACATCGTTTGACAAGGGGCATGAGGGGGTCAATAGTTTTGTGACGTCACATGTTAAAATTTAAAATACTAAAACGCAAAGTTTGGATACGAAATGAACATTTAAAAAATTTACGAACTTTATCTATATTAATCAATACTTTAGCATTTTCGCTATGAGATAATCTCTCATGCAACGTCATTTAACTTCTAGAGCGGCGTTGTAATGCAAGTGAGACAATCAAATTCACGAGAATTTTGAATGGTATTAAGGATTTGACTGTCACTTTTGCCGAGTGACAGTCATAGTCTTCTCAGTTTAATTGTTTTAACATTTTTAATTTATTAAATGCTAAGTGACAAAAAAAACAAATCATACAAGAAGAAGCTAATGCCTTATGGAAAATATTAAAAAATAATGATAACACTGAAGATAAGACAGAATCAAAAATTAAAGAATTACAAGTAAAACTGAACAAAAAAAGGGGACACTTTTGAGTTTTTTCTCAAAGAATCCTTCTTCATCAAAAGCCTCAGCCTCAAAAGCACTAGAAAAGCCTCAAGACAGTAAAGTAAATACAAAATTTATGGTACAACTAATTAGGCTAAATCAGTTAAACATCTTTAATTTAGATTGTTATAAAATAGTTATTATATTTTATTATTAAATATATTACATGTTCACTTTTTATTACAGGAAGACAGTAAACTGAGTAATTCAGAAGAAATTAAAAATGTTATGACAGAATCGAGTAGATGTCAATCACTTCAAATAGTACTCGAATCTGAAATCAATAGCTTAGTATTAGCACGTGATGCTGGTATAGCGACAGATGATGCTACCAAAAAAATAACATTACGAAAAGATATTCAAGCAGAAAAAACATCATTAAAAAGAAAAATCGACGCAGCGGAACGCCTAAAAAAAGTCGTGATACTAAAAAACAAAAAATTTTAGAACTGTGAAAATAATCCTGATGTAGCAACTGCTCTTAAACTTCGAAATACTTTTGGTCGACCTAGAGTTGACGAAAATCAATCCGGTTTACTTGAAGTAATAATGGTGGTGGCGCAGCTGATGATCGCCGTCGTACTGAAGTTATAAGATGTTGTAAGACATTAGACGACTTGCAAGCTGAACTATTTAAGCAAGGCTCTACTATCAGTCGCTCAGAATTGTATTTGAGACTTCTTCCCAAGCGAGTAAATACAGAGGAAGGTAAAAAACATGTAACCGTTCCTGTCAAGCTTTGTAAACCAGTCTCTACGTTACATTCAAAGCATAAAGATGGCAAATTTTGTACCGCTACTATACGAAATCTTGAATCTGTAGCTTCAATTTTGGGTCCGGACAAGTTTTTTTTATCGATGATGGATGATAAAGCACGTGTAGGCATTACAGCAGTTAACGCTCAAGCACCAATATTAATGCATCTTGATTGCCGTGTCCAATTGCCAGATCATGATTTTATAGTCGCTGAGATACATAAACTTATTCTATCTGTTTATGCGGGCATTCTAATCAAAAAGAAGGTGAAGGATCACTTGAAGCTGTAACGTACTCTGTTCCTGCATTCATAGCAATTCGTAGTGGAAACAAGAGAAAGTTTTGTAAAACCTGTATTTATTTTCACATGCGATGGTGGTTCTGATGAAAATCTACGGTACGATGTAATTTTATAGCGACAAATGTGAAGTGAGCACAAAGCTTCATTGTGAAGTACGGTGGCTCTCAAGAGGTAAAGTGCTGTCAAGATTGTTCAAGCTTCTTCATGAATTAAGATTGTTTTTGTTGCAATATCACAATAGGTCGGAATTTTTTCTTTTTGATTTCCTTATTTCCTATTCCTTGTTGTCCTCAATATTATTTTACACTTCTCACTTTATTGTTTCTTGTTATTTGTTTTCAACATCATTTTCCTCATCATGGCTCTTCTTCACATTACTTTCATCTTGTTTTTGACTTCTGCTTTCTTCATTATCTTCTAATATCCGAGTTATTATTTTTATATTATGTATTTCAATTTTATTCCAGAGCCGATATCCATTCGAGTATCCTATCACCTGAAGTTTTTTATTTCTCTTGCCAAATTCTGAGGTTTTTTTAAAATTTTTGGCATAAGCATATGAGCCAAATACATTTAGATTACTTAGTTTCGGTGGTTTACCCTCAATCCACTTTTCCATTAAGTTATGGAAAGTTTACTGGAGTATAATCAAGAATAGTACCTCATTTTTTCATATATTCTTTTATTCGTTTACTCATATTTTAATTGAAATAATTTAATATTTTAGTGGAATAAAACGCGACGTGGTTTCCTTTCGGGTAATCAGTAAAATCCTGACACGACTATTTATTAACTTTTTCTTAAGATAATATCTAATAATGACTTAACTCAATTTTTAAATTATTTGCTTCTATTTCGTTGTTAGGGAAAATAAAAAAATCGTCCACATACAGAGCAATTATTGTGATTAAATTATTTTCCCTTCTTATGTAAATACAAGGTTGAATTTTTGATCTTTCATAATTTAATTCAATTAAAACATCATTCACACGATCATTCCAAGCCTTAGATGACTGTTTTAGCCCATATATTACCTTTTCTAGTTTCAAACATTTATCATTATCCGAATAAACAAGCCCTTCAGGCATTTGCATATAAACATTTTCTTTCAGGAAACCGTTAAGGAAAATCTGTTCTCGATAAGTAAAGAAGGACATCGGTTGTAATTTTACTTAAATTTTGGGTTGCTAATTTAACTTTCATAGCTATTATGATGGAGTAAGAATGAAAAAAAAAATATAACTGCTCAGTAACCATCACAAAAAAGCCGTTACATTGTTATCACCTTTGCATTGATAAATTTCGCAAAACATGTAACTTATAATTTCGTTTATACATTTGTAAAAATGTAAAAATGTATAAATATATATATATATGTATATATATATATATATATATATATATATATATATATATATATATATATATATATATATATATATATATATATATATACTCTGATTACCCCAAAAGTTGATACCATTGATGAAAATGACTATTCTAAGTTATAGGGGAAACAAATGATAGCATATAATAATGATTTAACTTTAATTAGGTAAGGAAAAAATAAGTATCACTATGATCAGTCACATACATTTCTTTCAACAGCAATATTCCACTCACCAAAAAATCTAGAATGATGAGAGTATTCCAAAAGACTAGAATAATTATAACTATCAACAAATATTTGTAAAAACTGGCATTTGGACTAAGCTGGTAGTTAGAATTATTCTGGATAATAACTAAATGACAAACTGCCCAATAATCAAGCTGTATTCAAAAGTGGGAATTCTTGCACTGACCATATTATGGGAGAATAATACTCGCACAAAATGAAGTTATCTGGTTAAATTTTCGAAAGAACATTTTATTCGATAATTAGAAGCAAAGTGAAGAATTCTAAAAGTGTATGGTGTATTAGATAAGTACACCATAATATACATTTTTTAAAACAATAGCATAGGTAAATTCCAGCTTGCAGTACAACATTACAGCAAATCAGAATGGAAAATGAAGTGAGACAGGGATATGTGCTGTCACCAACCGCCAACTTACATATGTACAACTTACAAATTTTAAATTTGGAATTTAACTCAATATTTAAATTATTTGCTTCTATTTCGTTGTTAGAGAAAATAAAAAAATCGTCCACATACAGAGCAATTAATATGATTACATTATTTTCCCTTTTTATGTAAATACAAGGTTCAATTTGTTGCTCTGATTTCAAAGCAGACGATTTTCAATGGAAAGGAAATACTGACAAAATTTTTTTGAAAAAGAACTTGTAATTGATAAGAGAATTAGCTTATTTACAGAGAATAATGTTTTCAGACAAATAGTTATGTTAAATTTGGAGCTATTAAACCGTGTACTTCTTGGCAATGTTTAGACTCAATATCTGAAAGGTATTTATTGTCTGTTGGAAAAATGTTGTTAATGCATATTTTGTAGTTTACATCAGTCTGAAAGATCCGCTTCTTCCAAATTTTAAGAAATTTAATTATTTTACTCATCTGAAACTTTTAGTGCTTCTAACAGTAAGACTAACGTCATGACTAATGTCATTGGTATTGAGGTTCCTAAAAAACAGGAAAGTTTGTAGGAAATCTCATCAGTTCTGATTTCGATACACCGAAGGTGGCCAAGAAAAATATGAGTATTCTGGAAAATACTATTGTGCGGCATTTAAATAAAAAACACTTATTTGGTGTTTGACGAACTTTGATTGAGAGCAAAGTAACTTTCCTCCAGTCCCAAATAAAAGTTAATCTTCTAAAATTTATACAGCCAAACTTTTATTTTTAGGCTTCCATTCCAGGCAGCACTAATGAAATTTTGGAAAGAATGCTGAAAGCAACAAGTGAAGAAAATATTCTCCATAGTTAAGGACGTTTGCTGTAACCTTAAGTTTCTATTCAACAAGAGCATATAATTTTACTAGTAATGCATTCCATAAATCATTACCACACATTGTCACCATCCTAAAATGGTATTAAAGTGCGGATGGCTCACCGAGATGGAGCAAAGAAGCTTTAACTGCTCTAAATAGATACAATTATTCACCTTAGCTACAGAAAATATTTTGTAATTCAGGTAAACTAATTGAATTTCGATAATTATAGTTAGTACAAATGTATTAACAACGGGAAAGTCTATTAGAAGAAGAGCAATCACAAAGTGAATGTAGTGGAAAAGCCAGTCATTCATCAAGTGGATTTGAGGATAACTTTGCGAATGAAAAGGTAAGATGAAAATACCAATTTTAAATATAGTAATTTCTAAATTTGTCTGTATGAAAATGTTGCAACTGGTGATCTGCCAGAAAAAACCAATGGCAATCCAGCAGAATATAAGGATACAGAAAAAATAAAAAAGTAGCAGAATAAATAATCAATGAAATTAGTGATTCTAGAACTACTGAGAATATTGACAATACTCCATCTATTATTATAACAACCAAAAATATGAGTAGTTCAATGGATTCTCCGCCAAATTGGACATTGATCGCTGATTCTTCACAATTGCAACCAGATTTTGTGAAATTAGGATAAAACAATTGGATTATCTATGGAAACTCTAGTTCGAAATACACTTTGATTAGATAATGTTCGCCAAAAGCTCCGGGATTAGAATGTTCTATGTCTTTGTTCAATAACCGTCGATCAGATCCGAGTATTTAAATTACCCTACATATTGATTATTCATATCATTAGATTTGTAATTTGAATTGTAAATAAAGTGAATTTAACTTATATTTTGGATTGATTGATGTCTTATACCTTGTTATTTTCAAACTAAAACTATTTAGATGATGTTTCTGTTTGCCATTGAATACGATTGTTTAGAGAATGGGAAAGTTTTGAAATTAAGAAAAAATATTTCACTCGCTAAATATCCATAGGCTTCTACAAGATTTTTGCCAACAAAAACCGTTTCGCAGATTGCACCTCAATTAAGCTTATTCCAGTTATTAAATGGTGGTTTCATGTGGTGTCTAAAACGTATCATATAGAAGATATATAGAGATATAGATATATAGACATATAGAGTATATCTAGCTTCTGAATTCGCGCTGAAGTAAATCGAATCGAATAGAGTCTAGAGTTTTTCACAATAATGGCAGATGAAAATGAGTGGAATAATTAAGAAAGTCCAAACCAGAATTTCCAAGATTTAAGCTCTTGCAGTATACAGCAACTGTCCATATCTCCGATTGAATTGAGCCAGGTAAATATAGTTCAAAGACACTGTGTAAAACAAGGTGTATAGAAATGCTCGAAACCGTGTTGACCTGAATAAAACAATTTCATGCGCTACCCGCTCTTCTAGAAGCTCTTGAGAATACAACGGAAGGTAGAGGAAGTAATGAATGTGCTTTCCTGCACTCTATTTTGTCGTAAGAGTTTTCATTCAGTGTCTTAGTTCTGTCTGAGAATCTTGGAATAACTTTACCTTCAACTCTAAGCAGAGTACATGGATGTGCCCATAGCTTCTCAACTCAGATACAGAAACACATCACAAGAAAATTTCTTTCCTGGATTTTCTGGTTCCACTTGCAGAGTCAATGATTTCTGAGGCTCGAAAATATGCCAAGGTTGTTAGAAAACGCCAATACGGCAGACCATCAAAATGACCCAAATGGTTATTGAATGTTGGGGAATATCTTCCAAATGAAGGACCAACTCGTAGGAGATGTCACAGTTCTGGAAGAAAATAAGAGAGGAAAACACACAACAACCTTCTGCTCAGCTTGCAATGTTCTTCTGTGCAAAAATTGTTTTTCTAGTCTTCATACATAAAAATTTGTTGTAAGAAAATTGTAATGAATACCATCGGTTTAAATATGTCCCGCAAAAAGTTTCCACTGGGATCTATGAGTCTCACTACCCTCAGGTAAAGAAATAAATGGATCCAAAAAGGATATTACTTTCCACGGAAAAAAATTGAGATGACGAAACAAATGGAAAAACTAGATATTACCGACCGGAAGGACGACAAAACTGGACAAACGTATGATAATCCCGCAAGGAATAAGTTACCTGAAGACAATTATCGAGAGATACAGAAGGTTGCAAGACTCATATCTCACCTTTGCGATTTTTTACTAGCTAGATGCAAAGATAAACTTCACATCAAAACGCCACAAAAAACTTTGCTCTTTTTATATTTTGTCTTCTTCCAAATATACATATAAAAGAGCCATTTGTTATTGGTTTGCTGAATTTAAACGTGGTCGTACAAACACCGATCATGGTGAACGTTGTGGTCGTCGTCCAATTGAGATGGTTACTCCAGAAAACATCAAAAAAGTCCACAAATTGGTTCTATCTAATCGTAAAATGAAATTGCGTGAGATAGCTGAGGCCTTAAACATATTTCAAGGCAGTATGTTTATAATTATGCATGAGCATTTGAGTAAGAGAAAATTTATTACAAAGTGGATGCCGCGTTTACTCACAGTCGATCAAAAACAACATCATCTGAGTGGGTGAACCAAGTCCGAAGCGTCCAAAGGTCCAATAGTTAGCTGGAAAGTATTTTGGAATGCGCTTGGAATATTGCTCATCGAATATCTCTAAAATGGAGATCGTTTGACTACAAAAATCAAGGAAAAGTCGCAGAAAAAACCAATTATCTACCAAGATAATGTACCGATGTAGAAGTAATTGGCAACTATGATTAAATTGAACGAATTACACTCTGAATTGGTTCATCATCCACCGTATAGTCTAGATCTGGCCCCCCAGTGACTTCTGGCTATTCCTGACCTCAAAAAAATGCTCGCGGTAAGAAATTTAGCTCATATGAAGAACCAATTGCTAAAACTAAAGACTGTTTCGAGGCAACGAGGCAAAAGACAAATTCTTCTACAAGAACGACACGGAGAAGTTAGAGAAGCCTTGGAATTATTGTATTGCTCTTGAAGAAGATTACATTTTTGAATAAGATCGATTTTTGGCAAAAAATGTGTTTTTCTTAGTTGGTCACACGACTACGGATTTTTCTTATATTTTTTATCTTCTAATTCATCAACTGACAGATAAGAAAAACATCTCATTATTAACATTAATTTAAAAATACGTTTAAAAGCACGCAAGCGCATAGCGACATAGCGTTTCCATCGATTTATGACATCATATTACACTGACTGTTTGTTTAAAAAATGTCTTTATTTTCTTTTATGTTTCCCTATTTACAATACATCTAGATAACAATACATGCGTTGGCCGTTGTTCTGGCGATCTCTAGATGTGTTGTGTACGTCTGTAAGTACTGTTGTGGTTCCTTGCATCGGAGCATTATCCACAAGTTTGATGTAGCTACAATAACTCTGTCCCTGGTATATAGTTGTGACTCCCAGAATCTTTCGGCTGAAATATCCCTGAAAAGCAGCTGAAAAACAGGGTTTCAAAAATCGATCGGGGTTCTAGTTTTCGAGAAAGCAACGTGGCTGATATTGAATAATTCGTATAAATATATTGAAGTTTTTACTTACTCTGATTTCGGTATATATAAATTTGGATTTCTCCAACTAAACTACGTGATTAGTGAACCATGCAGAAGCCTACAACCACTGTCGTGGATATCTCCTGCGCGATTTGTGGCTCTGAATTTTTCTCCAAGATCTTTTGGTAGACAAAAATTGTAAAAGTTTGTTGAAATTTTGGTGACGAAGTCTTTGACAGTGGGTATATCGGCTATGTCATGTAACCACGAGGTTCTAGGAAGTTTTGGGTAGCATGAATATTTAATAGCCATACGGAGACATTTGTTTTGTACCACCTGCAGGGTGCGGAAATTTTGTTTGGTACCTGTGTAGTATACTGGGGCTGCGTATGTTAAAATAGGTCTAATGATTTGTTTATATAATAAAAGTTTGTTTTGTATGGTGAGTTTATTGTGTTTACAGATGAGAGGGTAAAGTCTGCCCATTGCAATCTTAGCTTTTTGTATTTGTTTGGCTATGCGTTAACATTCGTGTTTCCTTCAACAATATACCCTAGATATTTTAGGGTACTGCTTGGCAGGATCATTTGTCCATTAATGTGAAGCTGCGATTGCAATGAGCTGCTTTTCCTGGCTATACGTCTGAATAACAAGTACTCTGTTTTTGACGCATTTATAGATAGTTTATTGTTCTGAAAATATGGTAAAATTTTGTTGCTTAAATGTGTTTGGATGATGTTAAGTGCTTGATCGGGATGTTTTGCCGATGCTACAAAACAAGTATCATCTGCATACATAGCTGTTAGGATTTGTTGGGAAATGGGTATATCATGTGTAAAAAGGGAATATAACAAAGGTGATAGTACGGACCGTTGCGGAAATCCAGCCTTTATGGGATATGGACCCGCCTGGCTTTCATTGTTTTTGACGTAAAATTCTCTATTCGTTAAATAGGAATGCAAAATTTTTATTAAATAGTTTGGAACTTCTAAATTGATCAATTTAAAAATTAAACCCTCGAACCTTTTTGGATGTCGATAGCGACCATGATGGACTTATTTTTGTCCTGGAAGCTTTCTCTAATATAATTAAAAACTCGTATTATTTGGGCCGTCGTACTGGATCCACTTCTTAATCCGTATTGCTCGGGTGGTATAATTTTTTGTTTTTCAATAAAGTTTTGTAATCTTTTGTGAATTACTTTATCTATCACCTTTGAAATATTATTGAGCAAGGATATAGGTCTGTAACTATCCACATAGTATGGTTGTTTATTAGCTTTGATAATGGGAACGATGTTGGCAATTTTAAGCTTATCGGGGTACTGTCCTGTTTTTAGAACAAAATTAACGATATGTGTAAGTTGCACTAAAGCTTTTTTGGAAAGATTTTTAATAAGTATATTGGCTATGCCATCTATACCCGGTGCAGTTTTATTTTTCAATTTGAAAATTATATTATAATTTTCAGTGCAAGTTGTAAGGTATTTTGAATTTTGTATATTTATTGCGTTTAGGTGATTTCGTACAATATTTGAGATATTGTCGTGATATTGTGGGTCGGGCATGTTGTTTATGAAGTTTTCTTGGAAGTACACTGCAAACTTCTCCGCAATTTCAGTTATATTCGTTATAGTGCGGTCGTTGTAAACAATTTTTGTTAGTTCGTTACGTTGGTTTTTGAAATTTCTGGCAATTTTCGGGTTTCAGTTTGTTTGAAAATTTCGCCCAATTATTGTTTTTGTATCCCTTAATTAAATTATTTATTGTTTTAATATGATTTTATCGTTTTCTTGCCTTGATGTTTGCCATCTTTTGCGTGCTTTGTTTTTGTCGTGTATTATGTCAGTGATGTAGTCCGGGAGGGTATCGTTTATTGGGGGTTTACGCTTAAGGGTGGTGGGTAGGTTTCTAGCGGTTAGGATTATATCTTGTAAATTTTCAATGACTCTATTTAGATGTCCTGTATTTTCTGTTTTGTCTATGATTTCAATGTTTTCGTTAATGATTCTTCTGAATTTGACCCAGCTCGTGGTGCTGTAGTCATAGATATTTTTTATTATTGGGTTGCTTATATTATGTGGAAGTTCAAATTGAATTAGGAGAGGATCGTGATCGGAATTTAGGTCTGTCAATGACTTCATTTTTGTTATGTTATTTATGTTACGTCTGTTCGAGAATTATATTCTCAAACCAATGAATGATCATTCGATTTTAGAATCGATGATCTTTCAAAAATGATTAATAAATTTACGACTACCTGATCTCAAAAAAAATGGGAGTGAGTTGTCAGTGCATTTAAAAATGAAAAGTCAAATTAATTTCTCTTGATGAATTAACATAGTTCTTTTATTCAATTTACGTTTCAAGTGTTATTTACTGTATTTGGGCGCAGGACAAGTTTTGAGTTTAACATTTTGTGTAGTGTAGTCATATTTTATTATAACTTTTTATCCTGAAAGTGTCTCAATTTATATCGACAGAGGTCAATAAGGCACCAACTACTGTAGCTTCACGGTCTAAAGTAGTTGATAAATAAAAGATTATTCATAGAGGCGTATGTCTTTTAGCCTTATACTAAAATACCGTTTTGTGCTACCAAAAATCAGCAACTGCTACAGTCTAAGTGCTGTACAGTTAACAAGTACGTGCAGCGCTCCTCACGCTTAGATATAAATAGGCGTGTGGGTAAAGTGGTTGAAGAACACGGTCATTTTCCAACCATCTTTGTGGTCCTTCGAGCCGGATAGCAAAAAAGGTATTTACAGAGCCTTTCTTCATACTATTCTTCGAGATTATATGCAATTGTCACAGAAAATTCAACTTCCTTCAAGATATTCAAGTTCCTGTGTTCCTAGGCAGCAGTAACTTCCAGTATTCAAGGTAGGATCAAACCTTTAATCTTCCCAAGTGCATTGTGTGTTAAAAGAAATCAATATCTTGCTAGTTCATTTGATATTTCCAAATATTCGAACTCAATTTAGTATAATTTCAAGTTTCAATTGTAAAATTCCAATCTATTCTATTTCGTACTTCGTACAATTGCAAGTGAAATTTCCAAAAAATGTCTCTGGAAAATTTAAAAACACAGAGAAGATCTGTGAAATCTTCTATTACCAGAATGAATAACTGGATAACTTCCCAATCTACTGTTACAAATGAAACTGCATTTATGAATGAATGTATAAACAGACGCGACAAGCTTGAAAAGTATTTCTTACAATATGAAAATATTCAAGGTCAAATTGAAATGCTTATTGAAAACTCTCAGGATGAATTATCAGATAACGAAGACATAGACTTAGTTGAGAAAAAATACTTCACAACTAATTCTGAACTATCTAGAATGATTGATGAATTGACATCGAACGATAATTCAAACTCTCAGAGTCAAACTAATAATAATTGTAATATCGACGTCAAGTTACCTGATATTTCCTTGCCTAAATTTAAGGGTCAGACGTCAGAGTGGCCTTCATTCATTCAACTCTTTGAAAATCTGATTATTTCTAACAATAGCTTAACAAATATCAAAAAATTGCTATATTTAAAAGCTTCCCTTTCTAACGAGCCCTTGCAATTGATAGACGATCTAGAACTTTGGGATGACAATTTTCAAATAGCTATAGATACTTTAGAACAAAGGTATGATGATCAAAGTGTTCTACTGTATAACTTAATTGATCAAATATACCAACAAAAACCTGTGAGCAAAACTTGCCCTACGCTTTTACGTGAAATAACGGCTAAAATGTATAAAATTATACAATCAATGTCAAAACTAAATTTAAATCCAAAACAGTCATTAGATTATATTCTTATTTTCTGGATAGATAAAAAACTAGATCTACCAACTCGTAAATTATTTGAACAAAGTAAAAAACAAGGTGAAATCCCGTCCCTTGAGAATTTTTTCGCTTTTTTGAAACAACGTAGTGGTATTCTAGAGCGCACTCAAAATATTCGAGCTTCTACTTCTAATTCAAATGATACTAAACAAAAGTTTAGTACCAAATATTCGAAAACAACTGTTCACGTGAATTCTTAATTCCTACAAACAGTCAATCAGATCGTTATTATTGTAAAAATGCTTCACATCGTATCTATACGTGTGAATCATTTAAAAATTTGTCTATCAGTGATAAATATAAATTCATACATTCGAATAATCTCTGTAAAAACTGTGTAGGGGGGCGCCACATCACAAGGGATTGTAAATCTCTAAAATCTTGTTCAATATGTCAAAAAAGACATCATACTTATCTCCATTCTGACTCTTTCCGTGCAAATGATAATGCACATAATAATAATAATGGTTCTATTTCCCAAAACCGTTATAACAACTCACAATCTATTCACTCTAATGTACATACGACAAATGGTCAACATCCTCACACCAAATCGATAAATAATCGAAATAATAACTTTAATCGTCAAATTGACGAAAATTCACATTCTCACCAGGCTACTGATAATCGACAAAATCCTTCTAGACCACAGAAGAATTATAATAATGCTGAAACCAACGAAAATCACAATAACCCATTTAAAACTACTATTCTGCTAGACAACGGTTCCCAAAACTCATTTGTTTCACAAGAACTAGTAAATAAACTACAATTGAAAACGTTTGAAAAAACACTGCAAATTTCCGGCATATCACAAACAGTATCAACCACAAATAAAATGGTTCATTTAAAATTCTTTCCACATTCCAATCCGATCAAACACTTTGAAATACCTTGTGCAGTATTGCCAAAAATTACTTGCAAATTACCACAAGTAAAAATTAACGTAAGCCAGCTACGTCTGCCTACTGATATTATTCTAGCTAATCCAGAATTTAACATACCATCGGAGATTCACATTCTAGTTGGGGCCGATTTATATTACAAACTTCTTACAACAGGTATCATAGATCTCGCTAAAAAATTACCTAGTTTACAAAATACTGGCTTAGGCTGGATAATTGCTGGAACTATTCCAAGCAGTGCTTCTTTTAATTCCGTGAATATTCAAAATAATGATTCCGTGTTTACAAGCTGTAATCATATTTCTATATCGAACAAAGACCTAAGTTCATCTCTTTCTAAATTTTGGGAACAGGAGGAAATTCCTTCTAAGAGTATTCTCTCGTCTGACGACGAACTAGCGGAAACTATTTTTCAAAATTCCACACAAATTCTGGAAAACAGCAGGTTCCAAGTCAATTTCCCGTTGAAATCTGAAAAAGAACACCATAAACTCGGTGAATCATTTCTGATCGCTAAAAGGCGATTTCTCTCGCTCGAAAATAGAATCCATAAAAATCCAGAATTATTTTCTGAATATAGTAAATTTATTTCTGAATATGTAAACTTGGGACAGGCAAAATATGTCACTCTTAACCTCACTAATTCAAAAAACGAATTAAAATATTTTATCCCACACTTATGCGTAATTCGTGAACAAAGTATATCTACAAAACTTCGTGTTGTCTTTGATTCTAGTTGCCCTACCTCAACAGGTGTTTCTTTAAATGATATAACTTTGAAAGGGTACCAGGTGCAACCAGATCTATTCGATATTCTTTGCCGTTTCAGGCTAAATAAGTTTGCGATAACTTCTGACGTACAAAAAATGTTTCGTCAAATTTCTATAAACACAGAACATCGTTTTTTACAAAATATATTATGGCGAGAAAATCCTCAACAACCCCTGCAGGGCGTTGAGTTATCAACTCTAACTTATGGTTGCAATTTCTCTCCGTTTGTAGCGACAAGAGTATTGCAAGAGATTGCAAATAATAATAGTTCCAATTTCTCTTTAGCGGCAAATGCCCTCATATCCGAAACTTACATGGATGATATAATTTCAGGTACAAATTCTGAACATGAATTGATAAAATTAATTCAAGAATTAAAAATTGTATTAGGAAATCACAGGTTCAATATACATAAGTGGGCCTCAAATAACTCAAACGTTCTCGCTGGAATTTCCGATTCAAACAATTCTTCCTTCTTACAAAATCCTGAAAAATGCATTAGTCTTGATTTAGAAAATTCTCAAAATAAAGTTCTAGGCCTAAATTGGATCCCAGCTCCTGATAATTTGAACATTTCTGTCCCCACTACCTTTTCAATATTCCCCGCAACCAAGAGAAAAATTCTCTCAACCATATCGCGATGTTTCGATCCTCTTGGACTTTATAATCCCATAATATTGTCTGGAAAACTTTTGGTCAAACAATTATGGCAAGCTAAACTTGACTGGGACACAGAGATATCAGATCCAATCATACTGGAAAAATGGCATACATTCGTAAACAATCTTCCTAAGCTATCTCAATTAACTATTCCAAGATTCATTTTTTTGGACAAATCTATCAATCTCATCGAAATGCATGGTTTCTCAGACGCGAGTCTGAAAGCTTTTGGCGCATGCGTGTATTTACGAACCATTTATTCTGACAATTCTGTTTCCTGTAATTTAATTTCGGCAAAATCGCGTTTCTACCACAATTACACTTCCTCGGTTAGAATTATCAGCCATGCTCCATAATTTATAAAAACTTTCAAACAAAGATTAATATTATTTCTATAAATCTCTGGTCCGACAGCCAGATCGCTTTATGCTAGCGCAATGGTGAACCCAGCCGTTGGACAGTATTTGTAGGCAACAGAGTTGCTAAAATTCAAGCCATAACTAAAGATCATTCATGGAGGTATGTAAATACTATCGATAATCCCGCTGATTTGGTGTCACGTGGCACTAACGCAAATAATTTAATTTCTAATAAACTTTGGTGGCATGGACCTAAATTTCTATCAAATCCCACTCTCGATTTATCAAAATTTGATAATTTTGCATACCCAAACCTTCATCTTTCTGACATTCCCGAAACAAAAACTGTCGTCATGACTACCCCAACAGAAGAAAATTTTCTTTTAACTTTATTTTCTAAATTTTCCTGTTATAAGAAGTTGCAAAGTACAATGGCGTACGTACATAGTTTCATCAGAAATTGTAAGGATTCGAACAAATTTTCTGGTCCTTTGACTGTATCCGAATTGAGCAAATCTGAAATCTTTATAATCAAGACCCTACAACAAACTAAATTTCAAAAGGAAATTAATGGGATTAAACTAAGCAAATAAATAAGCTGAAACCTTTTTTAGACGATAAAGGAATGCTTCGAGTCGGTGGACGTCTTGCTAACGCTGACCTTTCTTTTAACCAAAAATATCCATTACTTCTGCCGTCAAAAAATATAACTGTCAACTTAATGATTAAAGCTGAACATGAAAGGCTTGGACACGCTGGAGCTCAAAGAGTATTGTACAATTTTCGACTAAATTTCTGGCCATTAAATGGTTTAAAAATTACCAAAAAGCTTATTCGAAGCTGTCATAAGTGTTTTAGTTTTTCAACTAAGCCATATACACAAATTATGGCAGACCTTCCACGAGATAGAGTCATCCCTGCTCGACCGCTTCAAAAAACAGGACTGGACTTTGGTGGCCCATTTCTCATAAAATCTTCCAAATTACGAAAAGCTCCCTTGGTGAAATGCTATATTGCGCTTTTCGTATGTTTTGTCACTAAAGCTATTCACATTGAAGCTGTTACTTCTTTATCAACTGAAGCCTTTATCTTGACCCTAAAACGGTTCATCTCCCGTCGTGGCAAACCTGCCAAAATTTATTCCGACAACGCCAATAATTTTCAGGGCGCTGATAACACTTTTAGAGATTTAGAAATATTTTCCAAAATCAAAATAATATTGATTCTATTCAAAATTTTTTATCGCATTCCAAAATTGAATGGAAATTCATACCTCCTAGAGCGCCACATTTTGGAGGAATATGGGAAAGCGGAATAAAAAGCTCGAAAAAGCTCATGTCAAAAATTCTTGGAGACTCCAAATTAGCATATGAAGAGTTCTCTACAATTCTAGCCCAAATAGAGGCAATTTTAAATAGCAGACCTATATCACCATTATCTAATGACCCTTCTGACTTGGAATGTTTGACCCCAGGTCATTTTCTTATCGGCGCTAGCCTAACTTCCTTTCCTGAAAAAGATAATACCATCATCCCTGAAAATCGGCTGTCACTATGGCAACAATGAACAAAGTTACAACAACAATTCTGGCGCCGCTGGTCGACTGAATACTTGAATCAATTACAAAATCGACCAAAGTGGCTTAAGTCTTTCCCTAATCTGAAAGTTGATTCTTTAGTTCTTCTTAAATAGGATATGCTACCCCCTCTACAGTGGTTTACAGGAAGAATCATCGAAACGATGCCGGGGCCTGATGGGAATGTGGGGGTAGTAAAAGTTAAAACAGCAACTGGTATATACACCAGAGCCATCTCTAAAATAGTCCCTTTTCCTGAGTCTGATTAGTCACTTCTCGGTGAAAAGTGACTGATATTCAACATAGGCTTGTAAGTTATATGAACCACCTTGTTGTTTACATTTTTTTAGTAGTTACATTGGTTACTAGAATGTAGTTTCCAATAGGAATCGTTAATTTTTCTTAATATCATAAAATGCATTGAATTCCCTTTCTCGATTTTTAATTTTTACCGTGCGATATTGACATGCTTACAAACATTTTAATGCTATTTCAGTCCCATTTATCGAGCATTTTGAAACTTTTCAAGTTTCAAGGGGCCCAATATGTTCGAGAATTATATTCTCAAACCAATGAATGATCATTCGATTTTAGAATCGATGATCATTCAAAAATGATTAATAAATTTACGACTACCCGATCTCAAAAAAAAAATGGGAGTGAGTTGTCAGTGCATTTAAAAATGATTTGTATTTGGGCCCAGGTCAAGTTGTGTGTTTAACATTTTGTGTAGTGTAGTCATATTTTATTATAACTTTTTATCCTGAAAGTGTCTCAATTTATATCGACAGAAGTCAATAAGGCACCAACTACTGTAGCTTTACGACCTAAAGTAGTTGCTAAATAAAAGATTATTCATAGTGGCGTATGTCTTTTAGCCTTATACTAAAATACCGTTTTGTGCTACCAAAAATCAGCAACTGCTACAGTCTAAGTGCTGTACAGTTAACAAGTACGTGCAGCGCTCCTCACGCTTAGATATAAATAGGCGTGTGGGTAAAGTGGTTGAAGAACACGGTCATTTTCCAACCAGTAAAATTGTTATAGTACATATAATTCTTTTTTATTAGAGACCATTTTGGTAAATGAGAAATCACGCTACTTTAGCTAAAAATAAATTATTTGTAAACTACTTCCAATATTGGTGTAGTGCCTATACTTGTTATTAAAAAAGATATTCAAACACTTGCCAACACTTTAAAAGCATTTAGCTTGTTTAAATCATATTCATCAACATAAAACATTGTGGTGTGTACGTGAGTATTTTTATCAAATTACTTAGTTAAAGGTGTAGAAAATGTGAAAAATAATTGTACATACCTACTATAAGAATCAAAATTTTAAAAATTTATACATTTTCAGTCAAAATTTACTTCATTACATAAACTACATTCACTTAATCTTCACGTATAAAACTTAAACAAAACTTAAGTTTTCCAATTAGATACCAATTCCGTTTCTAACATTATAATGAACTCCGAAGTTCCTTTGTTTGAAACTTTGGTTTACTTTGACCTTGGACGGACGAATAAAAAAGATTAACCCAGCTGGCATGTTTCAATATAACTGAAGCCAACTTACAGTAAACCTCAATGTTGTCAAATTTTACAATTTATTTGTTTATTATCTGGATGCATGTTACGTTTCAAAAATATTTATTTATACATCATAATATTATTAAAAACCAATAAGAATGTGGCTCTAGTTTTCACTAAATTTGGTTAATGGACAATATTTCCCGCAATTGATCTAAACAAAGATCAAGAAAATAATTTTGGCGAGAATGTTTATAAAAAAATATAAGCTAGGCAACATTGCTATGTAACTGTATTCATTTATGTTTTTGTTTTATCTAGCATAGAATGTTTGAAAGAAATAATATCAAATACTAGTTTTATTTGAATACAAATTTACTATAGACATGTACCAACAAATCTTCGATACGACGTTTCGTGCCTTCACGAGACAAACACATAGATTTTTAATGAGGATATGCTTATTTATTATAATTATTAGTCAATTTAAGTCAAAAACAAGATGAAAGTAATATGAAAACAAAAAACAAAGGCTAATAGATTAGCCTGGCCAGCAACATCAGTACTTTCATCAAGTTGAAGTGAAAAGTTTGTTTTATTTAAACTGTAACAGTGAATTTGACCGATTTTTTTGCTTCCTTCTCAGTGAATGAAACTTCAGATTCTAACCTACAGAGTGTTCTGTTCCTTTTTTAGCTATCAATATGAATAGGCGATAAGATGCAAATGTAGCTTGTCTAATTTTCTCACCAGAAATATATGTTTTCGTTATTGAGTTTCACTTAAAGAATTTTAAGTTTTGCATTGAGATGTTTATTATTATAAATTATTAATAAATGAATTTTGTCTTATCACTTGTTTTTAAATAAGTACTTTTAAGGCAATTACCATATAACCAATCTAATCACTTTGAACAAATTAAACATTATATGTGCAAATCGAACTAAACGAGTAATGGAGAACTGTTCTGGAAAGTTTTGATTGTGTGTGACTTGGTTGAGATATTATAGATTATAAGGGAGACTAGCTAAAACGTTCAAATAAAATGTGAGAATGCCTTTCGTTTGAAACGTAAATGAAAATGATTTCTTTCTGAACGTGATTGATACAATCATACATAATTTAGAATTGTATAAGTATGGAAAATTGGAAAATGGAGCCGAAGATACCTCCAATAATGATACAATTACGGAATAAAAGTTTGATTGAATGGAAAAGTGTTGATTATTTCATAAAGTACGCGAGGACAATTTGTGTGCTGCATTTACTAATACCTACTGCTACCACCACACTCACTATTATACTGTCTGACGCCGGTTTCGATGTACTCCTCTAGTTTCTATGTGATTTGTACAAAACAAACAAACAAACAAAATATTACTGCGTATAATTTGATATTAGATAGTTATTTGATTGAATTAATAACTCACTAAAAGTATTGAACAAAATATGTAATTTGATCCATTTGGTCGAAAGATACAAAAAACTACAGGAAGAAGTGATTTATAAGATATCAACTGATTTTGGTATTTGTAATAACTGCAAATTATCAAAGGATTATTTCTTAAAGGAAAGACTATCATTACTCTAATTGAATTAGAACAACTCTAAAATTCAGTGTTAAGTTCAATAATTACTCATCTTGTACCAGATACTGTGAACAATTTGAAATTATTATTATAATTATTTTCTAGTTTATGCTCTTTGAAAAATAGCAAATGAATGCTCTCAAATTTTTTCTAAAATAATATAATGGGAATCGTATAGAACTGCTTTTGTTACTTGCCATTTTTCTTGATTAAAAAATTTCTTATAATTAAAAATCACATTGTTAACAGAAGTTAATTTGAAATTAGAATTTTCTCCATATAGAAAAATTGTTTCTGATTTTGTATAATAGTGTTCGTTTCTATAATTGATCTTCACACAAATGTTTTTGTAATCCATTTACTTAACACACTTTATCTGTCTTGATTGAACTTCTCAGTGAATATGTAACTAAATCCTAATTTTAATGTACGGGCAAAAATAATTATTGAAAATTGTGAAGTTATTTTGGTTTTCTAGAAAATTCCAGTGTGACAGATTTTGTATAGAAATTTTAAAACTTTGACTTATATTTTGTATTGATTGATGTCTTATACCTTGTTATTTTCAAACTTAAACTATTTAGATGATGTTTCTGTTTGCCAATGAACAAGAGAATTGTTCAAAAGATAGATCGTTTTAGTTCCATAAAAGGTTATTAGTTTTTCAACTAGAAATATTCAGACAATTTAAAACAAAATATGCTACAGTCTCAACAACTAGGCCACGTAAGGATTCACATTCCTATATCAAAATGAATCATTTATTGAGATCTCTCTGTGGTAAAGCATTGTCGGTCGAATATAAAATCACCCTGTATTTACTGGGTTATATTTAGATTATGTAAATTCCAAAGATAATAATAATCTTTTTGTATTTACTCAATCTCTAAACAGTACTAAATTTGTTTATTTCAAAGAAGATCTGTGTATATTCTAGGATTTAGCTTTAGTTCGTTTATTTTATATGTATGTTTTAATACAATTTCATTGTTGTTCTATTTTATACTGTTCACTCCTTTATTGTATGAGCAGCTTGAAATTGTTGTCACTATCGACTTGGGCTCCCCTGTGGTGGTTATTCCGAAACCCGATGGGAGTGTCCCACATACTTTTTCAAGCTGGATCCATATTAAGCATATTTGCTTTCGAAAGTATACCAGCGGGGCAGTGTCATTCAAACTATTACCAACCATAGAGGCATGTATAGGATGAACCGATTGAGTATCAGTATAATAACAGCTCCTTCTGAAATGTTGATGAGGTGAGTGAGAACGGTATCCCAGACTACTCTAATAAATATCGATTTTTTCTCTATTTGTTTCCCCTATTATATGTGAATTTTATTTTTTTATTTAAGGATAAGGCTGAAACTGTCGAAATTAGGCATAAAAAATTATTTGCATAAAATTAATAAAAAAAAAAATGATTTTATAACAAACTTTATTGAGAAAATTAACAAATTTTTATCAAAAATTAGAACGAACATTTTTCCTTCAAATCACGACACCATCACTCAAAAGTATCTTTCTGCTATTCTCCTCATATTTCATCCTCCTTCTCTTCTTCATCCTCCTCTTCTTCTTCTTCTTCGTAGTCTTCCGCCGAAGATTCCGTCTCATCACCCAACTTTGCGCGTTTCTTCTGTTTACCGCCACCATCCTCACTCGCGTATCTCTGTCGCTTCGTGTTTCTCGAAGATTTTGCATATCTATATATGAAGCTGTACTTTTTCAGTCTGTCGAGCAGCTTCATTTCGACGGCTTCTTTAGCCTGTTTGACGGCTACGTCCATCCTGAGTTTAAGTTTATTGAATTTATCGTTCAGGACAAGGTTATCGTCGATATTTTTCAAGAACGGTTTCAAATTTTCGGCCTTCACCCAAGATCTAGTCACCGCGTCGGAATCGAAAAATGTCACGTGGTAGTGCGTCTGAAAATAATCGTTATCCGTCAATACACAGTGTGACTAACTCCATAGATCGAATACCTTGTGTCGTTTCAAGAATTTTATCGAAATATATTACGAAAAAAGTCGATTAATCACCCTGTATATGGCCATCAAAATTTACAAATTAAAAAAAAAATAAAGCTGTATACGAGTTTTTAAATTTCCCACTCTCCACTTTCAGTTGATAAAAAGAATCGCACTCTATTTAAGGTAACTTGAAATTTATTTCGATTTCCACTTCAAATGAAATATTAGAATAAGTAAAAAAATCACCCTGTATATAAGGTAACTTAATAATTTCGATATTAAAACAAAATCATCCTGTACGTGACATGAACTAAAAAAATGGTACTTACAACACTAACCTAATGAAAGTGACCAAGAGAAATATTAGACTTACCGGTTCTAAGGAATCTTTCAAGCAAAAATAATTCTCGATTTCCGGATCATCTTCCACCATAGCCGGCCACCATGGATAACCTTCGATTTTCGCCCAGACGATGCTACCCGCGTTATATTTATTAAATATCATCAGCTCCTTTTCTTTATCGTCGATCGATTGTTCCTTGATTTCGCATCTATTATACCTCCCATCTGGATTCATCCAACAATACCATTTGTCAGATAGATCCAGGGGATCTTTCACGTCGGGCAGGTATCTATACTTATCGCAAGAGTCGCAATACACGTAGAGACCGACGTTTCTGAATTCTTGACGTAATCTCATTTTCTCGTAGAAGCTCTCGTTCAAAAAATCCATATGTTCCTCCTCTTTCGCATCTTTTCTGTTCAGAACTTCCTTGGAATTGGCGTCGCTACAGTTCATTGGTGGTGATGCATCGAACTTATCTGCAGGAGTCACGATAATCTTCGTATCGTTAGCATCTTTTTCCTCCTTTGGAGCTTGGAACGATACCGTTGAGTTTTGGTCTTGATAAGTTTGTTTTTTCTTCTCCTAACCATTTTCAACCAGTTATTGAATTTTGTCACTACCAAATTTTTGTAATACAAATTGGTTTCTTTACTCAAAGTCGACGGCATTTTAAAACTTCTACAATTTTAATATACAAATAACACTTATTAACCGTCTTACTTTCATTCACTTAAAAAAATATTTTTGACAATTGTTGACTTTTGAAATTCAAACACTTTGAAATGTTTATCTCGTTAACCAATCGAAATCATCAATTGATGATATCTTTACGTATATTTAAGAAAAAAACGATTTTTCGCATTGTACATCACGAAATAAAACCGCTATAATTACGATGATTTAACTATCTGAAACAAATAAAATGAAAATGTGTAGACATATATGTAATACCAACTGTCCATATAGCAGTCTTACCTATATGAATAATAATAGTATAACCATTGTATAAAGAATATTCTTTATACAATGTTATTACAGTATATGTTAGACAACGTATTATAACAAAAATAATATTTTACAACGTTGCATAGAATATTTTTTTGTGTTGAAAGTTAAAATGGCAAAATGCTAGTACGCTGTGAAGTTGGCTCCTAGTGATATTAGACAGTTTAGGTTATTGCATATCTGTCTTTATATTAAGTTATAACAATAAAAAGGATATTTTTATTCTAATAATACTAAAAACAACAAGTTATAGGTCCGAGACTTTTCACTGTATAAATAAATAATTCGGATTACGAAACTAAAAACGAAAATTCATTAGAACAAAAAACTTTTCTGGAAACTGTAACATAAGTGGAATAACTTTAAAAGCATGTAGAATTATGGACTTGGTTATAAACCACATAGGTACCGAGTAGTATTCATGATTATGAATATATAAAAACATACATTTGTACATACATACATAACACATATTATGAGCTGGTTCCGCAAGCCTATTACCATTCAGAGACAGTAGTGTACAAATTGAAGAAAAATAACGATATTCTTCCACGAAGAACATCAATACCGTTTGACGCAGCAATGCCGTCAACTTCTTATGAAAATAAATCAAAAATGGGTCTTTGTAACTGCTTGAATTTAAGATGCCATGGTTGCTTTGGAGAATGCTTCTAAGAAATGTGGACCAGAATGTAAGTTTAACTGACCGTTTTACATTAACAGAATCATTTATTTACATTCTGAAAAGGTTATCACAAACCCTTTGTTGAAGTAAAAATCTTAATTGTGTTTTCTAATTGTTTTGAAGAAAAATGTTTATATATGTGTTTGAAATTGAAGGTATGTAGATTATTCATTCATATAAGATATACATGAATTTTTTTATAAAAATTTCAAATCTTGTTGAGCTCCAAAACTATTGATACGTTTACCTCCGTGCCCTTGCTGTTCTTCACGCGAGTTCTTTTTTGACAGTTAGTTAATTCAGATTTAATCAATATATTTAATGTTTATAAAAAAAGTTGTTTAAATAACTTAAGCAGTTTGAATAAATTATTGTTAGCAATTTTTTGGTGTATAGATATAGTAATAAAACAGGCAGGTGGTAAAATGAAAAAGTGATGGACTCATCGATCTGGCTTTGTAATTACTATTTGGGAAGAGGTGATTCATTCATTAGTATTAGATATTGCCAACGTCTTAAAAGCATTTAGCTTGTGTAAATCATATTCATGCATATTTATTGAATATTCTGTATTTTACAACAATGCATGAAAGAGACGCTTCATCTAAATTTTCCTAAATTGAATTATTACATTCATCTGAAACTGTAAGTGCTTCCAAGAGTAAGACTCTCTTATAACCAATAAGAAAAATGTTCTAATAATGTCACTGATATTGATGTTCCAATAAAAAAATTTCCAACAGGAAACAAACATGAATACATGGACCTATTGGGTACTTCATTTTGCAAGGACAAGGAAAAACTAATTTACAAAAAAAATGCCTTGAATTTATTCATGAAAGTGGGGACAGATTTTTAAAATTCAAATTCTTTAAAAACATTTTTTAAACATGTCATCACCTAAGAAAAGCTTTTTATATTTCCCGATCCTATCGTATTGTTTAATTAGTTAGTAATGTTGTTCGACTTGGAAATAATGAAGGAGTTAGAGCGGAAACAAAAATTAAAACAATACATATTTTCTACGAAAAGGATTTTAGTGATCTCAAATATTTGAGTTTATATACTCGAAAGTGGTTTTTTCATAACTAGGGGGTTTTATATAAAATCATATGATTTGTTGGGATTTATTTAAGAGATACCAAGATTCAAATTGTCCACAGTATCCAGTAAAAGATGAGCAATTATTGAACTTACCACTGAATTTGGAAGTTGTTCTAATTCAATCTGAGTAATAGTAGTCTTTCTTTCAAAAAATAGTTCAAATGGATCAAAGTACATATTTTGTTCAATGCCAGAGTGAGTTTACTAATTCAATCAACTGACTATCTTAAATGAAATTATACTCGGTAATATTTTTTTGTTTTGTACAAAACAATAGAGACTAACGGAGAACATCGAAACAGGCGTCAGACAGTGTAATAGTAAGTGTGGTAAAAGTAGTAGTACATGTCTTGGATTTCTCGATGTAAGTATTCTCTTATCTTCTTTTACTTTCGTGATATGTTCATTTAACAAATTTTGGGCAGCTGTGTGTATGTCCTCAGTGTCAATTCTTTGTACAATCAACCAATCAACATGTATACCATAAGTTTTTACATATATTTATTGTATTTAAATATTTACCTCTATTATTTGATTCACTTTAACAATTTTGTTTTCTATAAGCATTTTCATTAGCCATTCGAAGTATCATCTGATGTGGAGTTGTCAGTATTGGTATTGCCATTCGTTTTCTTAATGTTTCTTTTATACTTGTCAATTTGTCACTGTTACAATCGAACAAAGACTACGAAGAACAAGAAGAAGAGGAGAAGTAAGAAGTAGAGGAGGATAAAGAATAGAACGTGGACGAAGTATAAGGAGAATAGCAGAAAGATACTTTTGAATGGCGATGTCGTGATTTTTAAAGGAATTTTCTGTGGGAATGCAAATTTCTGTTCTAATTTTTGATAACAATTTCTTAATTTTCTCAATAAAGTTTGTTGAAAAATCCTATTTTTTCATTAGTTTCATGCAAATCATTATTTATCCCAAATTTTATCATTTTCATGCCTTTTCCTCAAATTTCCAAGAAAAAAATTCAATTATATTGTCTTAAAGCATCATAAATATGAGTAATTCCATGATTAACACGTTAACCGCAGAGCCAAACATGTATGCCCCTTTCCGTCAATTTGATGCCCAATTTCATTTGTCACAAAAATGTCATAAATATGACTAAATTCATTATTCAACTGTCAAGCCGATAATTTTTTTTTGTCCAAGCCAATCAATTTTATTTATTTTTCAATAGCAATTTTTTTCTCAACATTTTTTTCCGCCACAATTAGGGTACAATATTGTTACGTATCTTAAAAAGAATAGATTGAAAATTTTTGGAGACTCTCAAAAACAGCAGTTAGTGAAGAATTACTTAAACTAAAAAAATTTGGTTGTTGTATCATACTTGTGTTTTCTAAAATTAATAATCATCATAATAGAAGGGTGATAGTACATTGACGAAATTTCGACTGGGAAAATGTGATAACCTGGAAAAATCGGGAGACTAGTACTTGACTTTCAATTTTTACTAGACACCCTATTTCAAGAAAAATTGTAGATGTAACGGATAAAAGTATGGACAAATGTTGACTCGTTTTTCCTGAATTTTCTGTATCTGAGTTGAGAAGCTATGTGCACATCCATGTACTCTGCTTGGAGTTGAAGGTAAAGTTATTCCAAGTTTCTCAGACACAGCTAAGACACTGAATGAAAACTCTTACGACAGAATAGAGTGCAGGAAAGCACATTCATTACTTCCTCTACCTTCCGTTAAACTATCAAGAGCTTCTAGAAGAGTGGGGAGTGCAGGAAGTTTTTTCATTAAGGTCAACACTGCTTCGAGCATTTCTATACACCTTGTTTTACACAGTGTCTTTGAACTATATTTACCTGGCTCAATTCAATCGGAAATATGGACAGTTGCTGTATACTGCAAGAGGTTAAATCTTGGAAATTCTGGTTTGGACTTTCTTAATTATTCCACTCATTTTCATCTGCCATTATTGTGAAAAAATCTAGACTCTTTTCGATTCGTTTTTGTTGGCAAAAATATTGTAGAAGCCTATGGATATTTAGTGTCAGTGTGTGAAGTAACTTTTCTTAATTTCAAAACTTTCCGATTTTCTGAAAAATTCTCCTATTCAATGGCAAACAGAAACATCATCTAAATAGTTTTAGTTTGAAAATAACAAGGTATAAGACATCAATCAATCCAAAATATGAGTCAAATTCACTATATTTACAATCCAAATTAAAATATAATGATATGAATATTCACTATCTATAGAAATTTAAATACCCGGATCTGATCGACGGTTATTGAACAAGTCATAGAACATTCTAATCCCGGAGCTTTTGGCGAACTTTATCTAATCAAAGTATATTTCTAACTAGAGTTTCCATAGATAATTCAATTTTTTATCCTAATTTCACAAAATCTGGTTGCAATTATGAAGAATCAGCGATCAATGTCCAATTTGGCGAACAATCAATTGAACTACTCATATTATTGGTTGTTATACTAATAGATGGAGTATTGTCGATATTCTCAGTAGTTCTAGAATCACTAACGTCTCTCCGAATCAAGTCTTAAGAGCTCGCGAAGAAGTTGAAACTTGATGGAGGAGTTTATAAGTTTAAAAGAGTATTAAAAGATTACAATTCATCAGCTCATAAATCTTGGTTGATAATTTTTGAAACAAAAAAAATAATAGTCCGATGAAAAACGGTTTATTACGATTATTGGCAGTCTTATAAAAAAAAGTTAAATGACAAAGTTGTAAAAAATTGAAAGATCTATAACTTTTATTTCAAAATTTTTTTCACAAAAATTCAAAATTTAATCGAAATTTGTGTTTGCTTAATGCGTAAAAAAAACCACATTCTAATATCTAGTTATAGAACAATAATTGACAGTTTATATATCAAAATTGACAGATTTGTTTTGACACCTGTCATAATTTCTGATTCATTCACTATAATAATGAACATGAATATATTGAAAAGAAGAACCAGCGATACTTCCACGCAAACGGAATGTACATTCCCCATAGTACTTTTGAGAAATTACCTCGAGTACCACCAAGACATTATTTATGTATAAAAAGTCTTAATACCAACGATTCGATCGTTATAACTAAAAGTAAATCGTGCTTAATTCGTAAATTACCTTCTCATTATAGTAATTTCGCTAAATCCATAATCAAAAATCAATGGGTGAATTCCACGTTGACCGACATCGATAAACCGATAATAGCTAAATCGAAGAAAACCGTTAGATTCGTGAGTCCAGTTGAAAGAAGCGTTGGAGATTTGAATGTACCTATCATGTTAAGCGAACCTTCTAGTTATAAACAAGAAGATCTCAAACTGGGTACTATTATTGAAAACGATAACGAAGATACGACAATACCTCAACTAGAATTAGCTTTCGATGAAGACGCTGTCGATACTTCTAATCGTGAAGAAAAACCAGACAATGATTCCGAAAATGTAGATGATGTTGGAATAGTTACTATTAGAGCTCATACTGTTATTATTAATAATAATTTTTTCAAATAAATTTATTAATTATTTATTTATTATTTAATTTGTTAAATAATATGAATAAATTTATTTAAATATATAGAAATGTTCTTTAAGACACTTTTAACTTTTTTAAAAAGTACTTTTATTTACAATAAACGACTTATAATTTCTACAGAAGATAAATTTACAGACAAATCAATATTTTAATAATGAACAGTAACAAAACAATGAATGAACTCTAATTTAATGCAATGAACTTATATTTATTTGATACGTATTTTGGAATCCGCTGACTATGTGAATATTGTTTATTGCACTTTGGAATCCGCTGGTCGTGTGGCAGTGTCGGGGACCTTTCACATTTCTCCTCCCTCCTTTTGTGTTGACTTCGTCCTCGACTCGAAGTCTCTGAGAACAAATCTTGAGAATCTGGATTTGAGTGGGTTGTAGTTTGGGACCATATAAGAATCTGGAAATTCTTTTTCGTTTCTTTACAGAGACTGTTATTAAAATAGCTAAAATAATCAAAATTGTAATTAAAGAAACAATACTGAGTTCTGCGGAAAATTGCGGCAGGAGTGGGATTGGTTCAATGGGTTGAACTTGTCCGTGCGTCTCTGGAATTTGGAGTTTTTCTAGCATAATTTCGTGTTTCGGATGCAGCTTGATTGAGACTACTTGCGGCACTGTAATTTCTTGCACAATTTTCTTATTGTATCGTATTCCTTCTATAGTAATTGGCTCGTTTGTCATTAAGATGCTACTTCTCCTAATTTCTTGGTTTTGAATTATGGTTGGATGAACTATTCCTAATAGAATTACTTTGCTGGTTTCTTGTGAAAAGTTCTCTGTTGTGATTGACTTGGTGCTTCGTGAGTGGCTTCGTAAAAATTTTCGACCTGGACGACTGGATGAGAATTTTCGTTTTCAAAATTGTCATTTGTATCGTCAAAGTCTAAAGTATCGTTAGGGTTGAAGTATT
Organism: Diorhabda sublineata; assembly: GCF_026230105.1. Lineage (NCBI taxonomy): Eukaryota > Metazoa > Arthropoda > Insecta > Coleoptera > Chrysomelidae > Diorhabda > Diorhabda sublineata. Next base: position 5,368,039 of record NC_079486.1, read on the forward strand.
CATTTTGATGGGAATCAACATTAAAATTAAAAGTTTTTCTCGTGGAAGTACTCATTGGTTGATTTCTACTATAAATACTTTGTACACCACTCATTGGTTGTGGGACATTGCGAGTAGTTAGAGAATTTCTTTGGTGTTGTGGAGCAAGGGGGTTTGGATTATTTCCAAAAGAATTGTTGGTAGATGGATTATTAAATGTATGGTTATTACCAAAAGTATTATTAGGCTGAGATCTAGTGAAACTTTGGTTATTTCTAAAGGGGTGGTTATTTTGGATTCTATTTATGGGAGAAATAAGGATATTTGAAAAAGAGTTATTTCGTGGGGGACTTGGGTTAATAATAGGGTTTCGCGTGAAAGTTTGATTAAATCTATTGTGGTTTGAAGGAATAGAACTTTGTTTTGATTTTTGGATAGAGGGTAGTCTTCTATTTTATTGACTCCTCAAAAAGTTCATATATAATTGTTGATTTTTATGATTATCGTAGGAGATACATTTGTGCAGGGCTTCATCGAGAGAATTTATTTGAAAATGTGATAAATATTCACAATATGGCTCGTTAATGCTAGTGCAAAACGTTTTGAGAGCAATATTTTTAAAGTATGAGGTTTTGAAATTTACAGTTTCTATATTATCATTAAGAGCTATGTGTTGAAGCAAATCATTTAAATTATTAGAGATTCTTTGGTGATATTGGTCATACGTCTCATTATCGTACTGAACTGTTGTAGATAATTGAGTTAGTAAAATATCTTCGGAGCGTCGATCTCCGTATTTAGATAGTAATGCTGGACGTGCATCAGTCCAAAGTGTTAAATTTGAGTAGTTTAAAAAATCTCTAGGTTCACCTTTTATACGAGAAATAATATTGGCATTTAATATGAATTCTTGAGATTGAGTGAGATTCTGTGACCGAAGGAACGTAATTAAGTTATCTACCGATTTTATAAATGTTGAAAGATTATCTTTCGAACTAAATTCAGGTAGAGTGGCACAGAGGCTGGAGATAACATTGTTTTGAAGAGACATATTCAAGCTAGCAGTGTTTCGAACTTTTAAAATTTGATTTTTAAAAAATCGAGAACTATTAGCTGAAGTAGAACTGTCCAAAGGGTTTATAGAGTGATTTGACAATAATAAATGTAAGTTACTTTCGGAAATATCGCTAAAAGTGCTCATAAATAAGGTGAAAAGGAATGTTGTACTTACAAGAGGAATGAGGATGATCACTGGTGATGTCTTCTGCATACTACGTTTTTCTCGCCTTGGTTCGATGGATCGTCTCGGTTAACAACTAAAGTTGACCAGGAAAACTTGTGTTTCTGTACGAATTTGATCTTGTTCGCAGCGCCAGAAATGTTCTTTAAGACACTTTTAACTTTTTTAAAAAGTATTTTTATTAAAATAAACGACTTATAATTTGTACAGAAAATAACTTTACAGACAAATCAATATTTTAACAATGAACAGTAACAAAACAATGAATGAACTCTAATTTAATGCAATGAACTTATATTTATTTGATACGTATTTTGGAATCCGCTGACTATGTGAATATTGTTTATTGCACTTTGGAATCCGTTGGTCGTGTGGCAGTGTCGGGGACCTTTCACATTTCTATATATATAAGTTGTTGTTTTTTTTTTTGAACATTATACAAAATTATAGTTTCTGAACATCGCTGATACTTTAACAGCTTCATTCTTCCACCGTCTGCAACTTTTATTACGAATTTCCATGTTTTATATATTACATACATTATTGTTTTTGGATGTTTTTTTGTGATAAAATGTATACCAGTTTTGTTATTACATTTTTAATTATTCAAAATGCATATTTATTCCTCTCGCTATGAAAAGATGGATACATAAACACGAACCAATCAACTCTAATTGGAAAGTGTCGTAGAAAATAAATACAAAAAAGCCCGCGTGCACCATTAAAAAAGCAAATTGATGTGAATAGGGAAGTGATTATTTAACCGATAAACATGTTTGGTTTTCTATATTTTTCTAAAAATTTGTTCTATCCATTATGAGCAATTGTTTTTGATTTTTTTATCGTTTTCAACATATAGAGGGTGATGAATTTTGGGTTGAAACTCAACAACAACGAAACTACCATTTTTTAAAATAAATTTTACACTGTTAAATATTTTTCTTTGACTTTGTTTAACGTAAGACTTACATGTTACTTTTATTTTTGTTTTTGTATGTTTTTGTACGCTTTTAGACGTTCTTTTCTTAAATTTTACTACTAACTACATATATAGTATGATTTATGATGATCTAAAGAAATTAAATAAACTTATACAAAAGTCAGGCAAAGCTTTCGAAAAATCAGATATCTATGCGGGAGGTTTCGAGAGCGTAAATGCTCTTAGAATAAACAGTTTATCTTCAGTTTCTGAAGATAATATAACTTGGTTATCGAAACGCGCGTCAATCTATATCGGCGTGAACATTGTATTCAGTCGGTTTGGTTATATAGCCACTGCTTTTTATAAATAAATCCCTTACAGTACGCTGTATATCAAAGTAAACTTGTACATTTCGTATAAACAGTATGTAATGAATTAAAAACCGAAATTGCAGGATATGTTGTGATGTCTCCTAGTCAAAACCGGATATTTTAAATTTCAAAAAGTCATAAAAAAACATCACGAACCCCTAATAAAACAAACAATATCCAATAGAAAGTTTGAATATTAAATTTTATACAACAAATATTGAAACATAATAATACATTCAGTTTTACGAATTGAGAAACGTAATTGGCACGATTATGATCGATTATTCGAGTGGTAATCGTTTTGATTGTCAAGATATCCCAAAGCGTTTCATTACACAATGAAATTCGAATGTCCAGAAAAATGGCTTAAAATATAAGGAGTAGACATGTCTAGGTCAGGCTAGGTACTTGTGGGAGCTACCACTCCACTGAAAATTTCTCTAAAACGACCTCGTTGAGAAATTTTTTATTCGGAATATTTTTCGCTGTCTCCCTTTTTTTCCAGGACGTACATGAAGTTCTAACGGAGTGTAAAACTTTACGTTGTATACGTTTTTATTAATTCATCCTCCCAAATAAATAAAAGCGTGGAGGGAAAAAAGTTGGAAATGGAAAACAAAAGGTAAACCTCCTCATCGGCTTTATAAACTGTGTTACAGAGAAATTTTGTTGTAACTGTTCATTAAATTAGATCGTTGATAAAATTATTGTTGATTTGATAGTCGAAATTATTTCATTTTGAAAATGGACGTTCACATGTATTGTTTGATATATAAAATAATCTCGGATCTTATTTTCCTTATAGGTAATGTATCTCTCCCTAAGTCCACTTATTTCTGGTTCCTAGAAATCCACCAACATTTTTTTATGATAAATGACAATTTCTTTTTGGAAAAAACGGTTTCTATAAACAAATTTCGTTTGTTTTTTCGAATACGACAGTTCTGAAAACCAAATGTCGGTTTATTTTTAAAAAACAAAGTTTCTGAAGACCAATTTTGGTTTTTTTTGAAAAATAAAATTTCTACAAACAAAATTTGGTTTCTAATTGCAAAAGAAGTCTCTTGTGACAATATTTTTTTGTTTCGAAAAACAAAGTTTCTAAAGACGAATATTGTTTTTTATCGAAATGGCTATTCCCGAAGTCAAATTTTGGTTTGCTTTTTGAAAAACAAAGTTTCTAAAGACGAATCTCATCTTATTTTTGGAAAATTGAAGTTTGTACGAACAAATTTTGATTTCTAATTGAAACAGAAAGTCTCTTAAGACGAAAATCTATTTTTCGACTCATCAATTGTTTTCAAAGAAGAATCATGATTTCATTTTGATCATGAAGTTCTGTTCGGGAAAGATGTGCCTTGGTAGCTGATTCCTCGGAATTGCACTTCTCCATTAATAGTAATCCCCTAGTCTCTACCTGTCGAATAAGTCTTGGAGAAATTGCTCTAGGTGCGGATTTGGTTGGATAAAGTTGATCGAATTTGGACCTCGTAGAATCACTATCGATTTTTGATCTTGAAAAAAACTTTGTACAGCTTCCTCAGCTAAATCGACAACATTCACAAATACACTGATGAATTCGCGTTTATATAACCATGTTGTCGTATACAAAAACTGAAGTCAAACATTTCAGTGAATTATCATTATCGTCGTTTTATATAAATTCCTCTCATACAATATATTTACTTTCGTAATCACATCGACAATCGTTCTATTGGTAACATATTCTGCGTGTCCAGATTGAAAGAGATAAAAAAAAGTTATTTTCTGACGTATATTCCATATATCTTACGATAAAACGGGAAAGGTTTGGAAGTTGATAAGGGACCCCGTTGTAATGCGGCCAATTTACGGTTTTCCGATGACGATGGTCCCCTTAATAAGCGTCGGAAATAACTACTATACTAAGTAATCTTATGGTAGAACTGAGACAGTGTTTAATTTGAAATTGCAATGAAAAAAATATCCACATGAACCATTTCGTTAAACCCCAAACTGAAAATGCGCGAGAAAGACTCATTAAGTAAATAAAAAAGAAGTAAAAAGAGTTAAACCAAATAAAAAAAGGACGAAAGTATGTTGAAATCGTTTGACATAGATAGATCAACAACAACCAATGAAAATAAAACATTTTGGGTGTTCCATACTTCCCACTAAAATCCTCCAATCATATTAGAATAAAACACCACAATATGTTATGAATAATTATGTAGTGAATAACTCTTAAAAAAAACTTTATTAAAAACGTTAGAGCAACTTTATTGGGATGTATAAATGATAGTTATACTTTAGCTCAACTTTATTGGGATACATAAATGATAGTTATACTTCAGCTCAACTTTATTGGGATACATAAATGATAGTTATACTTTAGCCCAACTTTATTGGGATACATAAATGATAGTTATACTTTAGCCCAACTTTATTGGGATACGTAAATGATAGTTATACTTTAGCCCAACTTTATTGGGATACATAAATGATAGTTATACTTTAGCCCAACTTTATTGGGATACGTAAATGATAGTTATACTTTAGCCCAACTTTATTGGAATACATAAATAATAGTTATAATTTAGCCCAACTTTATTGGGATACATAAATGATAGTTATACTTTAGCCCAACTTTATTGGGATACATAAATGATAGTTATACGTTAGCCCAACCAGGTTTGAATCACAGTCCTACCAAGTTTAGGACACTTGGTCCAAGTCTGGGCTTATACTGGACCCATCGTAAAATCCCATATGGGAAACATTAAGATGCTTTGAGTATGGAGCTCCTCGAGGAAGTCTTGAGATTAAAATTTGTTATAATACAAGTATATAGAAACGAAATTTTATAATAAAACTGTATTTGCATTACAAGTAATTTCGTATTGAAACAGGAGAAAATTCTCTTTCGAATTTATCCTTGGAGAAACGGGCAAAACTACACACAAACTCGATATTCTTTGGGGATGAATAAAATATTCGCAAGAGTTATTATGAAATGTTAAATTTCTGCTACGAAGCTTTAGCGAATTGAAATGCCCGCTTTTTTTGCTTAACGATTTGACAAGTGCTATTCGTTAAATGTAAAATTCATTCCAATAATATATCAACAAACGGAAACTTCATTTATTCACTTACAAAGTTTTCTCTAACTAATTTTTAAAAAATCAATCGTAACTTTTTTCGATTTAGTAGCTCCAAGGAATTTATTTTTTGTTTAATGTTGTTGTTTATTCATACTTTTGAATAATCAACTGATTCTGAAAATTAAATATTTCTATGTTTACCTGGACAAGTTATTTACTATTCAGTTCGCAAGGAAGCGTTAATTATCTTTTGAGATTTTCGTTATTGCACGAACAGTTTTATAAATTCAAAACTCAGTTTGTATTTTATTAATTCTTTTTCGCACGATTATAAGTTATTTGATCACAATTCCCAGAAAAAATATAAAAGCTCCTTAATAATATTTTTCATCGTGAAGCAAGTTAATTAAAGTTCTAACAACTTGTAGTAGACAATCCAAACAACAAGTTTTTCTAGCCGTTTATTGTATTTATTTACTCACATGGTGTAATGTCTTGATTAGGGTTGAGCAAAAATACCACGAGTGAAAACTCACTTACTTTATTAATTAAAAAAGAAACAATTCGGAATTAATATTACAATGTGTTCAATCTGACAACCGTGTATTCGATGTTAACGGTTCAATGATTCAAATAAATGAGAGAGGCGAACTCCTACTACAATAAGGAAAACGTGCATGCATACAATAAAAAATAACTCTTAAACGCCTGCATTAAATATTCGAAATATCGTATCAAGAAGAAGTAATAAGGGTTAGGTTATTATTCCCTTTACCCAAGAAGGCTTATTAACAACTCTATAATCCCTTACTGCTACATGATCTCCTATTAAATAAGTTTTATTTCTACTACCTTTGAAATATTTACATTGATTGTCCTGACTTTTAGATATTTGATTAAGATCTACTTTTACATTTTGTTTACTAATACTAAAGTCTGTTACATCAATAGCTTTATGATTTACAATATTTACATTGTTATTCCAAAAATCATAAACACTTCTTATGTTTCTTTGAAACATTAAATTGGCTGGAGATTTTCCTGTAGAACAGTGTGGTGTAATTCGCTACCATTTTTTTAAATAAATTTTACACTGTTAAATATTTTTCTTTGACTTTGTGTAACGTAAGACTTACACGTTACTTTTATTTTTGTTTTTGTATATTTTTGTACGTTCTCAGACGTCCTTTTATAAAATTTTTACTACTAACTACATATATAGTATGATTTTTGTTTATTTTTCGACATTATTTCAATTTAATTTTGAAATACAAATAAAAATTTGACATTTTTTAAAACCAAAGACTCCAAAAATCAAGAAAATTTAGAAGTATGAACATATTAAGAGGTCTAAAAAATAAGAAATTAAATAAACTTCTACAAAAGTCAGTTAAAGCTTTCGAAAATTCAGATATCCACGCGGGAGGTTTCGAGGGCCTAAATGCTCTTAGAATAAACAGTTCATCTTCAGTTTCTGAAGATGATATAACTTGGTTATCGAAACGCGCGTCAATCTATATCGGCGTGAACATTGTATTCAGTCTGTTTGGTTGTATAGCCACTGCTTTTTATAAATAATTCCCTTGCAGTACGCTGTATATCAAAATAAACTTGTACATTTCGTATAAACAGTATGTAATGAATAAAAACCGAAATTGCAGGATATGTTGTGATGTCTGCTAGTCAAAAACGGATATTTTAAATTTCAAAAAGTCATAAGAAAACATCACGAATTCGTAATAAAACAAACAATATCCAATAGAAAGTTTGATTATTAAATTTTATACAACAAATATTAAAACATAATAATTCATTCAGTTTTACGAATTGAGAAACGTAATTGGCTAAAAATCGATTATGATCGATTATTCGAGTGGTAATCGTTGTGATTGTCAAGATATCCCAAAGCGTTTCATTACACAATGAAATTCGAATGTCCAAAAAAGTGGCTTAAAATATAAGGAATAGACAGTGACGGATTGACAGTTGTAATATGGCATTAATAAATCTCGTCTAAACTTTGCTACACAATATTTTACTGTTTATAACGAACTAGCAATCTCGCCCTGCTTAGAATTCAGTTCAGCTTCCATATTATTTGGGCTAATGCCTTTCAAATAAAAGTTTTGTATAGATTGTGTACTTTCTAATATTTTTCAAATAACTACCGCTACCTCTAGGTCAGGCTAGGTACTTGTGGGAGCACCCACTCCATTGAAAATTTCTCTAAAACGACCTCGTTGAGAAATTTTTTATTCGGAATATTTTACGCAACGTATTTTGGGGGGGGGGGGATATTTCATATCTCGCTTTTTTTTCCAGGACGTACATGAAGTTCTAACGGCGAGTAAAACTATACATTGTATACTTTTTTATTAATTCCTCCTCCCAAATAAATAAAAGCGTGGAGGGAAATAAGTTGGAAATGGAAAACAAAAGGCGAACCTCCTCGTCGAGTTTATAAACTGTGTTACAGAGAAATTTTGTTGTAACTGTTCATTAAATTAGATCATTGAATACAATTATTGTTGATTTGATAGTCGAAATTATTTTATTGCAAATGGACGTTCACATGTATTGTTTGATATATAAAATAATCTCGGATCTTATTTTCCTTATAGGTAATGTATCTCTCCCTAAGTCCACTTATTTCTGGTTCCTAGAAATCCACCAATATTTTTTTATGATAATTGACAATTTCTTTTTAGAAAAAACGGTTTCTATAAACAAATTTCGTTTGTTATTTCGAATACGACAGTTCTGAGAAACAAATGTCGGTTTATTTTCGAAAAACAAAGTTTCTGAAGACCAATTTTGGTTTGTTTTGAAACATAAAGTTTCTACAAACAAAATTTGGTTTCTAATTGCAAAAGAAAGTCTCTTGTTACAATATATTTTTGTTTTCGAAAAACAAAGTTTCTAAAGACAAATTTTGTTTTTTATCGAATTGGCAATTCCCGAAGTCAAATTTTGGTTTGCTTTTTAAAAAACAAAGTTTCTAAAGACGAATCTCATCTTTTTTTGGAAAAATGAAGTTTGTACCAACAAATTTTGGTTTTTAATTGAAACAGAAAGTCTCTTAAGACGAAAGTCTATTTTTCGACTCACCAATTGGTTTCAAAGAAGAATCTATCAAAATCGTTAAAAAACCAAAGGAAAACCACCTCTACGTCGATGGAATGGAAAATTTAACTACAAAACAGGACCATGTTCTAAATAAAACTGTTTACTTAAGTGAAATGCGAGAAGAAAAAGATGAACCCCTTTTGATCTTCTGTTCGGGAAAGACGTGCCTTGGTAGCTGATTCCTCGGAATTGCACTTCCCCATTAATCGTAATCCCCTAGCCTCTACCTGTCGCATAAGTCTAGGAAAAACTGCTCTAGGTGGGAATTTTGTTAAATAAAGTTGATTGATGTTTGATCTCGTAGAATAACTATCGATTTTTGATCTTGAAAAAGCATTTGTACATCTTCCTCAGTTAAATCCACAACATTCACAAATACACTGATTGATTCGCGTTTATATAACCATGTTGTCGTCTACAAAAACTGAAGGTAAACATTTCAGTGGATTATCATTATAACAATCGTCGGTTTATATAAATTCCTTTCGTACAATATATTTACTTTCGTAATCACATCGACAAAAAAGTTATTTTCTGACGATGATCCCCTTAAACGGCGTCGGGAATAACTCCTAAACTAAGTAATCTTATGGTAGAACTGGGAGAGTGTTTAGTTGGAATTGCAATGAAAAAATATCCACATGACCCATTTCGTTAAACCACAAACTGAAAACGCGCGAGAAAGACTCATTAAGTAAATAAAAAAGAAGTAAAAAAAGTTGAACCAAATAAAAAAAAGGACGAAAGTATGTTGAAATCGTTTGACATAGATAAATCAACAACAACCAATGAAAATAAAACATTTTGGGTGTTCCATACTTCCCACTAAAATCCTCCAATCATATTAGAATAAAACACCACAATATGTTGTGAATAATTATGTAGTGAATAACTCTCAAAAAAAACTTTATTAAAAACGTTAGAGCAACTTTATTGGGATGAATAAATGATAGTTATACTTTAGCCCAACTTTATTGGGATACATAAATGATAGTTATACTTTAGCCCAACTTCATTGGGACACATAAATGATAGTTATACTTTAGTCCAACTTTATTAGTTTACATAAATGATAGTTATACTTTAGCTCAACTTTATTGGGACACATAAATGATAGTTATACTTAGGCCCAACCAGGTTTGAATCACGGTCCCACCAAGTTTAGGACACTTGGTCCAAGTCTGGGCCTATACCTGACCCATCGTAAAATCTCATATGGGAAACAATAAGATGCTTCGAGGAAGTCTTGAGATTAAAATTTGTTATAATACACGTATATAGAAACGAAATTTTATAATAAATCTGAATTTGCATTACAAGTAATTTCGTATTGAAACATGAGAAAATTCTCTTTCGAATTTATCCTTGGAAAACGGGCAAAAACACACACAAACTCGATATTCTTTGGGGATGCTTTAGCGAAATGAAATGCCCGCTTTTTCTGCTTAACGATTTGCTATTCGTTAAATGTGAAATTCATTCCAATAATATATCAACAAACGGAAACGGAAACTTCATTTATTTACTTACAAAGTTTTCTCTAACTAATTTTTAAAAAATCAATTGTAACTTTATTCATATTTTTGAATAATCAACTGATCCTGAAAATTAAGTATTTCGATGTTTACCTGGACAAGTTGTTTTATAAATTCAAAACCAAGTTTTTTTTATTTAATTCTTTTTCGCACGATTTTTAAGTTATTTGATCATAATTCCCAGAAAAAATATAAAAGCTCCTTAATAATATTTTTTATCATGAAACAAGTTAATTATAGATTAGGCAACTTGAGGTAGACAATCCAAACTATTAGTTTTTATAGCCGTTTATTGTATTTATTTTTGGAAAAACTCACATGGTAAACGAAGCTGTGTTTGAGAAAACTTTCTGGAAGGATGATATCTGATATCAGCTCTTTTGGATTCACTCTTATTAATTAAAAGTCCAATTTCAAGATTATTTCGAGATAAAATGTTCAGTTCAAAAGCTCAACTGTCCTCATTATCAAAAATAAAGATTAATAACGTCATAAGCTCGAATGCAGTATCAAAATGGACCGTGTTGAACAACGCGCGGTAATTTAATTATTGAGTTAAGCTCAAATCAAAAGTTCGTAGGTTTAAATAATCTACAAATGAACATTTTTGAAATTTGAAAATCCTTTCTGTTCCAGAAGCGTCAATTATTTAATTCTTCTTTTTTGATTGGGTAATTTAAAAATGGTAAAGACTGCGCGTCGTCGTTTTATAACCCAACGGCTTTTGGGATGCAATTACGTTCAAACGAATACCAGTCCAAAACTCAAAATTTAATTAATTTTTATTCTTCGTCCGATGGAATCTTTGATTTAACTTAATACCGGAATTGTAGGAATATCATGAGGCTTTAAATACTAAGAGTTCAGTTTTGTGGTCACGTATATTTCAGACACAACAACCTGGGAAATCGCGCGCAGAGTTGTGCATACAAAAGCTAATAGTTTCCCTCGTTAACACAGTTATAATAATTTAAAATCCCTTACGGCTCAAAGTCCCGCAGATTTTTCTACAACTAGAGTTCATTGTACCAAACATCCATAAGAAAAATAATTTTTTAGTCTGTTTTTTTAAAATTTTGGAAAATACGAAATAGGTTATGTCACCAAATTTAATTGCTGTGAATTTTTTTTGAAGGGCTGTTTAAAGTCAAAAGTTTATGTTACATTTTAGAAAAGAACAATGAAAATAAAAGTTGGATAGTCGAGAATAATGATCCAAAGATATAAGATGCTGAGAAGATTGATTCGGAAAAAAAGTGATGAAAAACTAAGGGTTAATAACTATGGATAGGTACAAATGGGAAGTATTGGTAAATAAGCGTAAGTTTGAGGATGAACTCACCTTGAAAATGGCTTGAAAAGAAACTTCCGGAGTTGGTAGTAAATACAAATAATCATAATAGTTTAAGAAATTGTATAATAATGATTCTGAATATCTCGAGCGCTCGAACTCGTTGGGACGCTACTACAATCGGTATCGCAATTTAAACAAAAATATAATACGCGATAGATTTCCACTTCCCTTCGTTGAATATGTACTAGACAGCTTACAGGGAGCAAGGATATTCAGCACCCTTGATTTGGAAAATGGATTTATTCATGTACCTGTTGAAGCAAGCAGCACAAAATATTCTTCTTTTGTAACGCCGATTGGTCAGTACGAGTTTATGGAATGTCCATTTGGAATGTGTAGTAGTCCAGCAGTTTTCCAATGATTCATCGCTCATGTCTTCAGGGAGTGGACTGCTAGAATGTACGCTATATACTACATGGACGATGTTATCATCTTGAGTGCGAACGAAGAAGAGGGGATAGAAAGACTAAAACTTTTATTAAAGACAGCTGCAGAATATGGAATATGCAAGTATACATGGTTATTGAGCATTCTTTTAGCAGCGATCTAGTGACTATTCGAAGCTTCACCCGATATACTACATAAGTAGAAAGACGACCCCTGCCGAGATGAAGTATACAAGCTATGAGCTCGAAGTACTCGCCATTATTAAAAGTGTGAAGAAATTCAGAATCTACCTGCTAGGAACGAAATTTAAAATAGTTACAGAATGTAATGCCTTCATAAAAACCAGGGAGAAAAGGGACCTTACAACAGGAGTTACACGATGGGTCCTGATACTAGAACAGTATGAAATTGAGTATAGACGAGGTACACAAATTGCGATAAAAAGGATTTTGACTACAGAAGAGTATGAAGATTTTTATTTAGAGCATGATATATTGTATAAATACGATAATGGTTTAAAATTACTTGTCATTCCAAAGAACATGCAGACTTAAAAAATAATAATAAAAGCCCACGAGATAGGAAATTTTTGAAAGAATTAAACAGAAGTAGTAAACAAGGAATTTTACATACCAAGACTAAAAGACAAAATAGAAACGATTAAAAATAACGGTATACCTTATATTATAGAATAAAAAAGAAGGAAAGAAAGAATGAATGCTTCATCCTATACAAAAGCTAGAAGATCCGCTAGAGACGTATCCCGTCGACCAATTAGAACCAATGAAATCAACAAAAAAAATTATCAGCACATTTCTGTGGTAGTTGATGACTTTTCCAAATTTGTGTGGCTTTACCCAACAAAATAAACCACGACGAAAGAAGTGACATGTTGTTTTGAAAAATAGCGTAAAATATATCACCTCGTCCTGTACGAAAGAAAGAAGGAATGCTTCATCCTAAAACAACATAATCAAGCACGACGAAAAAAGTGATTTGGTGTATTAGTGTAAAATATTGGGAAGCCCGTCAAGGATAATATCTGACAGAGGATCCGCGTTCCGTTCTGAAAAATTCGAATCATATTGCCGAGAAGAAAATATTAAACATGTGTTAACAATTTGTGGAGTCCCACGCGGTAATGGAGAAGTGGAAAGGGTAAATAGGACCCTTATACCAGTCTTAACAAAACTCAGTTTGGAAGAGCCAGGAAAAGTGGTACAAATACGTAAACAAAGTACACACTGCCTCGAATACCACCTATCAGCGAAGCATAAGTACCACACCCTTTGAAGTATATACAACTGATCCAAAATTGAAGAGAAAATTTTTTGATCCCCACTAAATTGTTAAGGTTAAAGAAAATGATAGATATGACGTTGTTAAAATCGGAGATCACGAGATTATCGCTCTACTCCATCCTACGGCGAAGCACAAATTCTGTAATAAAAGTGTTTTCTCTCTAACCGGCGTTTTAAGCAAAAAAGAACCCTAGACAACCAAGAAATTCTTTTAGTTATTTATTGCGTTATGCAATTCTGTGGTGATACGAGGATATATTGAAAAATTCTTAGCCTACTATAGAACCAAACAAAATTTCAATGTCAAAATGTTTTATAGCGCAACCAGACCTCCACAGCTTTTATTATCTCCTCGTTGGGAGAAAATTTACGACCTATTGAACTTTTTTTCAGTTGAGTGGTCAGTAACGTCGAATAGTATTAGTCCAGTTATTGTTCTACCCTTATTAAAAAAATCAATCATGATAATGGTAATCCCAAAAAACTGGAGCAAGAACTTTTCCAGCACATTTTTGGACACGAAACTTCTTAGGTCTGGGAAAACCAGAGTGTCGCCACTCCATCCATTGTTGCTTTGTTTCTGGATTGTAGAAATGTACCCGTATCATCCATAGTAATAATGGGTTTTAGCCCAATTCGACAGTCTGATAAAATCATGTCATAAACTGTAACGATATTTTCGACGACTGACACAGGGGCTGGCCTTCATGATCGGTCATCATCTTCAATGGAAAATTTATCTCGTAAATCTGCTCACCTCTTAACGCTTCTAAATACAGGTACCTGATGATGGCATGATACTCCAATTTATCGATTTTCACAATTTCGGTGGATATATTTTTTCTTTCAATTTATTGCGTAACTCTGGTTTTCATTTTTGACGTAAAACTTAACACTGACATTTTTAATAAGTTATTTTTCGTTGCTATTGTAACGCAATATTTTGTTTATGCATGGAACTGGTCTAGGCCACCAACTTATCAATACATCGTCGTATAGTTAAATGGGGGACGACAATGACCCTCCACTTTGGGATTCTCAAATATTTGAGGTTATCTACTCGGAAATAACATTTTCATCACTTTAGGGTTATGTGACACACAATACCAATTTGTTGGGGTTTATCTAAGAGATAAACAAATTTTAAATTGTTCACAATATCCAGTACAAAATGAGTAATTATTGAATTTACCACTGAATTTGAAAATTGTTCTAATTCAGTCTGAGTAATGATAGCTAGTATTTTCTTCAAGAAATAATCCATTGATGATTTGCAGTTATTATGAATACCAAAAACAGTTGATATCTTATGAATCACCTTTTCCTGTAGTTTTTAGTATTTTTCGACCAAATGGATCAAATTCCATATTTTTTCAATGCCTTTAGTGAGTTACTAATTCAATCAACTCACCATATGAAATCAAATTATACGCGGTAATATCTTTTGTTTTATACAAAACACATAGAAACTAGAGCGTCATACAGTGTAATAGTGAGTGTGGTGGTAGTGGTAGTAAATGCAGCACACAAATTGTTCTCACGTATTTTATGCAATAATCATCACTTTTCCCCTTTTGTTTTCTATTATCATCTTCATTAGCCATTCGAAGTATTATCTGATTTGGAATTGTCAGTATTGATATTGCCATTCGTTTTCTTAATGCTTATTTGACACTTCCCAATTTGTCACTATGCAATCCTATCAACCATTTGAAGGTATCTACGGCTCCATTTTCCAATTCTTCCTCATACTTATACAATTCGAAATTATGTATGATTGTACCATTCAAGTCCAGAAAGAAATTATGCTCATTTACGTTTCAAACTATAAGCATTCTTACTTCTTTTCAGCATCATTTTCCTCATCATGGCTCTTCACATTACTACAAATATTTCGAAATATGTTATTTAAGGTAGTTTTGAAAATAATAAATTGATGCAATTAAATATTTTGTTGTTGAGCTAAGTGGTTTTTAAAATATTTTGCCAATCTATCACGAGATTTAAGAATAATAAATCAATTAAAATTAGAGGAAATACAGCTGTAGCACCTGCATTATGGAAATATGTATTAATATCTGTTCTCGATAAATAAAGAACATCTGTTGTACTTAAAATTTGGGTTGTCAATTTAACTTTCATAGCTATTATGTTTGAGCGAGAATGAAAAAAAATCTAGCTGCTCAATAACCATCACAAAAAGCCGTTACATTGTTTCCACCTTTGCACTGATAAATTTCGCAAATCATGCAACTTGGAATTTCGTCAAAATGGTCCAATTACAACTGTGGTTAACAAAAAGATATCGAAACAAATTATATATCGTTAGAAAATCTATACTCTAGCGATGTTTATAAAAAAACAAAAGCTTCCTATCACCTTTACTTTTATTTAAACACATGAATTGTAATAATATGAATATTTAAGATACATTAAATACTGAGAAAGTTATGAAGTTATAACTTCTTGCATAAGTTAAAATAAGAAGAGACATGAAAATCAGGAAAATTGAAGAAAATAAAGTGAATTATTGAAGAAATGAGTCGTTTTAGAAAATATCTTGATTAGCAATTCAAAAATTTTCTAAGTAAAATTGGGTTGGATATCAGTAATTTATAAAAAGTTTTTGTCATAATAGTACAGCAAGTCAGCAATATAAAAAAAGAGATCGGGAGTTTTTATGACAGCTATATATGTTAAGGAATCAATCCGATAAGTTTTAAACACGAAAAAAAAAGGATTATAATAGAATGAAGTAATAAACTCCACTTTAGTAATGAAAATAATGAATATCAACTCACTGGCAACATTCTTCATCAATTCATTGTAAACTACTTCTTCTTAAACTTCCCACAGATCAGTGAGATATTCTAATTTTACATTTAATGGCTAAAAGTTTGGACGATGGATCTGTTAGTAAATGGGAGGAATACAAGTCCAAAAAAGATTTGCCTTCTCTTGAGGATATGTATGAATTTTTAAGAAGTAGATCAGATTTGCTAGAGCGATTAGAGTTGAACAAACTTGAACAGGGATCCAAGTCAGGGAAAACCAGGGGCTTACTTTCTGCCGATTCAGAAAATAATTCACATGAAAACAAAACCTCTTTTCAAGGTTTCAAGTGTGCCATATGCAGTGGCGATCACAGAGTGTTTATGTGCGACAAATTCAAGGCAATGTCTGTGCTAAATCGCATGGAACAAGCCAAAAGACTAAAGTTATGCTTAAACTGTCTTCGAAGTGGCCACAAAACCAACCAATGCAAATTGTATGCTTCATGTAAAACATGTAAGGGTAAACACAATACTCTTTTACACATAGAAAACAAAAATCAAGCAAATCAAAATATAAATCAAGAAAATGTTTCCCTAACTACAAGTTCGGAACATTTTCAAATTCTGTTATCTGTTAGTAGATGTTTTAAACAGTTATGGTGCTTACGTACCTGTTCGACATATTCTAGATTCAGGATCAATGTCTTCCTTTATAACTGAGTCTCTTCACTCAAAACTAAATATTCCAAAGCAAACAATAAATTTCGCTGTTTCTGGTTTGACTAGTGCCGTCTCTAATGTGAAATATAAATGTTGTTTAAAATTTAAATCTCAACATAAAAACTTCCATAAGCCCGGACCAATCGAGATGCTGATAGGTGCTGATATTTTTTGGAATGTTTTATGTCCAAACCAATTGAAGTTAAATACAAATGGTCCTGTTTTACAGGTAAAATACAAGGCTTTAAAATTTCTAATAATATAGTTTGTAATTTGATTAAAAATGAAGGTGATTTATATATCCAAGACCAGTTTTTCTTTGAAATTCTTTGAAATAGAAAGTGTTAAAACTGCCAGTCCTTGGTCCAAAGAGGAAATGGACTGTGAAACTCATTTTAAAGACACAACAACAAGAACTCAAGAAGGTCGTTTTGTTGTATCGATTCCATTGAAAGCAAGTCCAAAAATATTAGGTGAATCGCTTGAGCAAAAATTCTCAAAAAAATACCAATTCTCAAGAATGTACAATAATTTTATCCTCGAATATGAAAAGCTCAATCATATGCAAAACATAGGAGAGGTATCTGAAGTAAATCATGAGGATGCCTATTATTTACCGCACCATGGAATTCTATGGTGAAACATTTTGTCATTTCTTTATCTCTAAAGCTAAGGTTGCGCCAATTAAATCACTTTCAGTCCCTCGGTTAGAATTATGTGCAGCCCATCTTCTGGCCAACCTTGTTAATAAGGTTACTACTTCTTTGAGGCTTGATTTCAATTCTGTAACATTATGGTCTGACTCCACAATAGTGTTGGGTTGGATTAAAACTCCAGTTCATTTGTTAAAACCATTCGTTCGTAATCGAATTGCTGAAATACAGGAGTTAACTGATATCAGTTCATGGCGATATGTTCCAAGTTTAGAAAATCCTGCAGACATTTTATCAAGAGGTTCTTATCCTAGTAGTTTGAATAATTCAAATATATGGTGGCAGGGTCCATATTGGCTCCAAGAGAGCCCTGACCTTTGGCCAAAAGACAACAAAACGTCTATTCCCCTTCCAGAAATAAAAACTACGTTGGTAGCGGTGTCTGAATTTAAATTTCCATTCGAAAGGTTTTTGTAATTTGAATCGATTGAGGAGGTGCATGGCTTTCATTTTAAGATTTATAAAAAATTGCTCAAGTAATAAAGAAAATCGATCGTTTGGTGTTTTTACAACAACAGAATTAGATAACTCTTTGAAGTTGCTTGTAAAACTATCCCAAATATCTTCGTTCAATAAGGAGTAAAATGATTTAAAAGCTGGGAATGAAATTGACAAAAAAGTAAACTTTTATCTTTAAACCCGTTTATGGACACGAGTGGTATACTTAGAGTTGGAGGTCGTTTGCAGAATTCAAATTTTCATTTCAATAAAAAACATCCAATGATTTTGTCGTCGAAACACCATTTCACGAAACTTCTTTTTGAACAAGAGCATAAAAACTTATTACATGCAGGACCATTACAATTATTATATAATATACGAGAAACGTATTGGCCAGTTGCCGCTCGCAACCAAGCTAGATCTATTGTTCATAAATGTATACAATGTTATAGATTAAAACCAAAATCAGTCCAACCTATTATGGGAAATTTACCAAGTGATAGACTTTTATCTGGTTTCCCCTTTCAAATCACAGGTACATATTATGCCGGACCTTTTCATGTACTTAATAAAAGGGGACGTGGCTCAAAAATCATGAAAGGTTATGTTTGTCTGTTCATATGCTTGGCTACAAAGTCCATTCATCTTGAGTTTGTAAGTAGTCTTTCAACTGAAGATTTCCTTTTGGCTCTGAAACGCTTTATCAGTCGACGTGGAAAACCATCTCAAATTTATTCAGACCACGGTACAAATTTTATTAGTGCAAATAGAAACTTGAAAGCACTGTATGATTTTCTCACTCAAAATGAATGTTTAATTAGTGATTCTATGAACAATCAAGGCATACGCTGGAACTTTAATCCAGTCCAAGCTCCACATTTTGGTGGATTATGGGAGGCTGGGGTTAAGGCAATGCAATATCACTTGAAACGTGTTTCTGGTAAATCTAACTTTACTGTTGAAGAGTTCACGACTGTGCTCTGTCAGATAGAGGCCATATTAAACACCCGTCCTCTTTGTCCTCTATCTACTAACCCTTTAGATCCTTCGCCTTTAACACCAGCTCACTTCATCATTGATCGTCCACTAACTTCAATTCTGGAGCCAGTTATGATTTTAGAAAAGGAAAGCAGGTTATCCAGATACCAAAAAATCGAAAATGCTCGGCAACACTTCTGGACGAGATGGTATAAGGAATACATTTCCGAACTTCAGCAACGATCTAAATGGAAGACGAACCATGGAGAGTTGGCTGAAGGTATATTGGTACTTATAAAGGATGACAAACTTCCACCTCTTAACTGGAAATTGGGGCGCGTAACAAAATTATTCCGGGGTAGTGACAATATCTCGCGAGCTGCAGAAATTCTCACCAACAATGAAACTGTCATCAGAGATTTTTCCAAACTGTGCCCTTTGCAGTAAAAAAAATAAACGTGTGTGCTTAAGTTTAAGTAACTGTTATATACTCTGTTAAAAGCTGGTGCTTTTAAGGCCGCGGGTATGTTACGACTTCTAAATTTTATATGGAAGCTAAACCTGGCAACGCTGCGACCACGAGTGCCCAGAAGAGAGACAGCAAAAACCCAGGGCATTCAAGATACACACTACAAGAGTAACAGACGTAAAATTTATAAAAATTCGTTTAATGTATAATAATTCAATATCAATATATGAGATGCAGGGATAATATAAGTAATTAAAGTTGTGCGTTTACGAAATACAATAGTGTATCATTATTATTATAATAAAAGAAGAAAAGAACAAACACCGACACCTAAACAATTATCTTAAAAGCATTTAACTTGTTTAAATCATATTCATCATACATAAAACGTTGTGGTGTGTACGTGAGTATTTTTAAATACACAAGTATGTATAGGTATATTAAGTTCAAAACTCTGACATCAAATGACGGTATAATTCCGCAATACCGTCAATATCCAGTGGAGTCAGAGCACTTGAATGAAAACGTTAGCCGTCCAAAAAAGAAGAAAGTGTGATTTGTCCTCAAAAATATATCAATATTCACTTACAGCAAAACCGCAAACTGACATCGAATCAGTATGACACCGATTGAAATAAATGAAAAAAACCATTTCGACACGGCTCCGCATGTCTATCGCCATCCAGAGACACTAGTGTACAATTTGCAAAAAAATAACGATATTCTTCCATGAAGAACATCAATCCCGTTTGACGCAGCAATGCCGTCCACATCTTATGAAAGTAAATCAGAAATGGATCTTTGTGACTGCTTGAATTTAATATGCTATGGTCGCTTTGGAGAATGCTTAAAACGGCTTCTAAGAAATGTGGACCAGAATGTAAGTTTAACCGACCGTTTTACATTAACATAATCATTTATTTACATTCTGAAAAGGTTATCACAAACCCTTTGGTGAAGTAAAAATCTTAATTGTTTTGATGAAAAATGTTTATATATGTGTTTGAAATTGAAGTTATGTAGAATATTCATTCATATAAGAAATACATGAATTTTTTTATAAAAATTTCAAATCTTGTTGAGCTCCAAAACTATTGATACGTTTACCTCCGTGCCTTTGCTGTTCTTCACCCGAGTTTTTTTTTGACAGATAGTTAATTCAGATTTAACCAATATATTTAGTGTTTATAAAAAAGTTGTTTAAATAACTTAAGCAGTTTGAATAAATTATTGTTAGCAATTTTTTGGTGTATAAATATAGTAATAAAAAAACACTGCATTTTGACATGTGCAGTGTTGCCGATTCAGTTGGCAGGTTGGAAATTAAATTCAAAAAGTGATGGACTTATCGATCTGGCTTTGTAAGTACTATTTGAGAAGAGGTGATTCATTAGTATTAGATATTGTCAACCTCTTAACCTTCCATTAGTCGCGCGTGTATCTACGAGATACACGGCTAACTTTTTGCTAAATATTTATTTATGTAATAGCTCTAGAAAATGGAGATTTGCAGTAGTTCTCGGCAGATGTATCTCGAAGCCTTTCCTAGAAGTACAATCGGTTGATTTTACTTTTACAACCCCTGTACACCCTAAACCCGTCCGACCGCCGGATTTGTACCTGCTAGATACAGCGCGACCAAAAGCGGCAGTTTATATTCAGATTTAGTTGGGATAAGTTCTCGTTCATTTCGACGTTTTGTAATTATTCAAACATAAATTTTATTGTTTTTAAGTGTTTATTTGGATATACAAAAAATAAAACGGTATATTCATATGTCCCGAAAAAAGGAAAAACCGTAGTCCTTATTTCCAGTATGCATGTGGCGTCGAACGAAGTGGAAGAAGATGCTTCAAAAAAGCCAGAAATAATATCATTTTATAACAACACAAAATCCGGCGTTGATGTGGTCGACAAGCTTCGCGCTACTTATAATGTTCCTAGATCAACTAAGAGGTGGTCTATGGTAATTTTTTACCATTTACTGAACGTAGCTGGAATCAACTCGCGGGTGATATTTCTTGGAAACAAAAATACGTTTGTCACAAGAAGAGAATATTTGAAAAAATTAGTACTAGCCTTGCTAGACGAACCACTAAAAGTGAGGGCCCAAATAAAAATTCTTCCACGACAAACCAAAGTTTTGCTCAAAAATTACAAAACCTTGGAAGCACAACAAGAAGTTCAAGAGGCAACATCTAGACCAAGTAAAAGAAAGCGATGCGAACCATGCTATGTAGAAAATAAGAAAACGTCAGTGTCTGCATATTGTTGTAAAAAATGTGGAAATCATTTATGTATAAAACTTCATACAAATATGATTTGTAATAAATGTTATAATAAAGAAATTGAAGTTTGTAAAATATTTTGAATAAATAATGTAACTTTAAACCTAGTTCTGGCGATAACCTTATTAAAATTTTACACATTTTACATATAAAATAATTATTTTTTTTACTTACAAAAATGTTAAATTGAAAGCGGAGGAAAGAAGTATTCATATAAAATTTGCTGTATTAATATATTAAAAATAATAATAACAAAAAAGAATTTATTTGATATATGTATCTGCTATATACAACGCGACCAAATACGTTAGAAATATCCGCGCGCCTTATTTAAGGTTAAAAGCATTTAGCTTGTGTAAATCATACTCATCAATATGCATATTAATTGCATATTCTGTATTTTACATCAGTCTGAAAGATCCGCTTCATCTAAATTTTCATAAATTGAATTATTACACTCATCTGGAACTTTAAGTGTTTCCAAGAGTGAGTCTCTCTTATAACAAATAAGAGAAATGTTCTAATAATGTCACTGATATTGAGGTTCCAATAAAAAATAAAAACAGGAAGGAAACATGAATACTGATGAATTACCCGACTCAAGGGACTTATTGGGTACTTCATTTTGCAAGGACAAGGAAAAACTAATTTACAAAAAAAATGCCTTGAATTTATTCATGAAAGTGGGGACAGATTTTTAAAATTTAAATTCTTAAAAAATTTTTAACCATCCCATCACCCAAGAAAAGCCTTTTATATTTCCCGATCCTATCGTATGGTTTAATTAGTTAGTAATGGTGTTCGACTTCGAGATAATGAAGGAGTTAGAGCGGAAACAAAATTTAAAACAATACATATATTCTACGAAAAGGATTTAAGGGATCTCAAATATTTGAGTTTATCTACTCGATTTATTTAAGACATACCAAAATTTATATTGTCCACACTATCCAGTACAAGATGAGTAATTATTGAACTTACCACTGAATTAGGAAGTTGTTCTAATTGAATCTGAGTAATGATAGTCTTTCTTTCAAGAAATAGTCCAAATGGATCAAATTACATATTTTGTTCAATGCCTTTAGTGAATTTACTAATTCAATCAACTGACGATCTTAAACCAAATTATACTCGGTAATATTTTTTTGTTTTGTACAAAACAATAGAGACTAACGGAGAACATCGAAACAGGCGTCAGACAGTGTAATAGTAAGTGTGGTAAAAGTAGTAGTACATGTCTTGGATTTCTCGATGTAAGTATTCTCTTATCTTCTTTTACTTTCGTGATATTTTCATTTAACAAATTTTGGGCAACTGTGTGTATGTCCTCAGTGTCGATTCTTTGTACAATCAACCAATCAACATGTATACCATAAGTTTTTACATATATTTATTGTATTTAAATATTTACCTCTATTATTCGATTCACTTTAACCATTTTGTTTTCTATAAGCATTTTCATTAGCCATTCGAAGTATTATCTGATGTGGAGTGGTCAGTATTGGTATTGCCATTCGTTTTCTTAATGTTTCTTTTATACTTGTCAATTTGTCACTGTTACAATCAAACGAAGACTACGAAGAACAAGAAGAAGAGGAGAAGCAAGAAATAGAGGAGGATAAAGAAGAGAACGTGGACGAAGTATAAGGAGAACAGCAGAAAGATACTTTTGAATGGCGATGTCGTGATTTTTAAAGGAATTTTCTGTCGGAATGCAAATTACCGTTCTAATTTTTGATAACAATTTCTTAATTTTCTCAATAAAGTTTGTTGGAAAATCCTATTTTTTCATTAGTTTTATGCAAATCATCATTTATGCCAAATTTTATCATTTTCATGCCTTTTCCTTGAATTTCCAAAAAAAAAATTCAATTATATTGTCTTAAAGCGTCATAAATATGAGTAATTCCATGATTAACACGTTGACCGTCAATTTGATGCCCTATTTCATTTGGCACAAAAATTTCATAAATATGATTAAATTCATTCATCTGTCAAGCCGATAATTTTTCCTATGTCCAAGCCAATCAATTTTATTTATTTTTCAATAACAATTTTTTTCGCGTTATTTCGATGCACAAATCAAAGGTTCTCAACATTTTTTTCCGCCACAATTAGGGTACAATATTGTTGCGTATCTTAAAAAGAATAGAAATTTTTGGAGACTCTCAAAAACAGCAGTTAGTGAAGAATTACTTAAACTAAAAAAATTTGGTTGTTGTATTATACTTGTATTTTCTAAAATTAATCATCATCATAATAGAAGGGTGATAGTATATTGACGAAATTACGACTGGGAAAATATGATAACCAACCTGGAAAAATCGGGAGACTAGTCCTTGACTTTCAATTTTTACTAGACACCCTATTTCAAGAAAAATTGTAGATGTAACGGATAAAAGTATGGACAAATGTTGACTCGTTTTTCCTGAATTTTCTGTATCTGAGTTGAGAAGCTATGTGCACATCCATGTACTCTGCTTGGAGTTGAAGGTAAAGTTATTCCAAGTTTCTCAGACAGAATTAAGACACTGAATGAAAACTCTTACGACAGAATAGAGTGCAGGATAGCACATTCATTAATTCCTCTACCTTCCGTAAAAACTATCAAGAGCTTCTAGAAGAGCGGGGAGTGCAGGAAGTTGTTTCATTAAGGTCAACACGGCTTCGAGCATTTCTATACACCTTGTTTTACACAGAGTCTTTGAACTATATTTACCTGGCTCAATTCAATCGGATATATGAACAGTTGCTCTATACTGCAAGAGGTTAAATCTTGGAAATTCTGGTTTGGACTTTCTTAATTATTCCACTTATTTTCATCTGCCATTATTGTGAAAAACTCGTAGACTCTTTTCGATTCGTTTTTGTTGGCAAAAATCTTGTAGAAGCCTCCTTTCTCCTTTCTTTAAACTTCGTAATTTTCGGTCTGACTATTTACCTAAGTTATACCCAAAACGCGGCGTCTCTTAACCACGGCAATTAGAGAGTTTTCACACCAAAAAGTTTCCAATAAAAACCAACAGAACTCAAGATTCTTCTCTGAATAATTACATCGAAAACAAAATAATTCCATATTCGATTTTCATCATAATTCCTCATGAAGATTTTTTTTGTTGGCAAATATCTTGTAGAAGCCTATGGATATTTGGCGTCAGTGTGTGAAGTAACTTTTCTTAATTTCAAAACTTTCCCATTTTCTGAAAAATTCTCCTATTCAATGGCAAACATAAACATCATCTAAATAGTTTTAGTTTGAAAATAACAAGGTATAAGACATCAGTCAATCCAAAATATGAGTCAAATTCACTTTATTTACAATCCAAATTAAAAATATAATGATATGAATATTCACTATCTATAGAAATTTAAATACCCGGATCTGATCGACGGTTATTCAACAAGTCATAAAACATTCTAATCCCGGAGCTTTTGGCGAACATTATCTAATTAAAGTGTAATTCTAACTAGAGTTTCCATAGATAATTCAATTGTTTATCCTAATTTCACAAAATCTGGTTGCAATTGTGAAGAAACAGCGATCAATGTCCAATTTGGCGAACAATCAATTGAACTACTCATATTATTGGTTGTTATACTAATAGATGGAGTATTGTCGATATTCTCAGTAGTTTTAGAATCACTGACGTCTCTCCGAATCCAGTCTTAAGAGCTCTCGAAGAAGTTGAAGCTTGATGGAGGAGTTTGTCCGAGTTATCCAAGGATCAAAAACCTTCTGGAGAAATCCCAAAAATATGTAACCAGTGAAGGTTATTACCTTATATTCGAACCGCCCTCGTATTAAAAGATTACAATTCATCAGCTCATAAATCTTGGTTGATAACTTTTGAAACTAAAAAAATAATAGTTCGATGAAAAACGGTTTATCTCGATTTCTGGCAGTCTTATAGATGTTAAACAAAGTTGTAAAAAATTAATAGATCAACAACTTTTATTTTAAAATTTTTTTCACATAAATTCAAAATTTAATCGAAATTTGTGTTTGCTTTTTACGTAAAAAAAACACATATATCTAATAATATATCTAATTCTAGAACAATAATTGACACTTTATATATAAAAATTGACAGATCTGTTTTGATACCTGTCATAATTTCTGATTCGTTTACTATAATAGTGAACATGAATATATTGAGAAGAAGAGCCAGCGATACTTCCACGCAAACGGAATGTACATTCCCCGTAGTACTTTTGGAGAAATTACCGCGAGTACCACCAAGACATTCTTTACGTAGAAAAAGTCTTAATACCAACGATTCGATCGTTATAACTAAAAGTAAATCGTGCGTAATCCGTAAATTACCTTCACATTATAGTAATTTCGCTAAATCCATAAAGAAGAATCAATCGGCGAATTCCACGTTGACCGACATCGATAAACCGATAATAGCTAAATCGAAGAAAACCGTTAGATTCGTGAGTCCAGTTGAAAGAAGCGTTGGAGATCTGAATGTACCTATCATGTTAAGCAAACCTTTTAGTTATAAACAAGAAGATCTCAAACTGGGTACTATTATTGAAAAGGATAACGAAGATATGACAGTACCTCAACTAGAAGTAGCTTTCGATGAAGATGCAGTCGATACTTCTAATCGTGAAGGAAAACCAGACGATGATTCCGAAAATGTAGATGCTGTTAGAATAGTTACTATTAGAGCTCATACTGTTATTATTAATAATCATTTTTTCAAATAAATAACTTTAATTTGTTAAATTGAATGAATAAATTTATTTAAATATATATAAGTTGTTTTTTTTTGAACATTATACAAAATTATAGTTTCGGAACATCGCCGTTACTTTAACAGCTTCATTCTTCCACCGTCTGCAACTTTTATTACGAATTTCCATGTTTTATATAAAAGTACACTAAAAGTACACTGCGAACCATGTAACAAATTAAATTACTCACTCTATCTTTTTTATTGTTGTTATTACGAAAAAAAATTATTCTTGATAAAATGTTATGCGTGGTTTAAAATCTAAAATGAAATCAACAGATTTAAAAAATTTTCACTCGTATACGAGATATGATGAATAATATGAATTTCATTCAACTTAACCTAATAAAAGAGCAATTTGATGAAAAATCGATCAAATTAGAAAGTGTACAATATGGATGCCGCGTTTGCGCACATCGAAACAAAACCATCGACGCGAAGATGTTTCCATCGAGCGTTTAACAATGGTTTACAGAAATAGAACCGGTTTATATGTTATAGATGAAACGTGGGTTCATAACAACGTCCTCGAGATTGGGTTTCATCACCGAATTATTAAAAGATGGATACATAAACACGAACCAACCAACTCTAATTGAAAAAGTGTCGTAGAAAATAAATGCAATAAAGCGTGCATCATAAAAAAAGCAAATTGATGTGAATCGGGGCTTGATTACTTAACCGATAAACGTGTTTGGTTTTCTATATTTTTCTAAAAATTTGTTCTATCCATTATGAGCCATTGTTACTGATTTTTTTATCTTTTTCAACGTATACAAGGTGATGAATTTTAGGTTGGAACACAACAACAACGAAACTACCATTTTTTTAAATAAATTTTACACTGTTAAATATTTTTCTTTGACTTTGTGTAACGTAAGACTTACACGTTACTATTATTTTTGTTTTTGTATATTTTTGTACGTTCTTAGATGTCCTTTTATAAAATTTTTATTACTAACTACATATATAGTATGATTTTTGTTTATTTTTCGACATTATTTCAATTTAATTTTGAAATACAAATAAAAATTTGACATTTTTTAAAACCAAAGACTCCAAAAATCAAGAAAATTTAGAAGTATGAACATATTAAGACGTCTAAAAAATAAGAAATTAAATAAACTTCTACAAAAGTCAGACAAAGCTTTCGAAAAATCAGATATCTATGCAGGAGGTTTCGAGGGCCTTAATGCTCTTAGAATAAACAGTTTATCTTCAGTTTCTGAAGATGATATAACTTGGTTATCGAAACGCGCGTCAATCTATATCGGCGTGAACATTGTATTCAGTCTGTTTGGTTATATAGCCACTGCTTTTTATAAATAATTCCCTTGCAGTACGCTGTATATCAAAATAAACTTGTACATTTCGTATAAACAGTATGTAATGAATAAAAACCGAAATTGCAGGATATGTTGTGATGTCTGCTAGTCAAAAACGGGTATTTTAAATTTCAAAAAGTCATAAGAAAACATCACGAATTCGTAGTAAAACAAACAATATCCAATAGAAAGTTTGATTATTAAATTTTATACAACAAATATTAAAACATAATAATTCATTCAGTTTTACAAATTGAGAAACGTAATTGGCTAAAAATCGATTATTCGAGTGGTAATCGTTGTGATTGTCAAGATATCCCAAAGCGTTTCATTACACAATGAAATTCGAATGTCCAAAAAAGTGGCTTAAAATATAAGGAATAGACAGTGACGGATTGACAGTTGTAATATGGCATTAATAAATCTCGTCTAAACTTTGCTACACAATATTTTACTGTTTATAACGAACTAGCAATCTCGCCCTGCTTAGAATTCAGTTCAGCTTCCATATTATTTGGGCTAATGCCTTTCAAATAAAAGTTTTGTATAGATTGTGTACTTTCTAATATTTTTCAAATAACTACCGCTACCTCTAGGTCAGGCTAGGTACTTGTGGGAGCACCCACTCCATTGAAAATTTCTCTAAAACGACCTCGTTGAGAAATTATTTATTCGGAATGTTTTACGCAACGTATTTTTGGGGGGGGGGGGGTATATTTCATATCTCGCTTTTTTTTCCAGGACGTACATGAAGTTCTAACGGCGAGTAAAACTATACATTGTATACTTTTTTATTAATTCCTCCTCCCAAATAAATAAAAGCGTGGAGGGAAATAAGTTGGAAATGGAAAACAAAAGGTGAACCTCCTCGTCGAGTTTATAAACGGTGTTACAGAGAAATTTTGTTGTAACTGTTCATTAAATTAGATCATTGAATACAATTATTGTTGATTTGATAGTCGAAATTATTTTATTTTGCAAATGGACGTTCACATGTATTGTTTGATATATAAAATAATCTCGGATCTTATTTTCCTTATAGGTAATGTATCTCTCCCTAAGTCCACTTATTTCTGGTTCCTAGAAATCCACCAATATTTTTTTATGATAATTGACAATTTCTTTTTAGAAAAAACGGTTTCTATAAACAAATTTCGTTTGTTATTTCGAATACGACAGTTCTGAGAAACAAATGTCGGTTTATTTTCGAAAAACAAAGTTTCTGAAGACCAATTTTGGTTTGTTTTGAAACATAAAGTTTCTACAAACAAAATTTGGTTTCTAATTGCAAAAGAAAGTCTCTTGTTACAATATATTTTTGTTTTCGAAAAACAAAGTTTCTAAAGACAAATTTTGTTTTTTATCGAATTGGCAATTCCCGAAGTCAAATTTTGGTTTGCTTTTTAAAAAACAAAGTTTCTAAAGACGAATCTCATCTTTTTTTGGAAAAATGAAGTTTGTACCAACAAATTTTGGTTTTTAATTGAAACAGAAAGTCTCTTAAGACGAAAGTCTATTTTTCGACTCACCAATTGGTTTCAAAGAAGAATCTATCAAAATCGTTAAAAAACCAAAGGAAAACCACCTCTACGTCGATGGAATGGAAAATTTAACTACAAAACAGGACCATGTTCTAAATAAAACTGTTTACTTAAGTGAAATGCGAGAAGAAAAAGATGAATCCCTTTTGATCTTCTGTTCGGGAAAGACGTGCCTTGGTAGCTGATTCCTCGGAATTGCACTTCCTCATTAATCGTAATCCCCTAGCCTCTACCTGTCGCATAAGTCTTGGAAAAACTGGTCTAGGTGGGAATTTTGTTCAATAAAGTTGATCGATTTTTGATCTCGTAGAATAACTATCGATTTTTGATCTTGAAAAAGCATTTGTACATCTTCCTCAGTTAAATCCACAACATTCACAAATACACTGATTGATTCGCGTTTATATAACCATGTTGTCGTCTAAAAAACTGAAGGTAAACATTTCAGTGGATTATCATTATAACAATCGTCGTTTTATATAAATTCCTTTCGTACAATATATTTACTTTCGTAATCACATCGACAAAAAAGTTATTTTCTGACGATGATCCCCTTAAACGACGTCGGGAATAACTCCTAAACTAAGTAATCTTATGGTAGAACTGGGAGAGTGTTTAGTTGGAATTGCAATAAAAAAATATCCACATGACCCATTTCGTTAAACCACAAACTGAAAACGCGCGAGAAAGACTCATTAAGTAAATAAAAAAGAAGTAAAAAAAGTTAAACAAAATAAAAAAAGGACGAAAGTATGCTGAACTCGTTTGACATAGATAAATCAACAACAACCAATGAAAATGAAACATTTTGGGTGTTCCATACTTCCCACTAAAATCCTCCAATCATATTAGAATAAAACACCACAATATGTTATGAATAATTATGTAGTGAATAACTCTCAAAAAAAACTTTATTAAAAACGTTAGAGCAACTTTATTGGGATGAATAAATGATAGTTATACTTTAGCCCAACTTTATTGGGATACATAAATGATAGTTATACTTTAGCCCAACTTCATTGGGACACATAAATGATAGTTATACTTTAGCCCAACTTTATTGGTTTACATAAATGATAGTTATACTTTAGCTCAACTTTATTGGGACACATAAATGATAGTTATACTTAGGCCCAACCAGGTTTGAATCACAGTCCCACCAAGTTTAGGACACTTGGTCCAAGTCTGGGCCTATACCTGACCCATCGTAAAATCTCATATGGGAAACAATAAGATGCTTCGAGGAAGTCTTGAGATTAAAATTTGTTATAATACACGTATATAGAAACGAAATTTTATAATAAATCTGAATTTGCATTACAAGTAATTTCGTATTGAAACATGAGAAAATTCTCTTTCGAATTTATCCTTGGAAAACGGGCAAAAACACACACAAACTCGATATTCTTTGGGGATGCTTTAGCGAAATGAAATGCCCGCTTTTTCTGCTTAACGATTTGCTATTCGTTAAATGTGAAATTCATTCCAATAATATATCATTTATTTACTTACAAAGTTTTCTCTAACTAATTTTTAAAAAATCAATTGTAACTTTATTCATATTTTTGAATAATCAACTGATCCTGAAAATTAAGTATTTCGATGTTTACCTGGACAAGTTGTTTTATAAATTCAAAACCCAGTTTTTTTTATTTAATTCTTTTTCGCACGATTTATAAGTTATTTGATCACAATTCCCAGAAAAAATATAAAAGCTCCTTAGTAATATTTTTTATCATGAAACAAGTTAATTATAGATTAGGCAACTTGAGGTAGACAATCCAAACAACAAGCTTTTATAGCCGTTTATTGTATTTATTTTTGGAAAAACTCACATGGTACACGAAGATGTGTTTGAGAAAACTTTCTGGAAGGATGAGATCTGATATCAGCTCTTTTGGATTCACTCTTATTAATTAAAAGTCCAATTTCAAGCATTATTTCGAGATAAAATGTTCAGTTCAAAAGCTCAACTGTCCTCATTATCAAAAATAAAGATTAATAACGTCATAAGCTCGAATGCAGTATCAAAATGGACCGTGTTGAACAACGCGCGGTAATTTAATTATTGAGTTAAGCTCAAATCAAAAGTTCGTAGGTTTAAATAATCTACAAATGAACATTTTTGAAATTTGAAAATCCTTTCTGTTCCAGAAGCGTCAATTATTTAATTCTTCTTTTTTGATTGGGTAATTTAAAAATGGTAAAGACTGCGCGTCGTCGTTTTATAACCCAACGGCTTTTGGGATGCAATTACGTTCAAACGAATACCAGTCCAAAACTCAAAATTTAATTAATTTTTATTCTTCGTCCGATGGAATCTTTGATTAAACTTAATACCGGAATTGTCAGAAATATCATGAGGCTTTAAATACTAAGAGTTCAGTTTTGTGGTCACGTATATTTCAGACACAACAACCTGGGAAATCGCGCGCAGAGTTGTGCATACAAAAGCTAATAGTTTCCCTCGTTAACACAGTTATAATAATTTAAAATCCCTTACGGCTCAAAGTCCCGCAGATTTTTCTACAACTAGAGTTCATTGTACCAAACATCCATAAGAAAAATAATTTTTTAGTCTGTTTTTTTAAAATTTTGGAAAATACGAAATAGGTTATGTCACCAAATTTAATTGCTGTGAATTTTTTTTGAAGGGTTGTTTAAAGTCAAAAGTTTATGTTACATTTTAGAAAGGAACAATGAAAATAAAAGTTGGATGATCGAGAATAATGATCCAAAGATATAAGATGGTGAGAAGATTGATTCGGAAAGAAAAGTGATGAAAAACTAAGGGTTAATAACTATGGATAGGTACAAATGGGAAGTATTGGTGAATAAGAGTAAGTTTGAGGATGAACTTACCTTGAAAATGGCTTGAAAAGAAACTTCCGGAGTTGGTAGTAAATACAAATAATCATAATAGTTTAAGAAATTGTATAATAATGATTCTGAATATCTCGAGCGCTCGAACTCGTTGGGACGCTACTACAATCGGTATTACTATCCGTAGCGGGTGTCTCATTTCTCAAATTTTCCATAATTTTGCGTTTATAACTCAAAGGACCCGGTTTAGTTGCATCACAAAAGCAACGCTTCTCTTTTCTCAACCTAGACATATCGGTTTTCAATTTATATCAATATTTGACATACGACAGCGTAAATGTCAAATTTAACTAACATAACCTCAAAACAACATTTTGTTTTTTACAATTGATTATTTGTATCCAACATACTTATTATAACCTTGAAATATTCTTCTTCTTTTTTATACGTCTGAGCGGTATCAGATTCAATTAGACACTGTTTGAATCGGATTGCGGAGTCTAAAAATGCCAATAAGAATAAATGGATTTCCCCAAACAAAAAGTAATAAAAGTCTACAAGCTATATAAATGTATTGAAATCCTCCACGGACTCTCGGAGTCCGGATGGTGGTTTCCCGGAATACGAGATAACTAACGTAAATACATACTGAGGAACCCAATCTTCAAGTGGGATGTCTTCAGATCCTTGTCTTCTGCTCCATACGCTTCCTGGTGGTATCTGACACCTCCAGAGAATATAGATAAAGCATCAAGTATCACCTTTGCATGAAAAAGTACCAAATCAATACTCAACGAAAAGTATATCAATCAGTTCTTCAACAGTTCACAGACTAAGTACCTAATCATTATAATTACCTAATTATAAAATAATCTTTCTGGCTTTCTGAGTGGCAAATTTATCAATCATTTCCGTAAAACCTGTTTTTTCAGATTTCGAATTTCAGAGATTTTCTTCGAAGAGTCACTCTATTTTTCATAATACTCATATTTTTTCTTGGGCTTCATCAGTGTATCAAAATCAGAATTGCTGAGATTTTCTGCAAAGTTTCTAATTTTGTTGGAACCTTAATACCAATGACATTATAAGAACATTTTTCTTGTTGGTTACAAGAGTTATTCATACTTTCAGAAGCAGAAGAAGAAGTATCAGGTGAGTGAAATAATTAAATTTCTAAAAATTTGGATGAAGCGAATCTTTCAGACTGATGTAAACTACAAAATCTGCAATACGTATGCATTAACAACATTTTTCCAACAGACAATAAATACCTTTCAGATGTTGAACCTAAGAACATTTTTCTTGTTGGTTACAAGAGTTATTCATACTTTCAGAAGCACTTAAAGTTCCAGGTGAGTGAAATAATAGAAAGATATACATGAATTTTTTTATAAAAATTTCAAATCTTCTTGAGCTCCAAAACTATTGATACGTTTACCTCCGTGCCCTTGCTGTTCTTCACGCGAGTTTTTTAGGACAGATAGTTAATTCAGATTTAATCAATATATTTAATGTTTATAAAAAAAGTTGTTTAAATAACTTTTTGGTGTATAAATATAGTAATAAAAAGCACTGCATATTCACATGCGCAGTGTTGCCGTTTCAGTTGGCAAGTGGGAAATTCAAAAAGTGATGGACTTATCGATCTGGCTTTGTAATTACTATTTGAGAAGAGGTGATTCATTAGTATTAGATATTGTCAACCTCTTAAAAGCATTTAGCTTGTGTAAATCATACTCATCAATATGTATATTAAATGCATATTCTGTATTTTACCAGTTTTATCAGTCTGAAAGATCCGTTTCATCTAAATTTTCCTAAATTGAATTATTACACTCATCTGAAACTTTAAGTGCTTCCAAGAGTGAGACTCTCTTATAACCAATAAGAAAAATATTCTAATAATGTTACTGATATTGAGGTTCCAATAAAAAATAAAAACCGGAAACAAACATGAATACTGATGAATTACCCGAAGCAAGGGACCTATTGGGTACTTCATTTTGCAAGGACAAGGAAAAACTAATTTACAAAAAAAATGCCTTGAATTTATTCATGAAATAGGGGACAGATTTTTAAAATTTAAATTCTCAAAAACATTTTTTTATCATCCCATCACCTATGAAAAACTTTTTATACCTCCCAATCCTATCGTATGGTTTGATTAGTTAGTAATGTTGTTCGACTTCGAGATAATGAAGGAGTTAGAGCGGAAAAGGATTTAAGGGATCTCAAATATTTGAGTTTATCTACTCGATTTATTTAAGACATACCAAAATTTATATTGTCCACACTATCCAGTACAAGATGAGTAATTATTGAACTTACCACTGAATTAGGAAGTTGTTCTAATTCAATCTGAGTAATGATAGTCTTTCTTTCAAGAAATAGTCCAAATGGATCAAATTACATATTTTGTTCAATGCCTTTAGTGAGTTTACTAATTCAATCAACTGACGATCTTAAATCAAATTATACTCGTAATATTTTTTTGTTTTGTACAAAACAATAGAGACTAACGGAGAACATCGAAACAGGCGTCAGACAGTGTAATAGTAAGTGTGGTAAAAGTAGTAGTACATGTCTTGGATTTCTCGATGTAAGTATTCTCTTATCTTCTTTTACTTTCGTGATATGTTCATTTAACAAATTTTGGGCAACTGTGTGTATGTCCTCAGTGTCGATTCTTTGTACAATCAACCAATCAACATGTATACCATAAGTTTTTACATATATTTATTGTATTTAAATATTCACCTCTATTATTCGATTCACTTTAACCATTTTGTTTTCTATAAGGATTTTCATTAGCCATTCGAAGTATTATCTGATGTGGAGTGGTCAGTATTGGTATTGCCATCCGTTTTCTTAATGTTTCTTTTATACTTGTCAATTTGTCACTGTTACAATCAAACGAAGACTACGAAGAACAAGAAGAAGAGGAGAAGCAAGAACTAGAGGAGGATAAAGAAGAGAACGAGGACGAAGTATAGGGAGAATAGCAGAAAGATACTTTTGAATGGGGATGTCGTGATGTTTAAAGGAATTTTCTGTCGGAATGCAAATTACCGTTCTAATTTTTGATAACAATTTCTTAATTTTCTCAATAAAGTTTGTTGAAAAATCCTATTTATTCATTAGTTTTATGCAAATCATTATCTTCTTCTTCTTCTTCTTCTTCTTGTAGTAGGACGAGGTCCTGTCAGGTCTGTCATCTGCCCTCTTGTGACGCCGATGTCCAGCTATCGTACCAGCGTTTTGGGGGCCTACCGATTGGGCATCTTGTGTCTGGTTTCTGTGTTTTGGCCCATTTGGCAATCCGTTCTGGAGCCATTCGTTCTACATGGTCTCTCCATTGTCGGCGTCTTGCTCTTACCCATCTAACGACATCTTGTACTCCCAGTTCTCTTAAGGTATCTGTGTTGGGTATTCTATCGTGGAGTGTGGTACCCTTTATTGTTCGTAATATCTTCATCTCTGCTGTTCTCATTTTTCTCTTTGTTTGTGTTGTGTCTGCCCTTGTTTCTGCGGCATAGGTTAGTATGGGTCTGATACAGGTCTTGTAGATTCGCGTCTTACTTTCTATGCTCATATATTTCTTTCTCCATATAATGTCCCGTAAATATCCCGATATTCTAGTTGCTTTCTTGATCTGCTTATCTACCTCGTCCGTTAAGTTTCTACTGCTCGTTGTTTCTACGCCTAAGTAGTTGAAATTCATTACTTGCTCTATAATGCGTTCATTTACTACCAACTTGCAAGTACACAATCTATACAAAACTTTTATTTGAAAGGCATTAGCCCAAATAATATGGAAGCTGAACTGAATTCTAAGCAGGGCGAGATTGCTAGTTCGTTATAAACAGTCAAATATTGTGTAGCAAAGTTTAGACGAGATTTATTAATGCCATATTACAACTGTCAATCCGTCACTGTCTATCTTATATTTTAAGCCACTTTTTTGGACATTCGAATTTCATTGTGTAATGAAACGCTTTGGGATATCTTGACAATCAAAACGATTACTACTCGAATAACCGATCATAATCGATTTTTAGCCAATTACCTTTCTCAATTCGTAAAACTGAATGAATTATTATGTTTTAATATTTGTTGTATAAAATTTAATAATCAAACTTTCTATTGGATATTGTTTGTTTTATTACGAATTCGTGATGTTTTCTTATGACTTTTTGAAATTTAAAATATCCGATTTTGACTAGCAGACATCACAACATATCCTGCAATTTCGGTTTTTATTCATTACATACTGTTTATACGAAATGTACAAGTTTATTTTGATGTACAGCGTACTGCAAGGGAATTATTTATAAAAAGCAGTGGCTATATAACCAAACAGACTGAATACAATGTTCACGCCGATATAGATTGTAGCGCGTTTCGATAACCAAGTTATATCATCTTCAGAAACTGAAGATGAACTGTTTATTCTAAGAGCATTTAGGCCCTCGAAACCTCCCGCATGGATATCTGATTTTTCGAAAGCTTTGTCTGACTTTTGTAGAAGTTTATTTAATTTCTTATTTTTTAGACCTCTTAATATGTTCATACTTCTTAATTTTCTTGATTTTTGGAGTCTTTGGTTTTAAAAAATGTCAAATTTTTATTTGTATTTCAACAAATTTTTAGAAAAATATAGAATACCAAACACGTTTATCGGTTAAGTAATCACGCCCCGATTCACATCAATTTGCTTTTTTTATGGTGCACGCGCGCTTTTTTGCATTTATTTTCTACGACACTTTTTCAATTAGAGTTTGTTGGTTGGTGTTTATGTATCCATCTTTTAATAATTCGGTGATAAAACCCAATCTCGAGGGCGTTGTTATGAATCCATGTTTCATCTATAACACATAAACCGGTTCTATTTCTGTAAAACATTGTTAAACGCTCGATGGAAACATCTTCGCGGTTTTGTTTCAATGTGCGCAAACGCGGCATCTATATTGTACACTTTCTAATTTCACCGATTTTTTATCAAATTGCTCTTTTATTAGGTTAAGTTGAATGAAATTCATATTATTCATCATATCTCGTATACGAGTGAAAATTTTTTAAATCTGTTGATTTCATTTTATATTTTATACCACGCATAACATTTTATAAAGAATAATTTTTTTTCGTAATAACAACAATAAAAAAGATAGAGTGAGTAATTTAATTTGTTACATGGTTCGCAGTGTACTTTTAGTGTACTTTTATATAAAACATGGAAATTCGTAATAAAAGTTGCAGACGGTGGAAGAATGAAGCTGTTAAAGTAACGGCGATGTTCCGAAACTATAATTTTGTATAATGTTCAAAAAAAACAACTTATATATATTTAAATAAATTTATTCATTCAATTTAACAAATTAAAGTTATTTATTTGAAAAAATGATTATTAATAATAACAGTATGAACTCTAATAGTAACTATTCCAACGGCATCTACATTTTCGGAATCATTGTCTGGTTTTCCTTCACGATCAGAAGTATCGACTGCTTCTTCATCGAAAGCTACTTCTAGTTGAGGTACTGTCATATCTTCGTTATCCTTTTCAATAATAGTACCCAGTTTGAGATCTTCTTGTTTATAACTAAATGGTTTGCTTAACATGATAGGTACATTCAGATCTCCAACGCTTCTTTCAACTGGACTCACGAATCTAACGGTTTTCTTCGATTTAGCTATTATCGGTTTATCGATGTCGGTCAACGTGGAATTCGCCGATTGATTCTTCTTTATGGATTTAGCGAAATTACTATAATGTGAAGGTAATTTACGGATTACGCACGATTTACTTTTAGTTATAACGATCGAATCGTTGGTATTAAGACTTTTTCTACGTAAAGAATGTCTTGGTGGTACTCGCGGTAATTTCTCCAAAAGTACTACGGGGAATGTACATTCCGTTTGCGTGGAAGTATCGCTGGCTCTTCTTCTCAATATATTCATGTTCACTATTATAGTAAACGAATCAGTAATTATGGCAGGTGTCAAAACAGATCTGTCAATTTTGATAAATAAACTGTAAATTATTGTTCTAGAATTAGATATATTATTAGATATATGTGTTTTTTTTACGTAAAAAGCAAACACAAATTTCGATTAAATTTTGAATTTATGTGAAAAAAATTTTAAAATAAAAGTTGTTGATCTATTAATTTTTTACAACTTTGTTTAACTTCTATAAGACTGCCAGAAATCGAGATAAACCGTTTTTCATCGAACTATTATTTTTTTAGTTTCAAAAGTTATCAACCAAGATTTATGAGCTGATGAATTGTAATCTTTTAATACGAGGGCGGTTCGAATATAAGGTAATAACCTTCACTGGTTACATATTTTTGGGATTTCTCCAGAAGGTTTTTGATCCTTGGATAACTCGGACAAACTCCTCCATCAAGCTTCAACTTCTTCGCGAGCTCTTAAGACTGGATTCGGAGAGACGTCAGTGATTCTAGAACTACTGAGAATATCGACAATACTCCATCTATTAGTATAACAACCAATAATATGAGTAGTTCAATTGATTGTTCGCCAAATTGGACATTGATCGCTGATTCTTCACAATTGCAACCAGATTTTGTGAAATTAGGATAAAACAATTGAATTATCTATGGAAATTCTAGTTAGAATTACACTTTGATTAGATAATGTTCGCCAAAAGCTCCGGGATTAGAATGCTTTATGACTTGTTGAATAACCGTCGATCAGATCCGGGTATTTAAATTTCTATAGATAGTGAATATTCATATCATTATATTTTTAATTTGGATTGTAAATAAAGTGAATTTGACTCATATTTTGGATTGACTGATGTCTTATACCTTGTTATTTTCAAACTAAAACTTTTTAGATGATGTTTATGTTTGCCATTGAATAGGAGAATTTTTCAGAAAATGGGAAAGTTTTGAAATTAAGAAAAGTTACTTCACACACTGACGCCAAATATCCATAGGCTTCTACAAGATATTTGCCAACAAAAAAAATCTTCATGAGGAATTATGATGAAAATCGAATATGGAATTATCTTGTTTTTGATGTAATTATTCAAAGAAGAATCTTGAGTTCTGTTGGTTTTTATTGGAAACTTTTTGGTGTGAAAACTCTCTAATTGCCGTGGTTAAGAGACGCCGCGTTTGGGGTATAACTTAGGTAAATAGTCAGACCGAAAATTACGAAGTTTAAAGAAAGGAGAAAGGAGGCTTCTACAAGATTTTTGCCAACAAAAACGAATCGAAAAGAGTCTACGAGTTTTTCACAATAATGGCAGATGCAAATAAGTGGAATAATTAAGAAAGTCCAAACCAGAATTTCCAAGATTTAACCTCTTGCAGTATAGAGCAACTGTTCATATATCCGATTGAATTGAGCCAGGTAAATATAGTTCAAAGACTCTGTGTAAAACAAGGTGTATAGAAATGCTCGAAGCCGTGTTGACCTTAATGAAACAATTCCTGCACTCCCCGCTCTTCTAGAAGCTCTTGATAGTTTAACGGAAGGTAGAGAAATTAATGAATGTGCTATCCTGCACTCTATTCTGTCGTAAGAGTTTTCATTCAGTGTCTTAGTTCTGTCTGAGAAACTTGGAATAACTTTTTCGGGACATATGAATCTACCGTTTCATTTTTTGTATATCCAAATAAACACTTAAAAACAATAAAATTTATGTTTGAATAATTACAAGACGTCGAAATGAACGAGAACTTATCCCAACTAAATCTGAATATAAACTGCCGCTTTTGGTCGCGCTGTATCTAGCAGGTACAAATCCGGCGGTCGGACGGGTTTAGGGTGTACAGGGGTTGTAAAAGTAAAATCAACCGATTGTACTTCTAGGAAAGGCTTCAAGATACATCTGCCGAGAACTACTGCAAATCTCCATTTTCTAGAGCTATTACATAAATAAATATTTAGCAAAAAGTTAGCCGTGTATCTCGTAGATACACGCGCGACTAAGGGAAGGTTAAGAGGTTGACAATATCTAATACTAATGAATCACCTCTTCTCAAATAGTACTTACAAAGCCATATCGATAAGTCCATCACTTTTTGAATTTAATTTCCAACCTGCCAACTGAATCGGCAACACTGCACATGTCAAAATGCAGTGTTTTTTTATTACTATATTTATACACCAAAAAATTGCTAACAATAATTTATTCAAACTGCTTAAGTTATTTAAACAACTTTTTTATAAACACTAAATATATTGGTTAAATCTGAATTAACTATCTGTCAAAAAAAAACTCGGGTGAAGAACAGCAAAGGCACGGAGGTAAACGTATCAATAGTTTTGGAGCTCAACAAGATTTGAAATTTTTATAAAAAAATTCATGTATTTCTTATATGAATGAATATTCTACATAACTTCAATTTCAAACACATATATAGACATTTTTCATCAAAACGATTAGAGAAAACACAATTAAGATTTTTACTTCACCAAAGGGTTTGTGACAACCTTTTCAGAATGTAAATAAACGCACAACTTTAATTACTTATATTATCCTTGCATCTCATATATTGATATTGAATTTTTATACATTAAACGAATTTTTATAAATTTTACGTCTGTTACTCTTGTGGTGTGTATCTTGAATGCCCTGGGTTTTTGCTGTCTCTCTTCTGGGCCCTCGTGGTCGCAGCGTTGCCAGGTTTAGCTTCCATATAAAATTTAGAAGTCGTAGCATACCAGCGGCCTTAAAAGCACCAGCTTTTAACAGAGGCAAAGGGCAAAGGGTACAGTTTGGAAAAATCT
This sequence comes from Diorhabda sublineata, assembly GCF_026230105.1. NCBI lineage: Eukaryota > Metazoa > Arthropoda > Insecta > Coleoptera > Chrysomelidae > Diorhabda > Diorhabda sublineata. The sequence goes on from NC_079486.1 coordinate 5,408,914, forward strand.
CTGATGACAGTTTCATTGTTGGTGAGAATTTCTGCAGCTCGCGAGATATTGTCACTACCCCGGAATAATTTTGTTACGCGCCCCAATTTCCAGTTAAGAGGTGGAAGTTTGTCATCCTTTATAAGTACCAATATACCTTCTGCCAACTCTCCATGGTTCGTCTTCCATTTAGATCGTTGCTGAAGTTCGGAAATGTATTCCTTATACCATCTCGTCCAGAAGTGTTGCCGAGCATTTTCGATTTTTTGGTATATGGATAACCTGCTTTCCTTTTCTAAAATCATAACTGGCTCCAGAATTGAAGTTAGTGGACGATCAATGATGAAGTGAGCTGGTGTTAAAGGCGAAGGATCTAAAGGGTTAGTAGATAGAGGACAAAGAGGACGGGAGTTTAATATGGCCTCTATCTGACAGAGCAAAGTCGTGAACTCTTCAACAGTAAAGTTAGATTTACCAGAAACACGTTTCAAGTGATATTTCATTGCCTTAACCCCAGCCTCCCATAATCCACCAAAATGTGGAGCTTGGACTTTAGTGAATTATTTTCTGAATCGGCAGAAAGTAAGTCCCTGGTTTTCCCTGACTTGGATCTCTGTTCAAGTTTGTTCAACTCTAATCGCTCTAGCAAGTCTGATCTACTTCTTAAAAATTCATACATATCGTCAAGAGAAGGCAAATCTTTTTTGGACTTGTATTCCTCCCATTTACTAACAGATCCATCGTCCAAACTTTTAGCCATTAAATGTAAAATTAGAATATCTCACTGATCTGTGGGAAGTTTAAGAAGAAGTAGTTTACAATGAATTGATGAAGAATGTTGCCAGTGAGTTGATATTCATTATTTTCATTACTAAAGTGGAGTTTATTACTTCATTCTATTATAATCCTTTTTTTTTCGTGTTTAAAACTTATCGGATTGATTCCTTAACATATATAGCTGTCATAAAAACTCCCGATCTCTTTTTTTACATTGCTGACTTGCTGTACTATTATGACAAAAACTTTTTATAAATTACTGATACCAACCCAATTTTACTTGCTTGAATTGCTAAACAAGATATTTTCTAAAACGACTCATTTCTTCAATAATTCACTTTACTTTCTTCAATTTTCCTGATTTTCATGTCTCTTCTTATTTTAACTTATGCAAGAAGTTATAACTTCATAACTTTCTCAGTATGTAATGTATCTTAAATATTCATATTATTACAACAATTCATGTGTTTAAAAAAAAGTAAAGGTGATAGGAAGCTATTGTTTTTTTATAAACATCGCTAGAGTATAGATTTTCTAACGATATATAATTTGTTTCGATATCTTTTTGTTAACCAGAGTTGTAATTGGACCATTTTGACGAAATTCCAAGTTGCATGATTTGCGAAATTTATCAGTGCAAAGGTAGAAACAATGTAACGGCTTTTTGTGATGGTTATTGAGCAGCTAGATTTTTTTTCATTCTCGCTCAAACATAATAGCTATGAAAGTTAAATTGGCAACCCAAATTTTAAGTACAACAGATGTTCTTCATTTATCGAGAACAGATATTAATACATATTTCCATAATGCAGGTGCTACAGCTGTATTTCCTCTAATTTTAATTGATTTATTATTCTTAAATCTCGATAGATTAGCAAAATATTTTAAAAACCACTTAGCTCAACAACAAAATATTTAATTGCATCAATTTATTATTTTCAAAACTACCTTAAATCACATATTTCGAAATATTTGTAGTAATGTGAAGAGCCATGATGAGGAAAATGATGCTGAAAAGAAGTAAGAATGCTTATAGTTTGAAACGTAAATGAGCATAATTTCTTTCTGGACTTGAATGGTACAATCATACATAATTTCGACTTGTATAAGTATGAAGAAGAATTGGAAAATGGAGCCGTAGATACCTTCAAATGGTTGATAGGATTGACTGACTGACTGATTGACTGACAACTCCAAATCAGATAATACTTCGAATGGCTAATGAAGATGATAATAGAAAACAAAAGGGGAAAAGTGATGATTATTGCATAAAATACGTGAGAACAATTTGTGTGCTGCATTTACTACCACTACCACCACACTCACTATTACTGTTACGTATATGACACTTCACAGTGCCATGTACTAGCTTGAATGTTCTATGGTCATCTGGCAAGTGACAGTTGGGAAGCGGGAGACTTAGATAGTTAGGTTAGAACATATAGAAGAACGAAGTAAAACGTGTTCTCAAAACTAATCGTGTTTTATTTAAATAATAATATTAAAGCTAACCTGAAACATGGTGTCAGGTGTGAATTAACAAGAAGAGTGAGTTTAATAAATATAAAATACAGAACTTTAGTTGAGAATAAGATTTTAATATGGATTCAAGCGGATTTAAACCGCCATCAAGTCTTGTATTTGATCAAAACCTTCATAAAAATTATGAGAAGTTTAAACAACATTTCGAAATTTACTTAAAAGCAACCGAATTAAGTGGAAAGTCAGATGAACGCAAAATCGCTTTGTTTTTAAACTCCGCTGGTGAGGAGGCTATAGAAGTATTCAGCACATTAAGTCTATCAGAAGATCAAAAAGAAAATTACAAAGAAGTCATAGCAGCTTTTGACAATTATTGTAAACCACGCAATAATGAAACGTTTGATCGTTTCAAATTTTTCTCAAGAAATCAGGCAGAGGGAAAAAGCATGGATCATTTTATAAAAGACTTGAAATTATTAGCTAAACCGTGCAATTTTGGAACTCAAGAAGATAGTCTTATAAGAGATAGAATAATTTTAGGGGTCCAAGATCATAATTTGCAAGAAAAACTATTGGGAATAAATAATTTAAATCTGGAAACTGCAGAAAGCACTTGTAGAACAACAGAAGCTACTAAGCTTCAAGCAAAAGATTTAAACAAGGAAGAAGTGAATTTAATTCGAAGAAGAGGATACAGTCAAGGTGACCCTAGTACTAGCGACAGTGGCAATAATAACGGAAGAGAGTACAGGTGCTTGAAATGTGGCAGAAGACACACCAAAGGCAAGTGTTTTGCTTTCGGAAAAAACTGCGCTAAGTGTGGACTGGAAGGACATTTTGCTGTAGGATGCAAAACAGGATACAATAAAAAAGATAACTTTAGTAACAGTAAGATAAATAAGAACAAAGGTAAATATTTTAACAGTCACAATAGAAATATAAATAGTAATCAACATGTAAATCTTGTTGATGAAAATGATTCGAGTGATGAAGATTTTGTTATTAACAATCTAACTGTATTCAATATTTATGAGAATGATAATTCAGAACTTGAAAAAATATGGACAGAAAATGTATGTATTGATAATAGTGTAATTAAGTTTAAGGTGATTCTGGAGCTCAATGTAATGTGCTTCCAATAAGTTATATAAAAAAATTAGAAAGGGAGAATGACATAATACATTCAGAGCAAAGTATTATAGCCTATGGCAACAATAAAATCAGAGTTGTAGGAAGTATAATTTTAAAATGTTTAATTGAAAATAATATTCAAAATGTAAAGTTCTTGGTTGTAGATATACGAGGCAAACCTATTCTTGGATTAAAAACCTGTGTAAAATTATAAAATGTATAAACCTGTATAAAATTTCATCAATCAGAATAAAAAGTTGTTTGAAGGTACTGGTAAGGTTCCGTTTAAATATAGGATTTTATTAAAAGAGGGTTACAAACCAGTTGTAAGTAATTTCAGAAGAGTCGCTGAAAAAATTAAAGGAAAGCTAAAAAACACTTTGGATGAGTTAGTAGACAAAGATATAATTGAGAAGGTCGATGAACCTTCAGAATGGGTAAGTAATATAGTATGTGTCGAAAAACCTAATTCAGACAAGTTAAGAATCTGTTTAGACCCTATACATTTAAATAAGTATATTTGTATAGATAGGCATCCTATACCAACAACAGAAGAAATAGGCTTAAAATTAAGAGGGAAAAGTATCTACAGTGTGATAGATATGTCAGATGCCTTCTATCACATAGGATTGGTTAAAGATAGCCAAAAATTATGCACATTTATAACACCATTCGGTAAATATCGTTTTAAGAGGTTATGTTTTGGTCTATCATGTAGTCCAGAAGTTTTCCAACGAGTAAATGAAAGAATTTTCGGAGATTTAAATATCCCAATATATTTTGATGACTTAATAATTGCTGGTAAAGACGAAAGAAAACATGATTTGATAATGAATAAAGTACTAGAGAGAGCTAAACAGTTTAATGTAAGATTTAATGCTAACAAGTTACAATACAAAGTAAAGGAAGTAAAATACTTGGGGCAGGTTTATTCCAAAGAGGGGATAAAACCAGATAATTCATATGTAGAGGCAATAATGGCTTTAGAAGCGCCAAAAAATAAAAAAGAATTGATGAGAATTCTGGGCATGGTAAATTACTTAACGAAATTTATACCAAAGATGTCAGAAATAGTAGCACCTTTAAGAGGTTTAATAAAAAATAACGTAAATTTCTTGTGGACTGCTGATCATGAAAATACATTTAGCAATATGAAAGAAGTTATAGGTAATTTACCAACCCTTAAAATATTTAACCCAAACTTACCTATTACAGAACAAAGTGATAGTTCCCAGTATGGAGTGGGAGGGTGCCTTATGCAAGGAGGTCAACCCATAGCATTTTGCTCAAGACGTCTTACTGAAACCGAGACAAGGTACGCACAAATAGAAAAGGAGTATTTATCAATTTGTTTTGGTCTAATTAAGTTTCATCCGTTTGTTTACGGTAATAAGATAACAGTACAAACCGATCACAAGCCAATAATTGGCATTCAGCAAAAAGATATTAATAAAATTACGTCCAGACTACAGAGAATGCGCTTGAAAATCTTAAAATATAATTTCGAAGTTGAGTACATACCAGGTTCAAAGATGTATATAGCTGATCTTTTAAGTAGGTCATTCATAAAAGACAAAGTAAATGAAGATTGTGAAATGGAAGAGGTTGTGCATACGATTGACATTGAAAGACCCATTACAAATAGTCGATTAGCTGAGGTAAGCAAGGAAACTCTGTATGATAGTACTCTTAAAAAAGTTACTGAATATTGCATTAAAGGTTGGCCAGATAAAAAAGTATTGGATAACACTGAACTAAAGCAGTATTATAAAATAAAAGACGATCTACTGGTTCGCCATGGAATTTTATTTTTCAACGAGCGAATTTGCGTACCCAAAAAACTACAAAATCATATGACTAGAGAGCTACATAAATCCCATTTTGGCATGGAAAAAACAAAGAAGTGGGCAAGGAAAATATTATACTGGCCGGGTATAATAACTGATATTGAAAATTTTATTTCAAGGTGTCGCATATGTGAGAAATTCAGCAGAAATAAAATAAAAGAACCGCTAATACCGCACGAGGTACCTAAATATCCATTTGAGATAGTGGGGTCTGATATATTAGAATACGCATCAAAATATTATTTAGTTGCAGTCGATTACTACAGCAATTGGATTGAATTGAAAGAAATACAAAGAAAAAGTATAGATGAAATCTTAAAACAATTAAAAGTAATATTTTCTAATTTTGGATTACCTGCAAAGTTTATATCTGATAACAATCCCTACAACAGCTTCAAATTTAAAGAATTTTGTAATCAATACAATATACAATGTGTTTTTACGAGTCCCCGGTACCCAAAGTCGAATGGGTTGGCTGAAAAAGCCGTACACATATGTAAACAGTTATTAAAAATGTGTAACAATGAAGACGAAATATTTGTTCATTTGTTAAATTACAGAGTTACACCACTATGTGGTCTTGAGGCCTCACCTTCAGAGTTATTACAAAGCAGGTTACTAAGAACAGGTTTGCCTATATCCAACAAATTATTGGAACCCAAAACCACTAACGAGTATGGGAAAAAAGTAGAAAGAAAGTTGGCAGTAAAAAGCTATCATGATAAATCTGCACGTAGCAGCTCAGATTTTAACGAAAATCAAGATATACTATTTAAATTGAGGAAGGATGGGTATTGGACACCGGGAAAAGTCTTATCAAATACTAATACTCCACGATCATACTTGGTGAGTGATGAAAATGGCAGGGTTTATAAAAGAAATTCTTCCTTTCTAAAAAATACAAAAAATCCAACGGTTATAAATGCGTCAAACAACAACGAAAATATAAACATAAACTGTAAACCTGGTAGTGCTGATGAATCAAGTGAGAACACTTGTTTGTCTAATAGAACTGATGTATATAATGAAAACGGTTGTGGAACTAATAATAATAAAACGGCAAATGAATGTACAAGTGTCAAGGAAGCAGATAGCAAATGCACAAGATCAGGTCGGGTCGTCAATGTACCAAATAGGTTAAGAGACTATTATACATAGCGAAAAAAAAATATTATTATTAGTTTCATGTCTAGTTTATAGTATTAGTTAGTTAGTTAGTATTTCAATTATTTCAGTATAAGTCCAAAAAGGGGAGATGTTACGTATATGACACTTCACAGTGCCATGTACTAGCTTGAATGTTCTATGGTCATCTGGCAAGTGACAGTTGGGAAGCGGGAGACTTAGATAGTTAGGTTAGAACATATAGAAGAACGAAGTAAAACGTGTTCTCAAAACTAATCGTGTTTTATTTAAATAATAATATTAAAGCTAACCTGAAACAATTACACTGTATGACTCTTGTTTCGATGTTCTCTAGTTTCTATGTGTTTTGTATAAAACAAAAGATATTACCGCGTATAATTTGATTTCATATGGTGAGTTGATTGAATTAGTAACTCACTAAAGGCATTGAAAAAATATGGAATTTGATCCATTTGGTCGAAAAATACTAAAAACTACAGGAAAAGGTGATTCATAAGATATCAACTGTTTTTGGTATTCATAATAACTGCAAATCATCAATGGATTATTTCTTGAAGAAAATACTAGCTATCATTACTCAGACTGAATTAGAACAATTTTCAAATTCAGTGGTAAATTCAATAATTACTCATTTTGTACTGGATATTGTGAACAATTTAAAATTTGTTTATCTCTTAGATAAACCCCAACAAATTGGTATTGTGTGTCACATAACCCTAAAGTGATGAAAATGTTATTTCCGAGTAGATAACCTCAAATATTTGAGAATCCCAAAGTGGAGGGTCATTGTCGTCCCCCATTTAACTATACGACGATGTATTGATAAGTTGGTGGCCTAGACCAGTTCCATGCATAAACAAAATATTGCGTTACAATAGCAACGAAAAATAACTTATTAAAAATGTCAGTGTTAAGTTTTACGTCAAAAATGAAAACCAGAGTTACGCAATAAATTGAAAGAAAAAATATATCCACCGAAATTGTGAAAATCGAAAAATTGGAGTATCAAGCCATCATCAGGTACCTGTATTTAGAAGCGTTAAGAGGTGAGCAGGTTTACGAGATAAATTTTCCATTGAAGATGATGACCGATCATGAAGGCCAGCCCCTGTGTCAGTCGTCGAAAATATCGTTACAGTTTATGACATGATTTTATCAGACTGTCGAATTGGGCTAAAACCCATTATTACTATGGATGATACGGGTACATTTCTACAATCCAGAAACAAAGCAACAATGGATGGAGTGGCGACACTCTGGTTTTCCCAGACCTAAGAAGTTTCGTGTCCAAAAATGTGCTGGAAAAGTTCTTGCTCCAGTTTTTTGGGATTGCCATGGAGTAATCATGATTGATTTTTTCAATAAGGGTAGAACAATAACTGGAGATTACTATTCGACGTTACTGACCACTCAACTGAAAAAAACATTCAATAGGTCGTAAATTTTCTCCCAACGAGGAGATAATAAAAGCCGTGGAGGTCTGGTTGCGCAATAAAACATTTTGACATTGAAATTTTGTTTGGTTCTATAGTAGGCTAAGAATTTTTCAATATATCCTCGTATCACCACAGAATTGCATAACGCAATAAATAACTAAAAGAATTTCTTGGTTGTCTAGGGTTCTTTTTTGCTTAAAACGCCGGTTAGAGAGAAAACACTTTTATTACAGAATTTGTGCTTCGCCGTATTATGGAGTAGAGCGATAATCTCGTGATCTCCGATTTTAACAACGTCATATCTATCATTTTCTTTAACCTTAACAATTTCGTGAGGATAAAAAAATTTTCTCTTCAATTTTGGATCAGTTGTATATACTTCAAAGGGTGTGGTACTTATGCTTCGCTGATAGGTGGTATTCGAGGCAGTGTGTACTTTGTCAACATATTTGTACCACTTTCCTGGCTCTTCCAAACTGAGTTTTGTTAAGACTGGTATAAGGGTCCTATTTACCCTTTCCACTTCTCCATTACCTCGTGGGACTCCACAAATTGTTAACACATGTTTAATATTTTCTTCTCGGCAATATTATACGAATTTTTCAGAACGGAACGCGGATCCTCTGTCAGATATTATCCTTGACGGGCTTCCCAATATTTTACACTAAGACACCAAATCACTTCTTTCGTCGTGCTTGATTATGTTGATTTTAGGATGAAGCATTCCTTCTTTCTTTCCTACAGGACGAGGTGATATATTTTACGCTATTTTTCAAAACAACATGTCACTTCTTTCGTCGTGGTTTATTTTGTTGGGTAAAGCCACACAAATTTGGAAAAGTCATCAACTACCACAGAAATGTGCTGATAATTTTTTTTGTTGATTTCATTGGTCCTAATTGGTTGACGTAATACGTCTCTAGAGGGCCTTCTAGCTTTTGTATAGGATGAAGCATTCATTCTTTCCTTCTTTTTTATTCTATAATATAAGGTATACCGTTATTTTTAATCGTTTCTATTTTGTCTTTTAGTCTTGGTATGTAAAATTCCTTGTTTACTACTTCTGTTTTTTTCTTTCAAAAATTTCCTATCTCGTGGGCTTTTATTATTATTTTTTAAGTCTGCATGTTCTTTGGAATGACAAGTAATTTTAAACCATTATCGTATTTATACAATATATCATGCTCTAAATAAAAATCTTCATACTCTTCTGCAGTCAAAATCCTTTTTATCGCAATCTGTGTCCCTCGTCTATACTCAATTTCATACTGTTCTAGCATCAGGGCCCATCGTGTAACTCGGTTTGATTATTCCATCTTTTAACCATTCCCCATTTCTCTATCTGTCTATCTACTTCTTCTTTTTCGGGTGCCGATAGTCTTCTTGGTCGCTGATGAATCGGTTCTTCGCTATTCAGTACAATTTTCACCACAATATTCGTTGTCTTCTCTTCGAATGGTTTGTAGTTTTCTATTAATTTCTTCCTCCCTATTGAACCACGGAAAAGCACGTAGAGCCTAACGAGTTCTCCTCGGTTCGCAATCATTAGAAAAACAAATGTAAAACTTTTATAACTTTGAGTTTTCCATGCTTAATGTTGTGAACAATTCTACTTACAGAACTTAACGTTGTCATGATTAAAATAAAAGATTTATTCTACACAAAATATATAAAATTTGAAAAAAAATAGAAGAAAATAACTCTTTGTCTTTCGTTTATTAAAAATTAATACTGTACCTTTCTACTCAGAAGACAAATATACTATATAAAAAAATATCTCGTTTTTACAGCGAAGGAAAAACCAAATTTCCCTAAAAAATGTCAGTAACAATCAATATTCACCTTAGCTACAGAAAATATTTTGTAATTCAGGTAAACTAATTGAATTTCGATAATTATAGTTTGTACAAATGTATTTTGCTCTTTTGTTTTAAATAAGTATTGTTAGAATGTATCTAAAAAAAATTTGTAGTCCTCCGCCACTGATCACTAGTTCGTGGACTTGGAATAATAAAAGGAATAATACTTCTCACATCAGGCTTCCTCCAATCGCAATCAACCAGAATATAAGGATACAGAAAAAAATAAAAAAGTAACAGAATAAATAATAAATGAAATTAGTGATTCTAGAACTACTGAGAATATTGACAATACTGCATCTATTAGTATAACAACAAATAATATGAGTAGTTCAATTGATTCTTCGCCAAATTGGACATTGATCGCTGATTCATCACAATTGCAACCAGATTTTGTGAAATTAGGATAAAACAATTGAATTATCTATGGAAACTCTAGTTCGAAATACACTTTGATTAGATAAATAATGTTCGCCAAAAGCTCTGGGATTAGAATGTGCTATGACTTTGTTCAATAACCGTCGATCAGATCCGGGTATTTAAATTTCCATAGTGAATATTAATATCATTATATTTGTAATTTGGATTGTAACTGAAGTGAATTGGACTCATATTTTGGATTGATTGATGTCTTATACCTTGTTATTTTCAAACTAAAACTATTTAGATGATGTATCTGTTTGCCATTGAATAGGAGAATTTTTCTGAAAATGGGAAAGTTTGGAAATTAAGAAAATTTACCTCACACACAGACGCTAAATATCCATAGGTTTCTACAAGATTTTTGTCAACAAAAACCGTTTTGCAGATTGCACCTCAATTAAGCTTATTCCAATTATTAAATGGTGGTTTCATGTTGTGTCCAAAACGTATTATATAGAAGATGAAATTATAGATGCAACTGGAAGTTGTTTCGGCCAAGGAAATTTCACAGTATATCTAGCTTCAGAATACGCGCTGAAGTAAATCGAGTGGAATAATTAAGAAAGTGCAAACCAGAATTTCCAAGATTTAACCTCTTGCAGTATACAGCAACTGTCCAAATCTCTGATTGAATTGAGGCAGGTAAATATAGTTCAAAGACACTGTGTGAAACAAGGTGTATAGAAATGCTCGAAGCCGTGTTGACCTTGATGAAACAGCTTTCCTGCACTTTATTCTATCGTAAGAGTTTTCATTCAGTGTCTTAGTTCTATCTGTCTGGTAAAAATTAAAAATCAAGTACTAGTCTCCCGATTTTGCCAGATTGATTATCACATTTTCCCAGTCGAAATTTCGTCAATATACTATCACCCTTCTATTATGATGAATGTTAATTTTAGAAAATAGGAGTATAATACAACAACCAAATTTTTTGTAATTGTTTAAGTAATTATTTACCAACTGCTGTTTTTGAGAGTCCAAAAATTTCTATTCTTTTCAAGATACGCAACAATATTCTACCCTAATTGTGGCGGAAAAAATGTTGAGAATCTTTGATTTGTGCATCGAAATTACGCGAAAAAAATTGCTATTTTGAAGTTGTTTTATTGAAAAATAAATAAAATTGATTAGCTTGGACATAGGAAAAATTATCGGCTTGACAGATGAATGAATTTAATCATATTTATGAAATTTTTGTGCCAAAAGGAATTGGGCATCAAATTGACGGAAAGGGGCATAAACATTTATGACGCTTTAAGACAATATAATTGAATTTTTTTTGGAAATCTAAGGAAAAGGCATGAAAATGGATAAATTTGGCATAAATATTGATTTGCAACTCCGCCTAGGGTGGTTGATGGGTGGATTGAGTAGCCCATTGACTATCACTGCCGGTCCCAAGCCCGGATAAAGGAGGAGGGTTAAGGGCTGAGGCCAGTAACCTGCCCCTCGTAAAAAGAAAAAACACTCACAGAACTGTCACATTAGCCTCGGAAACTGGACGGAGCATTGACGACGACACGGCACGAAAACGGAAAAAACGAGTATGGAAAGAAAACATAGTAAGACTCGGAAGTTGGAACATCACATCATGGAGCAACAAAGACTATGAGGTGGTCGTAGAAATAGAGCAAAACAAAATAGATTTCTGCGCACTTTCAGAGACCAAGAAGAAAGGCAATGGCAGTCAAAGGTACCAAAACTACATACTGTTTTATAGTGGAGTCGACAAGAACTTGCGACCACGGGGAGGAGTAGGGTTACTAGTGAATAAAAAATTTGAAAAAGATATTAAGGAAGTACATTATATAAGTCATAGCATCATACAGATAACAGTAGAGCTGGCCAACGAAAGAACACACCTACTAAGTATATATGCACCTGATGTAAGCAAACCGAAAGAAGAAAGGGAAGCTTTTTTTGATGCCTTGCAAGCTACGTTAGATAAAATACCCAGTAAAGACAAAGTGTTTATTATGGGCGACTTTAACTCAAGAATTGGGAACACAGTTATCCCAGGAATCATGCATAGTTTCAACGAAGGAGCAGTGAATGATAACGGAGATATATTGATAGATGTATGCGCCCTCAACGAATTACGTATCAACAACACATATTTTGATCATAAGGAACAACAAAAGTACACCTTCTCTAACACGAGAAGCCAAAAATCAACTATTGACTACATAATTACAAACAGGAAAGTCCACCCCTCCCAGATACTTGACGTACGGGTATTAACATCGACACCCAACACGGTTTAGTATTGTGTAAATACCGCGTATCCCACATAATAAAGAAAAGAAAAACATCCAACTACGTATCGAAATTTAATATAGAGTCGCTTAAGGATGAAAGCATTAAATACCTCTATCAAAACAGACTCCGCGAAAAAATTGTCCAAAACCTTATAAAAGAAACCGACAACGTTGAAGCCGCCTGGGAGAAACTAAAGAATAACATAAAGAACAGCGCAAAGGAATCCCTAGGAGAAAGAACAATAGACACGAATAGAACACAGAATAAACCCTGGTTCACTCTAGAAATTAAGGAACTGGCAAATGAAAAAAAGAAAGCGTACATAAAATACATTACCAATAGAACACAGGAAGAATACGAAGCCTATAAAAGAGTGAGGAATAGAACAACCAACACAATAAAAGAACTGAAAAAAACATACTGGGAAAATTTCTCAGTGGAAATGGAACATGATTTGTACGGAGGCCAGAAAAAATATGGAACATGATACGAAAAAGGAAGAAACCAATCAACGAGGAAATCAGGAAACATGGGCAGCACATTTTGAGATCCTATATGATAACAACGGAAGCAGGGACGAAGTCGCAAACCCGCCATCCCCAAACGAACAGGAAGAAACCATCACATTAGAAGAAGTACAAACAACCATAAAGAAACTAAAGAATAGAAAATCACCAGGTACAGACAATATCCCAAATGAACTACTGAAGAACGGGGGCCCAGAAATCGAGAAAGAATTAATAAAACTGTACAATAAAATAGAAAGAACTGGAGTAATACCCGAAGAATGGAGAACTAGTATAAGTATACCTATATACAAGAAAGGTTTAAAATCAGATCCGAAGAATTACAGAGGCATAACGCTAATTAGTAGTGTGTTAAAGTTATTTACCAAGATACTTGCAAATAAGATAACTGCTAAGGTAGGCATCTCAGAAGAGTAACAAGGCTTCCGCCCAAACAGATCCACTATAGACGCAATATTTATATTACGCCAGTTGATAGAGAGATCTATAGAATACAATAAACAAATGTACACTTGTTTCGTAGATATAAAGCAAGCATTCGATAGAGTAAAACTCAACGATGTAATCCACCGACTAAACCAAAAAGGCGTCAAGAAGCATTATACAAATCTAGTAAGGCAACTTAACATCAACACCAAAACAAGAATAAAAACAGACTGTGGGCTAACAAGAGAACTCAAAGTCTCATCCGGCATAAGACAGGGAGATAGCCTCAGCCCATGCCTTTTCAACGTAATAATGGACCAAATAATTGAGAGCGTAAACGAAGTTAATGCAGGATTTGAAATGAATAACCGTCGCTTGAGAATCCTTTGCTACGCAGATGACGCTATACTTATAGCTGAAAATGAAGACGATCTACAACGCCTCCTTCATAAATTTAACCTGACGGCACAGATACTTAACATTCAAATCTCATGCGAGAAAACACAAAGCATGGTAATATCCAAAGACCCAATAAGATGCAAGTTGGTAGTAAATGAGCGCATTATAGAGCGAGTAATGAATTTCAACTACTTAGGCGTAGAAACAACGAGCAGTAGAAACATAACGGACGAGGTAGATAAGCAGATCAAGAAAGCAACTAGAATATCGGGATATTTACGGGACATTATATGGAGAAAGAAATATATGAGCATAGAAAGTAAGACGCGAATCTACAAGACCTGTATCAGACCCATACTAACCTATGCCGCAGAAACAAGGGCAGACACAACACAAACAAAGAGAAAAATGAGAACAGCAGAGATGAAGATATTACGAACAATAAAGGGTACCACACTCCACGATAGAATACCCAACACAGATACCTTAAGAGAACTGGGAGTACAAGATGTCGTTAGATGGGTAAGAGCAAGACGCCGACAATGGAGAGACCATGTAGAACGAATGGCTCCAGAACGGATTGCCAAATGGGCCAAAACATAGAAACTAAACACAAGACGCCCAATCGGTAGGCCCCCAAAACGCTGGTACGATAGCTGGACATCGGCGTCACAAGAGGGCAGATGACAGACCTGACAGGACCTCGTCCTACTACAAGAAGAAGAAGAAGAAGAAGAAGATAATGATTTGCATAAAACTAATGAAAAAATAGGATTTTTCAACAAACTTTATTGAGAAAATTAAGAAATTGTTATCAAAAATTAGAACGGTAATTTGCATTCCGACAGAAAATACCTTTAAAAATCACGGCATCGCCATTCAAAAGTATCTTTCTGCTATTCTTCTTATACTTCGTCCACGTTCTCTTTTTTATCCTCCTCTACTTCTTACTTCTCTTCTTCTTCTTCTTGTTCTTCGTAGTCTTCGTTTGATTGTGACAGTGACAAATTGACAAGTATAAAAGAAGCAATAAGAAAACGAATGGCGATACCAATACTGACAACTCCACATCAGATAATACTTCGAATGGCTAATGAAAATGCTAATAGAAAACAAAATGGGGAAAGTGAATCGAATAATACAGGTAAATATTTAAATACAATAAATATATGTAAAAACTTATGGTATACATGTTGATTGGTTGATTGTACAAAGAATCGACACTGAGGACATACACACAGCTGCCCAAAATTTGTTAACTGAACATATCACGAAAGTAAAAGAAGATAAGAGAATACTTACATCGAGAAATCCAAGACATGTACTACTACTTTTACCAAACTTACTATTACACTGTCTGACGCCTGTTTCGATGTTCTCCGTTAGTCTCTATTGTTTTGTACAAAACAAAAAAATATTACGAGTATAATTTGATTTAAGATCGTCAGTTGATTGAATTAGTAAACTCACTAAAGGCATTGAACAAAATATGTAATTTGATCCATTTGGACTATTTCTTGAAAGAAAGACTATCATTACTCAGACTGAATTAGAACAACTTCCAAATTCAATGGTAAGCTCAATAATTACTCATCTTGTACTGGATACTGTGGACAATTTAAATTTTGGTATCTCTTGAATGAATCGAGTAGATAAACTCAAATATTTGAGATCCCTTAAATCCTTTTCCGCTCTAACTCCTTCATTATCTCGAAGTCAAACAACATTACTAACTAATTAAACCATACGATAGGATTGGGAGGTATAAAAAGTCTTTCATAGGTGACGGGATGATAAAAAAATGTTTTTAAGAATTTAAATTTTAAAAATCTGTCCCCACTTTCATGAATAAATTCAAGGCATTTTTTTTGTAAATTAGTTTTTCCTTGTCCTTGCCAAATGAAGTACCCAATAAGTCCCTTGCTTCGGGTAATTCATCAGTATTCATGTTTGTTTCCGGTTTTTATTTTTTATTGGAACCTCAATATCAGTGACATTATTAGAACATTTTTATTATTGGTTATAAGAGAGACTCACTCTTGGAAGCACTTAAATTATCAGTTGAGTGTAATAATTCAATTTAGGAAAATTTAGATGAAACGGATCTTTCAGACTGATGTAAAATACAGAATATGCATTTAATATGCATATTGATAAGTATGATTTACACAAGCTAAATGCTTTTAAGAGGTTGACAATATCTAATACTAATGAATTACCTCTTCTCAAATAGTAATTACAAAGCTAGATCGATAAGTCCATCACTTTTTGAATTCCCCACTTGCCAACCGAAACGGCAACACTGCACATGTGAATATGCAGTGTTTTTTATTACTATATTTATACACCAAAAAGTTATTTAAACAACGTTTTTTATAAACATTAAATATATTGATTAAATCTGAATTAACTATCTGTCCAAAAAAACTCGCGTGAAGAACAGCAAGGGCACGGAGGTAAACGTATCAATAGTTTTGGAGCTCAACAAGATTTGAAATTTTTATAAAAAAATTCATGTATATCTTTCTATTATTTCACTAACCTGAAACTTTAAGTGCTTCTGAAAGTATTAATAACTCTTGTAACCAACAAGAAAAATGTTCTTATAATGTCATTGGTATTAAGGTTCCAACAAAATTAGAAACTTTGCAGAAAATCTCAGCAATTCTGATTTTGATACACTGATGAAGCCCAAGAAAAAATATGAGTATTATGAAAAATAGAGTGACTCTTCGAAGAAAATCTCTCTTCAAATTAAATTCGAAATCTGTGAAAAAATAGGTTTTACGGAAATCATTGATAAATTTGCCACTCAGAAAGCCAGAAAGATTATTTTATAATTAGGTAATTATAATGATTAGGTACTTAGTCTGTAAACTGTTGAACAACTGATTGATATACTTTTCATTGAGAATTGAGTAGGTACTTTTTTATGCAAAGGAGATATTATTGTTTGTTTTTAATTTTGATACAGACACCTACAAGATGCTTGATGCTCTATCTGTATTCTCTGGAGGTGTCAGATACCACCAGGAAGCGTATGGAACAGAAGACGAGGATCTGTAGACATCCCACATAAAGATTGGGTTCCTCAGTATGTATTTACATTAGTTATCTCGAAATCCGGAAAGCCACCATCCGGACTCCGAGAGTCCGTGGAGGATTTCAATACATTTATATAGCTTGTAGACTCTTATTACTTTTTTTTTTGGGGAAATCCATTTATTTTTATTTGCATTTGTAGACTCCGCAATCCGATTCTAACAGTGTCTAATTGAATCTGACACCGCTCAGACGTATAAAAAAGAAGAAGAATATTTTAAGGTTATAATAAGTATGTTGGATACAAATAATCAATTGTAAAAAACAAAATGTTGTTTTGAGGTTATGTTAGTTAAATTTGACATTAACGCTGTCGTATGTCAAATATTGATATAAATTGAAAACCGATATGTCTAGGTTGAGAAAGGAGAAGCGTTGCTTTTGCGATGCAACTAAACCGGGTCCTTTGAGTTATAAACGCAAAATTATGGAAAATTTGAGAAATGATACACCCGCTACGGATAGTAATAACGATTGTAGTAGCGTCCCAACGAGTTCGAGCGCTCGAGATATTCAGAATCATTATTATACAATTTCTTAAACTATTATGATTATTTGTATTTACTACCAACTCCGGAAGTTTCTTTTCAAGCCATTTTCAAGGTAAGTTCATCCTCAAACTTACGCTTATTTACCAATACTTCCCATTTGTACCTATCCATAGTTATTAACCCTTAGTTTTTCATCACTTTTCTTTCCGAATCAATCTTCTCACCATCTTATATCTTTGGATCATTATTCTCGATCATCCAACTTTTATTTTCATTGTTCCTTTCTAAAATGTGACATAAACTTTTGACTTTAAACAACCCTTCAAAAAAAATTCACAGCAATTAAATTTGGTGACATAACCTATTTCGTATTTTCCAAAATTTTAAAAAAAACAGACTAAAAAATTATTTTTCTTATGGATGTTTGGTACAATGAACTCTAGTTGTAGAAAAATCTGCGGGACTTTGAGCCGTAAGGGATTTTAAATTATTATAACTGTGTTAACGAGGGAAACTATTAGCTTTTGTATGCACAACTCTGCGCGCGATTTCCCAGGTTGTTGTGTCTGAAATATACGTGACCACAAAACTGAACACTTAGTATTTAAAGCCTCATGATATTTCTGACAATTCCGGTATTAAGTTTAATCAAAGATTCCATCGGACGAAGAATAAAAATTAATTAAATTTTGAGTTTTGGACTGGTATCCGTTTGAACGTAATAGCATCCCAAAAGCCGTTGGGTTATAAAACGACGACGCGCAATCATTACCATTTTTAAATTACCCAATCAAAAAGAAGAATTAAATAATTGACGTTTCTTGAACAGAAAGGATTTTTCAAATTTCGAAAATGTTCATTTGTGGACAATTTAAACCTACGAACTTTTGATTTGAGGTTAACTCAATAATTAAATCACCGCGCGTTGTTCAACACGATACATTTTGATACGGAATTCGAGATATGACGTTATTAATATTCATTTTTGATAATGAGCTTTTGGACTGTACAATTTATCTCGAAATAATGCTTGAAATTAATTAGAGGGAATCCAAAAGAGCTGATATCAGATCTCATCCTTTCAGAAAGCTTTCTTAAACACAGCTTCGTTTACCATGTGAATTTTTTTCCAAAAATAAATATAATAAACGGCTATAAAAAATGTTTGGATTGTCTTCCTCAAGTTGTTTGATCTTTAATTGACTTGTTTCACGATAAAAAATATTATTAAGGAGCTTTCATATTTTTTCTGGGAATTGTGATCAAATAACTCATAAATCGCGCGAAAAAGAATTAACAAAAAACAAACTGGATTTTGAATTTATAAAACTGTTCGTGCAATAACGAAAATCTCAAAAGATAATTAACGCTTCCACGCGAACTGAATAGTAAACAACTTTTCCAGGTAAACATCGAAATATTTAATTTTCAGAATCAGTTGATTATTCAAAAGTATGAATAAACAACAACAGTACACAAAAAATTAATTCCTTGGGGTAACTAAATCGAATAAAGCTACAATTGATTTTTTTAAAATTAGTCAGAGAAAACTATGTAAGTAAATAAGTGAAGTTTCCGTTTGTTGATATATCATTAGCGTGAATGAATTTTACATTTAACGAATAGCACTTGTCAAATCGTTAAGCAAAAAAAGCGGGCATTTCAATTCGATAAAGCTTCGTAACAGAAATTTAACATTTCATAATAACTCTTGCGAATATTTTGTTCATCCCCAAAGAATATCGAGTTTGTGTGTAGTTTTGCCCGTTTCTCCAAGGTTAAATTCGAAAGAGAATTATCTCTTGTTTCAATACGAAATTACTTGTAATGCAAATTCAGTTTTATTATAAAATTATGTTTGTATATACGTGTATTATAACAAATTTCAATCTCAAGATTTCCTCGAGGAGCTCCATAATCAAACCATCTTATTGTTTCCCATATGGTATTTTACGATGGGTCCAGTATAGGCCCAGACATGGACTAAGTGTCCTAAACTTGGTGGGACTGTGATTCAAACCTGGTTGAGCTAGCGTATAACTATTATTTATGTATCCCAATAAAGTTGGGCTAAATATAACTATCATTTATGTATCCCAATAAAGTTGGGCTAAAGTATAACTATCCTTTATGTATCCCCAGGAAGTTGGGATAAAGTATAACTATCATTTATGTATCCCAATAAAGTTGGGCTAAAGTATAACTATCATTTATTTATCCCAATAAAGTTGCTCTAACGTTTTTAATAAAGTTTGTTTTGAGAGTTATTCACTACGCATAACATATTGTGGTGTTTTATTCTAATATGATTGGAGGATTTTAGTGGGGAGTATGGGACACCCAAAATGTTTTATTTTCATTGGTTGTTGTTGATTTATCTATGTCAAACGATTTGACCATACTTTCGTCCTTTTTTTTATTTGGTTTAACTCTTTTTACTTCTTTTTTATTTACTTAATGAGTCTTTCTCGCGCATTTTCAGTTTGTGGTTTAACGAAATGGGTCAAGTCGATATTTTTTCATTGCAATTTCAACTGAACACTGTCTCAGTTCTACCATAAGATTACTTAGTTTAGGAGTTATTGCCGACGCTGTTTAAGTGGATCATCGTCATCGGAAAACCGTAAATTGGCCGGATTACAACGAGGTCCCGTATCAACTTCCAAACCATTCCCGCTTTATCGTAAGATATATGGAATATACGTCAGAAAATAACTTTTTTTTATCTCTTTCAATCTGGACTCGCAGAATATGTTACCAATAGATCGATTGTCGATGTGATTACGAAAATAAATATATTGTATGAAAGGAATTTATATAAAACGACGATTGTTATAATGATAATCCACTGAAATGTTCACCTTCAGTTTTTGAAGACGACAACATGGTTATATAAACGCGAATCAATCAGTGTATTTGTGAATGTTGTCGATTTAGCCAGACATTTGTCTTAAGAGACTTCTGTTTCAATTAGAAATCAAAATTTGTTTGTACAAACTTCATTTTTCCAAAAATAAGATGAGATTCGTCTCTAGAAATTTTGTTTTTCAAAAAGCAAACCAAAATTTGACTTCGGGAATTGCCATTTCGATAAAAAACAAAATTCGTCTTTAGAAACTTCGTTTTTCGAGAACAAAAAAAATATTGTCACAATAGGCTTTCTTCTGCAATTAGAAACCAAATTTTGTTTGAAGAAACTTTATTTTTCAAAACAAACCAAAATTGGTCTTCAGAAACTTTGTTTTTCAAAAATAAACCGACATTTGGTTTTCAGAACTGTCGTATTCGAAAAAACAAACGAAATTTGTTTTGTTTTTTCTAAAAATAAATTGTCAGTTATCATAAAAAAATGTTGGTGAATTTCTAGGAACCAGAAATAAGTGGACTTAGGGAGAGATACATAACATATAAGAAAAATAAGATAATATATCAAACAATACATGTGAACGTCCATTTACAAAATATAGTAATTTCGACTATCAAATCAACAATAGATTGTATTCAACGATCTAATTTAATGAACAGTTACAACAAAGTTTCTCTGTAACACAGTTTATAAACACAACGAGGAGGTTCACCTTTTGTTTTCCATTTCCAACTTTTTTCCCTCCACGCTTTTATTTATTTGGGAGGATGAATTAATAAAAAAGTATACAACGTAAAGTTTTACACTCCGTTAGACATAAAATATCCCCCAAAATAAAATACGTTGTGAAAAATATTCCGAATAAAAAATTTCTCAACGAGGTCGTTTTAGAGAAATTTTCAGTGGAGTGGGTGCTCCCACAAGTACCTAGCCTGACCTAGACATGTCTACTCCTTATATTTTAAGCCACTTTTCTGGACATTCGAATTTCATTGTGTAATGAAACGCTTTGGCATATCTTGACAATCAAAACGATTACCATTCGAATAATTAATCATAATCGATTTTTAGCCAATTACGTTTCTCAATTCGTAAAACTGAATGAATTATTATGTTAATTCATTACATGTGTATACGAAATGTACAAGTTTATTTTGATATACAGCATACTGCAAGGGATTTATTTATAAAAAGCAGTTGCTATATAACCAAACAGACTAAATACATTGTTCACGCCGATATAGATTGACGCGCGTTTCGATAACCAAGTTATATTATCTTCAAAAACTGAAGATAAACTGTTTATTCTAAGAGCATTTAGGCCCTCGAAAACTCCCGCATAGATATCTGATTTTTCGAAAGCTTTGCCTGACCTTTGTATAAGTTTATTTAATTTCTTATTTTTTAGACCTTTTAATATTTTTATACTTCTAAATTTTCTTGATTTTTGGAGTCTTATCTTCAATAAACGTCAATTTTTTATTAGTATTTCAAAAATTAAATTGAAATAATGTCGAAAAATAGACGAACATCAAACTAAATATGTAGTTAGTAATAAAAATTTAATAAAAGAACGTCTATAACATACAAAAATATACAAAAACAAAAATAAAAGTAACGAGTAAGCCTTACTTTAAACAAAGTCAAAGAAAAATATTTAACAGTGTAAAATTTATTTTAAAAAATGGTACTTTCGTTGTTGTTGAGTTCCAACCTAAAATTCATCACCCTCTATATGTTGAGAACGATAAGAAAATCAAAAACAATTGCTCATAATGGATATAACAAATTTTTAGAAAAATATAGAAAACCAAACACGTTTATCGGTTAAAGAATCACGCACCGATTCACATCAATTTGCTTTTTTTATGGTTCAAGCGCCCTTTTTGCATTTATTTTTTACGATACTTTTTGATTTAGAGTTCATTGGTTCGTGTTTATTTAGACATCTTTTTGTAGTGAGAGGAATAAATATGCATTTTGGATAATTGAAAATGTAATAACAAAACTGATATACATTTTATCACAAAAAAACATTCAAAAACTTAAGTTTCGTGATACGGCAACACTGATGTGAATATGTCAAATCTGTCATTGTCATCATAAAGTTTGATATTTGTAATGGCTAACTTGTTGTTTACTACGATTTTCGACGTAGATTGAACTAACTACAGAATGTTGATGAATTCGCTGATGAAAGCAAATCTCGAGGGCGTTGTTATGAACCCACGTTTCATCTATAACATATAAAACGGTTTTATTTCTGTGAAACATTGTTAAACGCTTAGATAAACTGAACGATCCACGAGAGTTCAAACAGTTTTATAGTCAATATCCTACGCAAAATTTTCTTCTCACTTCTAAAACCATTCTGAAAACTTCGCTATACATAATTTTCTCTAGCTAGTATCTATGAGATTCAAAGAATGAATATTACAACTGGACGTAAAAGTGCTTTTTACGACCCCCGATATTGAATAGAATCATATCAATGCCGAGCTCTACGTTTAAAAACTACACGGAGAGAAATGTTGAAAAACTAATCATTTTAATCGAATGATTTATTCGAATGACTATGGTCGAAACGGTCTAGTAACAAACAAAACTTCATAGAAAAGGAGAAAAGGAAGTTTCAAAACGCATCTAAATAGAAAAATAACAAATAATAGTTAAAACTAATAAAAATTTGAACGATATTTTATCAAATTGCTCTTTTGTTATGTTAAGTTGTATGAAATTCATATTATTCATCATATCTCGTATACGAATGAATTTTTTTTAAATCTATTGATTGCATTTTAGATTTTAAACCACGCAACACAACAATAAAAAATAAAAAAGATAGAGTTGGTAATTTAATTTGTTATATGTTTCTCAGTGTACTTTTATATAGAACATGGAAATTCGTAATGAAAGTTGCAGACGGTGGTAGAATGAAGCTGTTAAAGTAACGGCGATGTTCAGAAACTATAATTTTGTATAATAATTATATATATATATATATATATATTTAAATAAATTCAATCATACAATTTAACAAATTAAAGTTATTTATTTGAAAAAATGATTATTAATAATAACAGTATAAGCTCTAATAGTAACTATTTAAACATCTAAATTTTCGGAATCATTGTCTGGTTTTTCTTCACGATTAGAAGTATCGACAATATTATTTTCAATAATAGTACCCAGTTTGAAATCTTCTTGTTTACAACTAGAAGGTTCGCTTAACATGATAGGTACATTCAAATCTCCAACGCTTCTTTCAACTGGACTCACGAATCTAACGGTTTTCTTCGATTTAGCTATTATCGGTTTATCAATGTCGGTCAACGTGGAATTCGCCAACTGAGTCCTCTTTATGGATTTAGCGAAATTACTATAATGTGAAGGTAATTTACGGATTACGCACGATTTACTTTTAGTTATAACGATCGAATCGTTGGTATTAAGACTTTTTCTACGTAAAGAATGTCTTGGTGGTACACGAGGTAATTTCTCAAAAAGTACTATGGGGAATGTACATTCCGTTTGCGTGGAAGTATATCTGGTTCTTCTTCTCAATATATTAGAGTGTGGGTTTTTTTACGTAAAAAGCAAATACAAATTTCGATTAAGTTTTGAGTTTATGTGAAAAAAATGTGGAAATAAAAGTTATAGATATTTTAATTTTTCACAACTTTGTCATTTAACTTTTTTATATAAGACTTCTATAAGACTGCCAGAAATCGAGATAAACCGTTTTTCATCGAACTATTATTTTTTTTGTTCCAAAAATTATCAACCAAGATTTATGTGTTGATGATTTGTAAACTTTTAATACGAGGGCGGTTCGAAAATAAGGTAATAACCTTCAATGGTTACATATCTTTGGGATTTCTTCAGAAGGTTTTTGATCCTTGGACAACTCGGACAAACTCCTCCATCAAGCTTCAACTTCTTCACGAGCTCTTAAGAGTATATTCGGAGAGACGTTCGGAGTTTTGTCAAATCTTCATGAGGAATTATGATGAAAATCGAATATGGAATTATCTTAAATTGTTTTTGATGTAATTATTCAGAAAAAAATCCTGAGAAAAAAATCGTAGATGAACTTGAGATTTTTAGTTGGAATTCAACTAGTTTTGTTGGTATTTATTGGAAACTTTTTAGTGTGAAAACTTTCTAATTCTAGTGGTTAAGAGACGACGCGTTTGGGGTAAATAGTCAGACCGAAAATTACGAAGTTTAAAGAACGAAGTATGTTTTCACGGCAATTACAATTATCTACAACTTCATATCATACTCTAAAATGTTCATTATGTAGTTATATCTTTTCACTTTTTACTGTTCTGTGAAGGAAAAAAAATCCTATTCTGTAGGATTAATTTATAGAAGTTTTTATGTAATTTCAATATCAAAAAAACACGTTTGTTTATACCGTTCCATATATGTATGCAAATCAAATTAGTTTTTTACATAAAAACACAGTCAACCACTTTATTTTCATTTTTCTTTAATATCGTACAAGTTTATTTCAATTTTTTTTTTGAAAATAATTTTTAATATTTGATTAAAACATATACGTATTTAATTAGATAAGTTCCACGGACGTTTTTCTATAAAACGAGGTTATCAAAAAGGATGATCTAACGAGATAACATCTGCTATACTTCAGATCCTACTAAAAATTCTATCCTCTACTTTAATTATTATTTTCCTATCAAAATCTATCACGTCTCCAACAAAAAACAAATCAATCATTTATTATTTGTTTGTTATCAACTAATACGTGGTTTTAGATCCAAATTTTAATATACTTTATGGAAAATGTTTCCACCTTAAGAACTAACCGTTTCTTCTAAAAACAAGCGATTATTGCTGAACATTTTCCTTTTGCAAGTGAAAATTTGAGATCGGGTAACAATAACAGTCGCGGAAGGCTAAATCTGGTTAATAAGGTGGTTGGTAAACCAATTCGCGAATAAATTCAAAGTACTTTCTTTTTCTTTTTTAATAATATAATTGATAAACATAGTCTCCAAAAAAATGATCGTAATCTTTTTTCCAGCTAACTAAACCGCCTTCTTGAGCATTTCTACCGTTTAAAACCCACTGTCTTGATTATTTTTTCATATTAGAAGTTTAGTAGTGGACTAAGTGTGAATCGTCATAAAAATGTTGCCTAAACTGCATCAAATAAGTATGAAAATGGTTGAAATTTACATCTTGTACTATAATCATTTAATTCCACTCAGAAAATCGATTATTTAAGTTGAACGCTACTCACGTGTATTTTCTAGTTATAAGATATGGCGCGATGCAAATTGAAAAAGTATATGTCATGTAAAATTGAAACTAATCTACATCGTCTTTTGCTGACTGGAAAGGCGGTTCGAAAACGTGATAAAACTTTATGTTTATATATCAACGTCCTTGAATCTCTTTACTAAAGTTTAGAAGAAAATATTTTTAAATACAACATCCTAAGAATTGAATTACAACGTTAGAACGTTCAGAGAAGGATTAGCAAAAAAATAACCAAACCTGAAATATGACTTTAAGGAAACTATCAATGTATCAAATACTCTGGAAATCTGGGCAGAAAATCAAGCATTTTTCAATTAAGCAGTGATTAGAGCTCTAATATCTAACCTACTACCCTGCAATGGAATCGGGGACATACTGTATTAGAGGGTAACGAAATAACTGACAGAATCTCTAAAATAGTGGCGGGCATACCCTTTATAGAACCTGAATCCGTCTGTGGATCTATAGATCCAAAGAGGAACCGTTGAAGATGGTGGTATATAGAAATTACTGGGACAATCTACGCAGGCAAAACTCTTCCGGGAAGTTAAAATCAGAGAAAATATGTCGAATGTAATAAGAAAGACACCTAGAAGATGCTTGATGCTCTATCTATATTCTCTGGAGGTGTCAGATACCACCAGGAAGCGTATGGAACAGAAGACGAGGATCTATATAAATCCCACATAAAGATTGGGTTCCTGTGTATGTATTTACATTAGTTATCTCGAAATCCGGAAAGCCACTATTCGGACTCCGGGAGTCCCTGGAGGATTCCAATACATTTATATAGCTTGTAGACTTTTAATCCTTTTTTTGAGGGAAATCCATTTATTTTTATTAGTATAAAAAAAAGAAGAATATTTCAAGGTTATAATAAGTATGTTGGATACAAATAATCAATTGTAATAAACAAAATGTTTTTTTGGGGTTGTGTTAGGTAAATTTGACATTAACGCGTTTGTATGTCAAATATTGATATAAATTCAAAACCAATATGTCTAGGTTGAGAAAAGAGAAGCGTTGCATTTGCGATGCAATTAAACCAGGCCCTTTGAGTTATAAACGTAAAATTATGGAAAATTTGAAAAACGATACACCCGCTACGGATAGTAATACCGATTGTAGTAGCGTCCCAACGAGTTCGAGCGCTCGAGATAATTCCAAACCAAAACCCGAAGCTACCAAAGAAGAAAACATCAAACATCGAAGTATGAAGAGATTTAAAATGCAATCGGACGGTGTTATTACATCTATTAATTGCGATACGTCTGAAAATAATGAATTTTCTTATAAAAAAGACAATGTTAAGGATAAAACTAAGAATAGCGAAACAGTTTTGTTAATTGAAGCACAAAATGTAGATATTCAGAATCATTATTATACAATTTGGTACAATGAACTCTAGTTGTAGAAAAATCTGCGGGACTTTGAGCGGTAAGGGATTTTAAATTATTATAACTGTGTTAACGAGGGAAACTATTAGCTTTTGTATGCACAACTCCTCGCGCGATTTCCAAGGCTGTTGTGTCAGAAATATACCTGATCACAAAACTGAGTTTTCCAACTATTATATGTTAATAATCATGTCGGAGCTGTTAAAACGACGACGCGCAGTCATTACCATTTTTAAATTACCCAATCAAAAAGAAGAATTAAATAATTGACGTTTCTTGAACAGAAAGGATTTTTCAAATTTTCAAAATGTTCATTTGTGGACAATTTAAACCTACGAACTTTTGATTTGAGGTTAACTCAATAATTAAATCACCGCGCGTTGTTCAACACGATACATTTTGATACTGAATTCGAGATATGACGTTATTAATTTTTATTTTTGATAATGAGCTTTTGGACTGTACAATTTATCTCGAAATAATGCTTGAAATTAATTAGAGAGAATCCAAAAGAGCTGATATCAGATCTCATCCTTTCAGAAAGCTTTCTTAAACACAGCTTCGTTTACCATGTGAATTTTTTTCCAAAAATAAATACAATAAACGGCTATAAAAATTGATTGGATTGTCTTCCTCAAGTTGTTTGATCTTTAATTGACTTGTTTCACGATAAAAAATATTATTAAGGAGCTTTTATATTTTTTCTGGGAATTGTGATCAAATAACTCATAAATCGCGCGAAAAAGAATTAACAAAAAACAAACTGGATTTTGAATTTATAAAACTGTTCGTGCAATGACGATAATCTCAAAAGATAATTAACGCTTCTCCGCGAACTGAAAAGTAAACAACTTTTCCAGGTAAACATCGAAATATTTAATTTTCAGAATCAGTTGATTATTCAAAAGTATGAATAAACAACAACAGTACACAAAAAATTAATTCCTTGGGGTAACTAAATCGAATAAATTTACAATTGATTTTTTTAAAATTAGCCAGAGAAAACTTTGTAAGTAAATAAGTGAAGTTTCCGTTTGTTGATATATCATTGGAATGAATTTTACATTTAACGAATAGCACTTGTCAAATCGTTAAGCAAAAAAAGCGGGCATTTCACTTCGATAAAGCTTCGTAACAGAAATTTAACATTTCATAATAACTCTTGCGAATATTTTGGTCATCCCCAAAGAATATCGAGTTTGGATATGGGATTTTACGATGGGTCCAGTATAGGCCCAGACATGGACTAAGTGTCCTAAACTTGGTGGGACTGTGATTCAAACCTGGTTGAGCTAGCGTATAACTATTATTTATGTATCCCAATAAAGTTTGGCTAAAGTGTAACTATCATTTATGTATCCCAATAAAGTTGGGCTAAAGTATAACTATCCTTTATGTATCCCCAGGAAGTTGGGCTAAAGTATAACTATCATTTATGTATCCCAATAAAGTTGGGCTAAAGTATAACTATCATTTATTTATCCCAATAAAGTTGCTCTAACGTTTTTAATAAAGTTTGTTTTGAGAGTTATTCACTACGCATAACATATTGTGGTGTTTTATTCTAATATGATTGGAGGATTTTAGTGGGGAGTATGGGACACCCAAAATGTTTTATTTTCATTGGTTGTTGTTGATTTTATGTTACATTTATGTAAGGAACAATGAAAAAAGAGAATGAAAATAAAAGTTTGATGATCGAGAATAATGATCCAAAGATATTAGATGGTGAGAAGATTGATTCGGAAAGAAAAGTGATGAGAAACTAAGGGTTAATAACTATGGATAGGTACAAATGGGAAGTATTGGTAAATAAGCTTAAGTTTGAGGATGAACTTACCTTGAAAATGGCTTGAAAAGAAACTTCCAGAGTTTGTAGTAAATACAAATAATCAAAATAGTTTAAGAAATTGTATAATAATGATTCTGAATATTTACATTTTGTGCTTCAATTAACAAGACTCTTTCGTTATTCTTAGTTTCATCCTTTAAATTGTCTTTTTTATAAGAAAATTCATTATCTTCAGACTTATCGCAATTAATAGATGTGATAACACCGTCCGATTGCATTTTAAATCTCTTCATTCTTCGATGTTGGATATTTTCTTCTTTGGTAGCTTCAGGTGTTGATTTGGAATTATCTCGAGCGCTCGAACTCGTTGGGACGCTACTACAATCGGTATTACTATCCGTAGCGGGTGTCTCATTTCTCAAATTTTCCATAATTTTGCGTTTATAACTCAAAGGACCCGGTTTAATTGCATCGCAAAAGAAACGCTTCTCTTTTCTCAACCTAGACATATCGGTTTTCAATTTATAACAAAATTTGACATACGGACGCGTTAATGTCAAATTTAACTAAAATAGCCCCAAAAAAACATTTTGTTTTTTACAATTGATTATTTGTATCCAACATACTTATTATAAACTTGAAATATTCTTCTTCTTTTTTATACGTCTGAGCGGTGTCAGATTCAATTAGACACTGTTTGAATCGGATTGCGGAGTATAAATATGCTAATAAAAATAAATGGATTTCTCAAAAAAAAAATGTATTGAAATCCTCCACGAACTCTCGGAGTCCGGATGGTGGCATTCCGGATTTCGAGATAACTAATGTAAATATATACTGAGGAATCCAATCTTTATGTGGGATATCTACAGATCCTATCTTCTAGGTGTCTTTATCAAAATAAAAAACAAACAATATTATCACCTTTGCATGAAAAAGTACCAAATCTTTACTCAACGAAACGTACATCAATCAGTTGTTCAACAGTTTACAGACTAGGTACCTAATCATTATAATTACCTAATTATAAAATAATCTTTCTGGCTTTCTGAGTGGCAAATTTATCAATCATTTCCGTAAAACCTATTTTTTCACAGATTTCGAATTTAATTTGAAGAGAGATTTTCTTCGAAGAGCCACTCTATTTTTCATAATACCCATATTTTTTCTTGGGCTTCATCAGTGCATCAAAATCAGAATTGCTGAGATTTTCTGCAAAGTTTCTAATTTTGTTGGAACCTTAATACCAATGACATTATAAGAACATTTTTCTTGTTGGTTACAAGTGTTATTCATACTTTCAGAAGCACTTAAAGTTTCTGGTGAGTGAAATAATAGGAAGATATACATGATTTTTTTATAAAAATTTCAAATCTTGTTGAGCTTCAAAACTATTGATACGTTTACCTCCGTGCCCTTGCTGTTCTTCACGCGAGTTTTTTTGGACAGATGGTTAATTCAGATTTAATCAATGTATTTAATGTTTATAAAGAAAGTTGTTCAAATAACTTTTTGGTGTATAAATAAAGTAATAAAAAAACACTGTATATTGACATGTGCAGTGTTGCCGTTTCAGTTGGCAAGTGGGAAATTCAAAAAGTGATGGACTTATCGATCTGGCTTTGTAATTACTATTTGAGAAGAGGTGATTCATTAGTATTAGATATTGTCAACCTCTTAAAAGCATTTAGCTTGTGTAAATCATACTCATCAATATGCATATTAAATGCATATTCTGTATTTTACATCAGTCTGAAAGATCCGCTTCATCTAAATTTTCCTAAATTGAATTATTACACTCATCTGAAACTTTAAGTGCTTCCAAGAGTGAGACTCTCTTATAACCAATAAGAAAAATGTTATAATAATGTCACTGATATTGAGGTTATGTAGAAAATAAGAAAACGTCAGTGTCTGCATATTGTTGTAAAAAATGTGGAAATTCGTTTATGTATAAAGCTCCATACAATTATGATTTGTAATAAATGTTATAATAAATAAATTGAAGAGGGTGATTAATCCAAATATATTGAATAAATAATGTAACTTTAATTCTAGTTCTGGCGATAACCTAATTAAAATTTTACACATTTTACGTATAAAATAATTATTTTTTATACTTGCAAAAATGTTAAATTGAAAGTGGAGAAAAGAAGTATTCATATAAAATTTGGTGTATTATTATATTAAAAATAATAATAACAAAAAAAAATTTATTTGATATATGTATCTGCTAGATACAACGCGACTAAATACGTTAAAAATATCCGCGCGCCCAATGGAAGGTTAAATAATCGTTTTTCTAAGTGGAATTAAATGATTATAGTACAAGATGTAAATTTTCACTTGCAGAAGAAAAATGTTCATTAATAATCACCTATTTTGAGAAGAAACGGTTAGTTCTTAAGGTGGAAACATTTTCCATAAACTATATTAAAATTTGGATCTAAATCGACGTATTAGTTGATAACAAACAAATAATAAAAGATTGTGTTGTTTGTTGTTGGAGACGTTGATAGATTTTGATAGGAAAATAATAATTAGAGTAGAGGATAGAAGTTTTAGTAGGATCTGAAGTATAGCAAATGTTATCTCGTTAGATCATCCTTTTTGATAACCTCGTTTTATAGAAAAACGTCCGTGGAACTGATCTAATTAAATACGTATATGTTTTAATCATCAGTTGTAGTAATTACAGAAAAATGAAAACTATAAAATGCTCTGAATTGATTTAGAGATGTAATGTTTGAAAATTTATGAAAATATTAAAAATTATTTTCAAAAAAAAATTGAAATAAACTTGTACGATATTAAAAAAAAATGAAAATAAAGTAGTTGACTGTGTTTTTATATGAAAAAATAATTTGATTTGCATACATATTAAAGAAAAATGAAAATAAAATAGTGTTTTTATGTGAAAAACTAATTTGATTTGCATACATATATGAAACGGTCTAAACAAACATGTTTTTTTGATATTGGAATTACATAAAAACTTCTATAAATTAATCCTACAGAATAGAATTTTTTTTCCTTTACAGAACGGTAAAAAGTGAAAAGATATAAGTAAATCATTTATGATCATTTTAGATTAATTTAGATTATGATATGATGTTGTAGACAATTGTTATTGCCGTGAAAACATACTTCGTTCTCTAAACTTCGTAATTTTCGGTCTGACTATTTACCTAAGTTTTACCCCAAACGCGGCGTCTCTTAACCACGGCAATTAGAAAGTTTTCACACCAAAAAGTTTCCAATAAAAACCAACAAAACTAGTTGAATTCCAACTAAAAATCTCAAGTTCATCTACGATTTTTTTCTCAGGATTCTTGTCTGAATGATTACATCAAAAACAATTTAAGATAATTCCATATTCGATTTTCATCATAATTCCTCATGAAGATTTGACAAAACTCCAAACGTCTCTCCGAATCTACTCTTAAGAGCTCATGAAGAAGTTGAAGCTTGATGGAGGAGTTTATCCGAGTTGTCCAAGGATCAAAAACCTTCTGAAGAAACCCAAAAATATGTAACCAGTGAAGGTTATTACCTTATATTCGAACCGTCCTCGTATTAAAAGTTTACAATTCATCAGCACATAAATCTTGGTTGATAATTTTTGGAACAAAAAAATAATAGTTCGATGAAAAACGGTTTATCTCGATTTCTGACAGTCTTATAGAAGTCTTATAGAAAAAAGTTAAATGACAAAGTTGTTAAAAATTAAAAGATCTATAACTTTTATTTCCACATTTTTTTCACATAAACTTAAAATTTAATCCCACATTCTAATATCTCGTTCTACAATAATAATTGACAGTTTATTTATCAAAATTAACAGATCTGTTTTGACACCTGTTATAATCACTGAATCGTTTACTATAATAATGAACATGAATATATTAAGAAGAACAATTAAATATACTTCCACGCAAACGGAATGTACATTCCCCATAGTACTTTTGGAGAAATTAACTCGTGTACCACCAAGACATTCTTTACGAAGAAAAAGTCTTAAAATATCTATAAAGAAGAATCCAACGGTGAATTCCACGTTGACCGACATCGATAAACCGATAATGACTAAATCGAAGAAAACCTTTAGATTCGTGAGTCCAGTTGAAAGAAGCGTTGAAGATTTGAATGTATCTATCATGTTAAGCAAACCTTCTAGTTATAAACAAGAAGATCTCAAACGATTATTGAAAACGATAACGAAGATACGACAATACCTCAACTAGAATTAGCTTTCGATGAAGAAGCTGTCGATACTTCTAATCGTGTAGAAAAACCAGACAATGATTCCGAAAATTTAGATGTTTTAATAGTTTCTATTAGAGCTCATACTGTTATTATTAATAATCATTTTTTCAAATAAATAACTTTAATTTGTTAAATTGTATGAATAAATTTATTTAAATATATATATATATATATATATATATATATATATATATATATATATATATATATATATATATATATATATACATATATATATATATATACATATATATATATATATATATATATATATATATATATATATATATATACATATATATATATATATAAGTTGTTGTTTTTGTTTTTTTTGAACATTATACAAAATTATAGTTTCTGAACATCGCTGTTACTTTAACAGCTTCATTCTACCACCGTCTGCAACTTTTATTACGAATTTCCATGTTTTATACATTACATACATTATTGTTTTTGGATGTTTTTTTTGTGATAAAGTGTATACCAGTTTTTTTATTACATTTTTAATTATTCAAAATGAATATTTATTCCTCTCGCTATAAAAAGATTGATACATAAACACGAACCAATCAACTCTAATTGGAAAAGTGTCATAGAAAATAAATACAAAAAGCGTGCGTGCACCATAAAAAAAGCAAATTGATGTGAATCGGGGAGTGATTATTTAACCGATAAACGTGTTTGGTTTTCTATATTTTTCTAAAAATATGTTCTATCCATTATGAGCAATTGTTTTTGATTTTCTTTTTGGTTTCCAATATATAGAGGTTGATGAATTTTGGGTTGGAACTCAACAACAACGAAACTACCATTTTTTTAAATAAATTTTACACTGTTAAATATTTTTCTTCGACTTTGTTTAACGTAAGACTTACACGTTACTTTTATTTTTGTATATTTTTGTACGTTTTTAGACGTTCTTTTATTAAATTTTTACTAATAACTACATATTTAGTATGATTTTTGTCTATTTTTCGACATTATTTCAATTTAATTTTGAAATACTAATAAAAATTTGACGTTTTTTAAAATAACAGACTCCAAAAATCAAGATAATTCAGAAGTATGAACATATTAAAAGGTCTAAAAAATAAGAAATTAAATAAACATATACAAAAGTCAGGTAAAGCTTTTGAAAAATCAGATATCTATGCGGGAGGTTTCGAGGGCCTTAATGCTCTTAGAATAAACAGTTTATCTTCAGTTTCTGAAGATGATATAACTTGGTTATCGAAACGCGCGTCAATCTATATCGGCGTAAGCAATGTATTTAGTCTGTTTGGTTATATAGCCACTGCTTTTTATAAATAAATCCCTTGTAGTACGCTGTATATCAAAATAAACTTGTACATTTCGTATAAACAGTATGTAATGAATTAACATAATAATTCATTCAGTTTTACGAATTGAGAAACGTAATTGGCTAAAAATCGATTATGAACAATTATTCGAGTGGTAATCGTTTGTCAAGATATGCCAAAGCGTTTCATTACACAATGAAATTCGAATGTCCAGAAAAGTGGCTTAAAATATAAGGAGTAGACATGTCTAGGTCAGGCTAGGTACTGAAAATTTCTCTAATACGTCCTCGTGAAATTTTTTATTCGGAATATTTTTCGCAACGTATTTTATTTGGGGGGATATTTTATGTCTTTTTTCCAGGACATACATGAAGTTCGAACGGAGTGTAAAACATTACGTTGTATACGTTTTTATTAATTTTGTATTTTTGTAACTTTTCATTAAATTAAATCGTTGAATACAATCTATTGTTGGTTTCATAGTCGAAATTATTTTATTTTGAAAATGGACGTTCACATATATTGTTTGATATATAAAATAATCTTGGATCTTATTTTTCTTCTTCTTCTTCTTATTTTAAGACTGTGCCTTGTGTTTTCAAAGAGGCAGCCTAAGTTCTCACTGCGAGGACCAGCTCTCATACCAGCGCTTTGGTGGTCTTCCAGGCGGTCTACTTGTATTGGGTCTCTCTTCCTTTGCGATTTTCGCCAGTCGATCGTTGTTCATTCTATTGACATGATCTCTCCATGCTCTTCTTCTAGTTCTGACCCATCTCACTATATCCGGAACGTCACACATTCTTCTGATGTCATTGCTCCTTATTCCGTCTCTTAGTATTTTCCCTGTGATTGAGCGTAATGTCTTCATCTCGGTTGTTCTAAGAATCCGTTTAGTAGTTGCAGTCTCCGCCCTCGTTTCTATGGCGTATGTCATTACTGGTCTGACACAAGTTTTATATATCCGTGTTTTGCTTTCGATACTTAAAAATTTATTCCTCCATATCACGGTTCGAAGGAATCCTGATATCCTAGATGCTGCTGTTGTTTGCGTTTTAACTTCTTGTTTCAAGTTCCTATTGCTCGTGATATTAACCCCTAAATATTTAAAAGACATAACCTGTTCTACACTTTTATTATAAATTGCCAGTTTGCATCTTCTTGGTTCTCTCGCTATTGTCAAGGATTGTGTCTTTTGTTTCGATATGATCATATTGAATTCTCCTGCAACTGTTTCAAATCTGTGTAGCAGTTTTTGCAGATTATCCTCATCTTCAGATATCACAAGCGCGTCATCAGCGTAGCAAACTATCTTAAACTCATATTTTCCCATTCTGTATCCTCTGCTGTCGTTTTGACTTCTTTTATGATTTCGTCCATTATAATGTTGAAGAGTATTGGGCTGAGACTATCTCCTTGTCTGATCCCTGTTGATACTGGCATTTTACTGGAGACTTCGTTGTTTACTCTTACATATGTGCTATTTCCGTTGTTCATGTCCCGAATGATGTCTATTGTCCTTTGGTTTACGCCTCGTTTTTTTAGTAGCTCAATGACGTCATGTAATCTCACTCTGTCAAATGCTTTTGTTACGTCTATGAAGTACATAAACGCGGTTTTATTGTACTCTATGGCCTTTTCGGCAATCTGTCTTAAGATGAATATAGCGTCTATGGTTGATCTATTTTTTCTAAATCCCTGTTGTTCTTCGCTCATGCCGCTACTTGAGATTTCTTCTGCAATAATTTTTGTTAGTAATTTTGAGGTCGTGCTTAGGAGGTTGATCCCTCTATAATTATTTGGATCTTTCTTTTCCCCTTTTTTAAAGACGGGGATCGTTATGCTAACTTTCCATTCCCCTGGTACTTTTCTCTGGTCGTATATCTTGTTAAACATGACATGCATTTGGTTTATTAATTCATTGCCACCATATTTAAGAAGCTCGTTATTAATGTTATCCAGCCCTGGTGATTTCCTATTTTTCATCTTGCGCATTGTTGCTTCAATTTTGTCTTTTGATATTAATTGTTGTTGGATGTCTTCTCCTTCCTCATATATATTTTCTTGTTTCTGTTCTGTGAATTGGCTTCTTAATATGTCGCCGTAGAGTTCATGGAAATACCTTTCTCATTCTTTTAACGTTATTGTTTTCGTGTGGATGTATTCATTGATTGGTCTTTTGATGTTCCTTATCATATTCCAGATCTTTCTTTGTTCCCCATATAAGTCGTTTTCCATGTCTGATGAGTATTTCTCCCAGAATTGTCTCTTAATCGTTTGTATTTCCATATTTGTCCTATTCCTCACGACTTTATAATCAGCATATGTTATTGTTTGACTTCTATATTGAAGATATACTTTCCTTCTTTCTTCCGCAAGTGATTTGATTTCGTGTGTGAACCATGGTTTCGTGTTGGGCTTTCCGTTTACCTGTTTTTCTGTTCACCTTTCGTTTGCCTAATGCTTCTTCTGCAGCTGTCCTTATATTAGTACTTAATCTTTTCCATGCTAGTTCTACGGTATCATCTTCCAAGATCTTGTTTTCATTTATTGCCTTCCTTAGTCTTTGCTGGTAGAGGTATTTTGTCGTATCATCGCTAAGGCTTTCTATGTTCAGCTTTTTTGTCACTTTCGGTTTGTTCTAGGTTTTCCTTTGTACGCAGTTCCGCATTATGGCTAGCACCATATGGTGGTTAGTCCCTGTGTTTACTGAGGTTAATGTTCTGACATCTAATATTTTTGAGGGATGAATATTTCTGTTTGTAATAATGTAGTCTATAATCGATTTATGTCCTCTTGTGTTCTCGAACGTATACTTGTGCTGTTGTTTATGGGGATAAAACGTGTTGTTAATGCGTAGTTCATTATGTGCACAGAATTGTATGAGTTGTTCTCCATTGCTGTTGAGTGTTTCTTCGTTAAACCGATTCTTAATTCCACTAATAACCTCGTTACCAATCCTTCCATTAAAATCGCCCAGTATCATAATTTCGTCTTGCTTCAGTATCTTATCCATGGTGATCTGCAGTTCATCATAGAATGAGTCTGTTTCTTCTTGACTTTTACTCGTATCAGGAGCATACACGCTTAATATATGGGTTTTAGTTGTTTCTGTAAATTTAAACGTGGATTGTAGCAGTCTGTCGCTCATATACTTTATGTCTATTATGTTTTTGTCGTATTTCTCCTGCACTAATAGGCCTACTCCCGATGCTGCTCTTTCATCTTTTGGTTTCCCATTATATATCAATGTATACTCCGCGATTCTAAAGTTGCCAGCTCCTTTCTTTTTCGTCTCAGACAAGGCACATATGTCTATTTTATGTTTCTTAAGCTCTATTATGGTTTCTTAGTCTTTGTTAGCAATTGATGTAACATTCCAGGTGGCTATTCGCAATTGTTGTCGCTTCCAAAATCGTTTTTTCCTTAACTTTGCCGGGTCGTTATAAGTTTTATCAGTCCTATCCGGGGCTACTTTCTTCGTTCTCTGAGCAAATGGCTGTTTTACATGGGGTAGGTAGCTAGCCTTGCCTTACAACCCTCCTCTTTTATCCGGGCTTGGGACCGACAGCATGGTCGTTGAGCTACTCAATCCGCCCAACGGCCATACTGGCAGAGTTATTTTTCTTATATGTTATGTATCTCTCCCTAAGTCCACTTATTCCTATTCCTATTCCTAGAAATCCACCAACATTTTTTTATGATAACTGACAATTTATTTTTGGAAAAAACAAAACAAATTTCGTTTGTTTTTTCGAATACGACAGTTATGAAAACCAAATGTCGGTTTATTTTTGAAAAACAAAGTTTCTGAATACCAATCTTGGTTTGTTTTGAAAAATAAAGTTTCTACAAACGAAATTTGGTTTCTAATTGCAAAAGAAAGCCTCTAGTGACAATATTTTTTTTTTGTTTTCGAAAAACAAAGTTTCCAAAGACGAATTTTGTTTTTTATCGAAATGGCAATTCCCGGAGTCAAATTTTGGTTTGCTATTTGAAAAACAAAGTTTCTAAAGACGAATCTCATCTTATTTTTGAAAAATGAAGTTTGTACAAACAAATTTTGATTTCTAATTGAAACAGAAAGTCTCTTAAAACAAATGTCTATTTTTCGACTCACCAATTGGTTTCAAAGAAGAATATATCAAAATTAATACAAAACCAAAGGAAAACCACCTCTACGTCGAAGGAATGAAAGTTTTAACTACAAAACAGAACCATGTTCTAAATAAAACTGTTTACTTATGTAAAATGCGAAAAGAAAAAGTATGAACCCTTTTTGATCTTGAAGTTCTGTTCGGGAAAGACGTGCCTTGGTAGCTGATTCTTCAGAATTGCACTTCTCCATTAATAGTAATCCCCTAACGTCTACCTGTCGAATAATTCTTGGAAAAACTGCTCTAGGTGGCGATTTTGTTGGATAAAGTTTTTTGATCTTGAAAAAGCTTCCTCTGTACAGCTTCCTCAGCTAATCGACAACATTCACAAATAAGATGATTGATTCGCGTTTATATAACCATGTTGTCTTCTTCAAAAACTGAAGGTAAACATTTCAGTGGATTATCATTATAACAATCGTCGTTTTATATAAATTCCTTTCATACAATATATTTATTTTCGTAATCACATCGACAATCGTTCTATTGGTAACATATTCTGCGAGTTCAGATTGAAAGAGATAAAAAAAAGTTATTTTCTGACGTATATTCTATATATCTGACGATAAAACGGGAATGGTTTGGAAGTTGAAACCGGACCTCGTTGTAATGCGGCCAATTTACGGTTTTCCGATGACGATGATCCCCCTAAACAGCGTCGGGAATAACTCCTGAACTACGTAATCTTATGGTAGAACTGAGATAGTGTTTAGTTGAAATTGCAATGAAAAAAATATCCACATGACCCATTTCGTAAAACCACAATCTGAAAATGCGCGAGAAAGACTCATTAAGTAAATAAAAAAGTAAAAAAAGTTAAGCCAAATAAAAAAAAAGGACGAAAGTATGGTCAAATCGTTTGACATAAATCAACAACAACCAATGAAAATAAATCATTTTGGGTGTCCCATACTCCCCACTAAAATCCTCCAATCATATTAAAATAAAACACCACAATATGTTATGCGCAGTGAATAACTCTCAAAACAAACTTTATTAAAAACGTTAGAGCAACTTTATTGGGATAAATGATAGTTATACTTTAGCCCAACTTTATTGGGATACATAAATGATAGTTATACTTTAGCCCAACTTTATTGGGATACATGAATGATAGTCATACGTTAGCCCAACCAGGTTTGAATCACAGTCCCACCAAGTTTAGGACACTTGCTCCAAGTCTGGGCCTATACTGAACCCATCGTAAAATCCCATATGGGAAACAATAAGATGGTTTGAATATGGAGCTCCTCGAGGAAGTCTTTAGATTAAAATTTATTATAATGCACGTATATACAAACGAAATTTTATAATAAAACTGAATTTGCATTACAAGTAATTTCGTATTGAAACATGAGAGAATTCTCTTTCTTATTTATCCTTGGAGAAACGGGCAAAACTACACACAAACTCGATATTCCTTGGAAATAAACAAAATATTCGCAAGTTATTATGAAATGTAAAATTTCTGTTACGAAGCTTTAGCAAATTGAGATGCCCGCTTTGTTTGCTTAAAGATTTGACAAGTGCTATTCGTAAAATGTAAAATCCATTCCAATAATATATCAACAAACGGAAACTTTACTTATTTACTTACAAAGTTTTCTCTGACTAATTTTTAAAAAATCAATAGTAACTTAATTCGATTTAGTAACTCCAAGGAATTAATTTTTTGTGTACTGTTGTTGTTTATTCATACTTTTGAATAATCAACTGATTCTGAATATTAAATATATCGATGTTTACCTGGACAAGTTGTTTACTATTCAGTTCGCGGGGAAGCGTTTTGGGATTTTCGTTATTGCACGAACAGTTTTATAAATTGAAAATCCAGTTTGTTTTTTGTTAATCCTTTTTCGCACGATTTATTTGATAACAATTCCCAGAAAAAAATATAAAAAGCTCCTTAATAATATTTTTTATCGTGAAACAAGTCAATTAAAGATCAAACAACTTGAGGAAGACAATCCAAACAAGTTTTTATAGCCGTTTATTGTATTTATTTTTGGAAAAACTCACATGGTAAACGAAGCTGTGTTTGAGAAAACCTTCTGAAAGGATGAGATCTGATATCAGCTCTTTTGGATTCTCTCTAATTAATTTCAAGCATTATTTCGAGATAAATTGTACAGTCCAAAAGCTCAACTGTCCTCATTATCAAAAATGAATATTAATAACGTCATATCTCGAATTCCGTATCAAAATGTATCGTGTTGAACAACGCGCGGTGATTTAATTATTGAGTTAACCTCAAATCAAAAGTTCGTAGGTTTAAATTGTCCACAAATGAACATTTTCGAAATTTGAAAAATCCTTTCTGTTCAAGAAACGTCAATTATTTAATTTTTTTTTTTTTTGATTGGGTAATTTAAAAATGGTGATTACTGCGCGTCGTCGTTTTATATCCCAACGGCTTTTGGGATGCTATTACGTTCAAACGAATACCAGTCCAAAACTCAAAATTTAATTAATTTTTATTCTTCATCCGATGAAATCTTTGATTAAACTTTATACCGGAATTGTCAGAAATATCATAAGGCTTTAAATACTAAGAGTTCAGTTTTGTGGTCACGTATATTTCAGACACAACAACCTGGAAAATCGCGCGCAGATTTGTGCTTACAAAAGCTAATAGTTTCCCTCGTTAACACAGTTATAATAATTTAAAATCCCTTACAGGTCAAAGTCCCGCAGATTTTTCTACAAATTGAGGTCATTGTACCAAACATCCATACGAAAAATATTTTTTTAGTCTGTTTTTTTAAAATTTTGGAAAATACGAAATAGGTTATGTCACCAAATTTAATTGCTGTGAATTTTTTTTGAGGGGCTGTTTAAAGTCAAAAGTTTATGTTACATTTATGTAAGGAACATTGAAAGAAGAGAATGAAAATAACCATGGAGAGGTACAAATGGAAAGTATTGGTAAATAAGCTTAAGTTTGAGGATTAACTTACCTTGAAAATGGCTTGAAAAGCAACTTCCGGTTGAGACTGGAGCATATTCTGTTTTAAATTGTCTGAATATTTCTAGTTGAAAAACTAATAACCTTTTATGGAACTAAAACGATCTTTCTTTTTTCTTAATTTCATAACTTTCCCATTTTCTGAAC
The DNA here is from genome assembly GCF_026230105.1 of Diorhabda sublineata. Lineage (NCBI taxonomy): Eukaryota > Metazoa > Arthropoda > Insecta > Coleoptera > Chrysomelidae > Diorhabda > Diorhabda sublineata. Next base: position 5,450,375 of record NC_079486.1, read on the forward strand.
AATTCTCTTGTTCATTGGCAAACAGAAACATCATCTAAATAGTTTTAGTTTGAAAATAACAAGGTATAAGACATCAATCAATACATAATAGTTTTAAAATTTCTATACAAAATCTGTCACACTGGGATTTTCTAGAAAACCAAAATAACTTCACAATTTTCAATAATTATTTTTGTCCGTACATTAAAATTAGGATTTAGTTACATATTCACTGAGAAGTTCAATCAAGACAGATAAAGTGTGTTAAGTAAATTGATTACAAAAACATTAGTGTGAAGATCAATTATAGAAACGAGCACTATTATACAAAATCAGAAACAATTTTTCTATATAGAGAAAATTCTAATTTCAAATTAACTTCTGTTAACAATGTGATTTTTAATTATAAGAAATTTTTTAATCAAGAAAAATGGCAAGTAACAAAAGCAGTTCTATACGATTCCCATTATATTATTATCGAAAAAATTTGAGAGCATTCATTTGCTATTTTTCAAAGAGCATAAACTAGAAAATAATTATAATAATAAATTCAAATTGTTCGCAGTATCTAGTACAAGATGAGTAATTATTGAACTTACCACTGAATTTTAGAGTTGTTCGAATTCAGTCAGAGTAATGATAGTCTTTCCATTAAGACATAATCCTTTGATAATTTGCAGTTATTACAAATACCAAAATCAGTTGATATCTCATAAATCACTTCTTCCTGTAGTTTTTTGTATCTTTCGACCAAATGGATCAAATTACATATTTTGTTCAATACCTTTAGTGAGTTACTAATTCAATCAAATAACCATCTGATATCAAATTATACGCAGTAATATTTTGTTTGTTTGTTTGTTTTGTACAAATCACATAGAAACTAGAGGAGTACATAGAAACCGGCGTCAGACAATATAATAGTGAGTGTGGTGGTAGCAGTAGGTAGTAGTAAATGCAGCACACAAATTGTCCTCGCGTACTTTATGAAATAATCAACACTTTTCCATGCAATCAAACGTTTATTCCATAATTGTATCCATTCGAGTTAAAGATCATTATTGGAAGTATCTTCGGCTCCATTTTCATTAACGTTTCAAACGATAAGCATTCTCACCTCTTATTTGAACGTTTTAGCTAGTCTCCCTTATAATCTATAATATCTCAACCAAGTCACATACAATCAAAACTTTTCAGAACAGTTCTCCATTACTCGTTTAGTTCGATTTGCACATATAATGTTTAATTTGTACAAAGTGATTAGATTGGTTAAATGGTAATTGCCTTAAAAATACTTATTTAAAAACAAGTGATAAGACAAAATTCATTTATTAATAATTTATAATAATAAACATCTCAATGCAAAACTTATTTTTATTAGGCTAGTTTAGAATTTTTAAAAGAAGTCCCTAAGAAGGCAAAACCGAACCATATTGCCGATTATTTGAAATATGGTTTTTGTGGTTACTGGCACAGATGACAACCTGCTACTTCAGTGTGTTTTATGTTTCGAAGTATTTGCTGATGAGAGTATGAAACCTTCAAACTGTAAAGACTTTTCTCAAAAAAAAACATATGTATTTCTTTCAGTACAAAGACAAAGAATTCTTAAAGTCAAACTCAATAACGAAAATATCAATTTCTGGTGAGAAAAATAGACAAGCTACATTTGCATCTTATCGCCTATTCATATTAATATCTAAAAAGGAACAGAACACTCTGTAGGTTAGAATCTGAAGTTTCATTCACTGAGAAGGAAGAAAAAAAATCGGTTAAATTCACTGTTACAGTTTAAATAAAACAAACTTTTCACTTCAACTTGATGAAAGTACTGAAGTTGCTGGCCAGGCTAATCTATTAGCCTTAGTTTTTTGTTTTCACATTACTTTCATCTTGTTTTTGACTTAAATTGACTAATAATTATAATAAATAAGCATATCCTCATTAAAAACCTATATGTTTGTCTCGAAGATTTGTTGGTACATGTCTATAGTAAATTTGTATTCAAATAAAATTAGTATTTGATATTATTTCTTTAAAACATTCTATGCTAGATAAAACAAAAACATAAATGAATACAGTTACATAGCAATGTTGCCTAGCTTATATTTTTTCATAAACATTCTCGCCAAAATTATTTTCTTGATCTTTGTTTAGATCAATTGCGGGAAATATTGTCCATTAACCAAATTTAGTGAGAACTAGAGCCACATTCTTATTGGTTTTTAATAATATTACGATGTATAAATAAATTATATTATTGAAGTAACAACAAGAGAACCGCATCTACCCGGCTTTGAAGATTTTTGCAGTGATTCTATCATTTAGGAAATATTTTTGGAAATTTGATAAAACAATCCCCAACAACACATTTTTTTTTAAATATTTACCTGTATATAATGATTGATATAATAGGAGCGTTTGGATGGATTCACATGGGGACCTTTAGTAGTTTTGGAGTACCTACCTTATGGAATTCCAAGATAAAGATCATTCAAATGAACTGTGGTATTTCTGCACAATAAATAAATGATAGAAAAAATTCTCGTATTGTTCTGATACATCTTACTTGTTTTATTCATATTTCTGAGGTAAGAAAATAAAATATTGAGTAATTTTTGATTGGTTTGATTTAAAGAGACTCCACCCCAATTGTGAAGAATAAGTAACTTGTAGTTTACAATGAATTGATGAAAAATGTTGCCAGTGAGTTGATATTTGTCTAAATATTAATATTTATCTAATAAATTTACTCTTAATCAAAATAATTAGTAGTTGCTCATCAATATTTGATATTAAATCATATATTTTGTTAAGTATTTTAGGTGACTTCCTTTGAAAATCTCAAACTAGTCTGAAAAAAATAACTTTAGCAATGTCATGTTTCCATCATTATTTCAAATTATTGTCTTACCAGTTTTTGAATAAGAACTTTCAAGTCACTTACCATTTCATCACTTTGTACAAATTCAACACTATATCTGCCAATGAAACTGATTGAGTAATGAAGAATTTTCCTGAAAAGTCCTGTATGCATATGACTTGGTTGAGTGTAAATTTAGCTTAGCGAATACATTGTAATGCAACTTAATGGTTTATTGCACTCCATGTTTAAGGTATTTTAGAGTTGTTGAATATTGAAGAAACATGTTTGTTTGAATTGGGTGAGGTAATGCCATTTCTACTGATACATACCCACACACTTTTGTTTTATTTTTTTAGCTTCTCAACAACCAGTTGAAAGTATATTGTTATCAAGTCATTCTAATGGAACAAAAACGTTGAGAGAACAAAAAGGGAACAGTATTCTTTTCAAAACAAGTCCTAAACATCAAAATGTAGGCTTACAGCTGTCCTATGGAAGGTATCTATTTTATATTAATTATATGTATAAAGAATTTTGAGGGGACCACATTTCTAAATGTTTTCTCACATTTGTTCTTAGCTTTTCAACTCTCTGTCATCCTTTACTGTTACGAGATATATAGAATAATTGTAGATAAGTATAATTTTGAATATGCCTCTTTCTGTTACTCTTTTTAATTTTGTTGGTACATGTGTTCTTTTTCCCCCGATGTATTTTTTATAGATTATCTTCTAAAGCAGAAGATCAAAATTCATTATTTTCATTATTAAAGTGGAGTTTATCACTCCACTCTATCATAATCCTTTTTTTTCGTGTTTAAAACTCATCAGATTGATTCCTTATCATATATAGCTGTCATAACAAATCCTGATCTCATTTTGTACATTGCTGACTTGCTGTACTATTATGACAAAAACTTTTTGTAAATTACTGACATCCAACCCAATTTTACTTAGAAAATTTTTAAATTGTGAAACAAGATATTTTCTAAAACGACTCATTTCTTCAATAATTCACTTTATTTTCTTCAATTTTCCTGATTTTCATGTCTCTTCTTATTTTAACTTATGCAAGAAGTTATAACTTCATAACTTTCACAGTATGTATTATATCTTAAATATTCATATTATTACAACAATTCATGCGTTTAAAAAAAAGTAAAGGTGGTATGAAACTTTTGTTTTTTTATAAACATCGCTAGAGTATAGATTTTCTAATGATATATAATTTTTTTCGATATCTTTTTGCTAACCAGAGTTGTAATTGGACCATTTTGACGAAATTCCAAGTTGCATGATTTGCGAAATTTATCAGTGTAAAGGTAGAAACAATGTAACGGCTTTTTGTGATGGTTATTGAGCAGCTGCTCCTCTTTATTTATCGAGAACAGATATTAATACATATTTCCATAATGCAGGTACTACAGATGAATTTCTTCTAAATTTTAATGATTTATTTAATATACTTAAATCTTGTAATAGATTGGCAAAATAAATATTTTAAAAACCACTTAACTCAAGAACAAATTATTATTTTCAAAATTACCTTAAATCACATATTTCGAAATATTTGTAGTAATGTGAAGAGCCACGATGAGGAAAATGATGCTGAAAAGAAGTAAGAATGCTTATCGTTTGAAACGTATATGAGCATGATTTCTTTCTGGACTTGAATGGTACAATCATACATAATTTCGAATTGTATAAGTATGAAGAAGAATTGGAAAATGGAGCCGTAGATACCTTCAATAATGATCTCAAATCTGAATGGATATAATTATAGAATAAACGGTTGATTGGATTGCATAGTGACAAATTGTGAAGTGTCAAATAAGCATTAAGAAAACGAATGACAATATCTGGCGCTAGTGTCTATAGAATTGAATTTAATTTGGCATCTGGCCAGCAGGGTGCGCTAGTGTCTATGGAACCGTGTTTAGTTTGGCGTCTGGCCGGCAGGGGCCTTACTGTCTATGGAATCGTATTTGTATGTGTATAGAAATTGAACACAAAGAGAATTTTTATTTAGTTTAACTTGCGGCCGCTAAGTACTTTCACTTCGACTATACCTCGCTAGATGGCGCTAGTTCGTGTTTTAGTTTATCGTTTGGCCGGCAGAGGGCGGTAGTGTGTATAGAATCGCGTTTAGTTTGATGTTCGGCCGGCAGAGGGCGCTAGTGTCTATAAAATCGGGTCTAGTTTGGCGTCTGGCCGGCAGGAGGAGCTGGTGTGTATAGAAATAAAACACAAATAGTTTTTTTATCAAGATCAACTTGCAGCCGCTAGGTACTTCCAGTTTGACTATTCCTTGCCAGATGGCGTAAGACCGGCAGGAGGCGCTAGTGTCCATAGAATAGTGTTTTAGCTTGGCGATTGGTCGAAAGAGATAGATAGTGTCTATAGAATCGTGTTTAATTTCGCGTTTGGATAGCGGGAGGCGCTAGTGTCTATGGAATCTTGTTTAGCTAGGCGTCTAACCGGCAGCGGGCGCTTGTGTCTATGGAATCATGTGTAATTTGGCGTTTGTCTGGCGGCAGGGGCTTGGGTCTATGAAACCGTGTATAGTTTGGCGTCTGTCCGGCGGGAGGCGCTAGTGTCTATAGAATCGTATTTAATTTGGCGTTTGGCCGGCAAGGGGCGCTAGTGTCTTTGGAATCGAGTTTAGTTTGGCGTCTGGTCGGCAGGGGGCGCTGGTGTCTATAGATTCGTGTTTAGTTTGGCGTTTGGCCGGCAGAGGTCTCTAATGTCCACAGAATCGTATTTAAATTAGCATTTTGCTAGCGAGAGGCGCTAGTGACTATGGAACCGGAATATTTTAAGCATTCTCCAAAGCAACCATGGCAGCTTAAATTCAAGCAGTTACAAAGACCCATTCTTGATTTATTTTCATAAGATGTTGACGGCATTGCTGCGTCAAACGGGATTGATGTTCTTCGTGGAAGAATATCGTTATTTTTCTTCAATTTGTACACTACTGTCTCTGAATGGTAATAGGCTTGCGGAACCATATCGAAATGGTTTTTTTCATTTATTTCAATCGGTATCTTATACAGATTCGATGTCGGTAGACTTGCGGAATCAAGTCGCCATGATCTTTCTCTATTTATATCAGTTTGTGGAGAATTTTGACTGGATGCTGTAGGTCTGAAGGATTTAAATCGGATTAATGTTTTTCTTGAAAGTATCTTGTAAGATTTTTCAGTTTGTGGTCTTGTTGTAAGTGAATATAGATATATTTTCGAGATCAAATCTTACTTTCTTCTTTTTTGGAGGGCTAACGTTTTCATTCAGTGCTCTGACTCCACTGGATATTGACGGTATTGCGGAATTTTACTGATACGTCTTAACTAGACATGATTTTTTCCTTGGAGGTTTATCGTTATTTTCCTAAATAACAATATTTTCAAGACCAAGAAACTAATTTTGGTGAAAAAGTTTATGAAAATATATAAGCTAGGCAAAATCGTTATGTATCTGTATTCGTTTGCGATAAAATGGCTGCCTTTGTTTACTAAATACTGAGAAAGCATTTTGAATAGATTTGTTGGAGTGAAATATTTTTGAGTATTTAGATATTGTTCAAGTGATATATTAGTCTTACTTTCAAATTTTAGTAAAGCTTTTTATATTTCCCCATTCCAGTCATATGGTTAAATTAGTTACTTACAAAACTCTACAGAATAGGATACTCGAATAATGTATATTTTGACTTATAATATTATTATGAGGAAAGCAGTAGTCAAAAACAAGATGAAAGTAATGTGAAGAAGAGCCATGATTAGGAAAACGATGCTGAAAACAAAAAACAAGAAACAGAAAAGTCAAAAGTGTAAAATGAAGAAAGAAAGAACAAGAAATAAGGAAATAAAGAAGATAAAATTATGCCCCATCGCATAATTTTACAACAAAAACAATCATAATTCATTAACAAGCCCAAACAATCTTGACAGCAGTTTCACTCATTTCATCGCACAGAATGGCAAAAAGTCGGGATTGCTTAGGCTGCGACTTAATGAAATTTACAATCTTCACTGTATTATCAACCGCCGCTGGCTAAATTCTTTTCCTGTTCAAAGTCAAATGCCTTTAAATTTATTGTTATGCTGCAGTTTTGTTATTTTTCAGTTTTTATGGAAAAATAGATTATATAGTTAGATATTTTTATCGTATTCCTACATCACAATCGTTGTGAAGAAGTGATTCATGAGTAAAAATGCAATGCAATAAAATTTGAAAACATTATTTTTTTGGCCAGCTTATATATTATCAACCAAATACTTCATCAAAATAAAAAACATACAATATTATCACCTTTGCATAAAAAAGTACCAACTCAATACTCAACGAAAAGTATGTATATCAATCAGTTGTTCTACAGTTTACAGACTAGGTACCTAATCATTATAATTACCTAATTATAAAATAATCTTTCTTGCTTTCTGAGTGGCAAATTTATCAATAATTTCCTTAAAACCTATTTTTTCACAGATTTCGAATTTAATTTAAAGAGAGATTTTCTTTGAAGAAGCACTCTATTTTTCAGAATACTCATATTTTTTCTTGGCCTTCATCAGTGTATCAAAATCAGAACTGCTGAGATTTCCTGCAAAGTTTCTAATTTTGTTGGAACCTTAATACCAATGACATTATAAGAACATTTTTCTTGTTGGTTACAAGAGTTATTTATACTTTCAGAAGCAGAAGAAGAAGTTTCAGGTGAGTGAAATAATTAAATTTCTAAAAATTTGGATGAAGCGAATCTTTCAGACTGATGTAAACTACAAAATCTGCAATAAGTATGCATTAACAATATTTTTCCAACAGACAATAATTACCTTTCAGATGTTGAACACTACCAAGAAGTACCCGGTTTAATATCCCCAAATTTAACATAATGATTTTAATTATATCACGATTTATAAATAAATATTTGACAACATTGAGGTTTACTGGTCAAACCACAAGTTTACAAAAATCGTGTGAAAATGAGACAGCAACTGAAATAAATGAAGAAAGACCATTTCGATTCGAAGCTACCAGTCTAACAACATTCATAGAGAAAAGACTATTGTGCAGATTGGGAAATACAACGATAACCTTCAACTAGGAACATCAATCCAATTTAATACCGCAAGAGGAAAATAACGATAAACCTCCAAGGAAAAAATTATGTCTAGTTAGGACGCCTCGGTATAATTCCGCAATCCCGCTATTATCCAGTGGAGTCAGAGAACTGCATTAAAACGTTAGCACTCCATATCTATACCCACTTACAACAAAACCACAAACTGAAAATCTCACAAGATGCTTTCAAGAAAAAGATTAATCCGATTTAAATCCGTCAGACCTACAGCATCCAGTCAAAATTCTCCACAAACTGATATAAATAGAGAAAGATCATGGCGACTTGATTCCGCAAGTCTACCGACATCGAATCAGTATAAGACACAGATTGAAATAAATGAAAAAAACCATTTCGATATGGTTCCGCAAGTCTTTTAACATTCAGAGACAGTAGTGTACAAATTGAAGAAAAATAACGATATTCTTCCACGAAGAACATCGCTCCCGATTGATGCAGCAATGCCGGCAACATCTTATGAAAATAAATCAGAAATGGATCTTTGTAACTGCTTGAATTTAAGATGCCATGGTTGCTTTGGAGAATGCTTAAAATGTGCTTCTAAGAAATGTGGACCAGAATGTAAGTTTAACCGACCGTTTTAAATTAACAGAATCATTTATTTACATTCTGAAAAGGTTATCACAAACCGTTTGTTGAAGTAAAAATCTTAATTGTGTTTTCTAATTGTTTTGAAGAAAAATGTTTATATATGTGTTTGAAATTGAATGTATATAGATTATTCATTCATATAAGATATACATGATTTTTTTTATAAAAATTTCAAATCTTGTTGAGCTCCAAAACTATTGATACGTTTACCTCCGTGCCCTTGCTGTTCTTCAGGCGAGTTCTTTCTTGACAGTTAGTTATTTCAGGTTTAATCAATATATTTAATGTTTATAAAAAAAGTTGTTTAAATAACTTAAGCAGTTTGAATAAATTATTGTTAGCAATTTTTTGGTGTATAGATATAGTAATGAAAAAACACTGCATTTTGACATGTATAGTGTTGCCGTTTCAGTTGGCAGGTGGGAAAATCAAAAAGTGATGGACTCATCGATCTGGCTTTGTAATTACTATTTGGGAAGAGGTGATTCATTCATTAGTATTAGATATTGCCAACGTCTTAAAAGCATTTAGCTTGTGTAAATCATATTCATGTATATTTATTGAATATTCTGTAATTTACAACAATGCATGAAAGAGACGCTTCATCTAAATTTTCCTAAATTAAATTATTACACTCATCTGAAACTGTAAGTGCTTCAAAGAGTGAGACTCTCGTATAACCAATAAGAAAAATGTTCTAATAATGTCACTGATATTGAGGTTCCAATAAAAAATACAAACAGGAAACAAAAATGAATACATGGACCTATTGGGCACTTCATTTTGCAAGGACAAGGAAAAACTAATTTACAAAAAAAATGAATTTATTCATGAAAGTGGGGACAGATTTTTTTAAATTCAAATACTTTAAAAACATTTTTTAAACATCTCATCACCTAAGAGAAGCTTTTTATATTTCCCGATCCTATCGTATTGCTTACTTAGTTAGTAATGTTGTTCGACTTGGAAATAATGAAGGAGTTAGAGCGGAAACAAAAATTAAAACAATACATATTTTCTACGAAAAGGATTTTAGTGATCTCAAATATTTGAGTTTATCTACTCGAAAGTAGTTTTTTCATAACTACGGGGTTTTATATAAAATCATATGATTTGTTGGGTTTTATTCAAATTGTCCACAGTATCCAGTAAAAGATGAGTAATTATTGAACTTACCACTGAATTTGGAAGTTGTTCTAATTCAACCTGAGTAATGGTAGTCTTTCTTTCAAGAAATAGTCCAAATGGATCAAAGTACATATTTTGTTCAATGCCAGAGTGAGTTTACTAATTCAATCAACTGATTATCTTAAATGAAATTATACTCGGTAATATTTTTTTGTTTTGTACAAAACAATAGAGACTAACGGAGAACATCGAAACAAGCGTCAGACAGTGTAATAGTGAGTGTGGTAATAGTAGTACTTGTCTTGGATTTCTCAATGTGAATATTCTTCTTATCTTCATAGTATCTTTTAAGGACTTTTACTTTTGTAATATGTTCATTCAACAAATTTTCGTCAGCTGTCTGAATGACCTCAGTTTCGATTCATTGTACAATCAACCAATCAACATGTATACCATAAGTTTTTACATATATTTATTGTATTTAAATATTTACCTCTATTAATCGATTCACTTTCCCCATTTTGTTTTCTATTAGCATCTTCATTAGCCATTCCAAGTATTATCTGATGTGGAGTTGTCAGTATTGGTATTGCCATTTGTTTTCTTAATGCTCCTTTTACACTTGTCAATTTGTCACTGTGCAATCCAATCAAACGAAGACTACGAATAAGAAGTAGAGGAGTATGAAGTAGAGAAGGAGGTCGAAGTATAAGGAGAATAGCTGAAAGATACTTTCGAATGGCGGTGTCGTGATTTTTAAAAAATTTTGTATCGGAATTCAAATTTCCGTTCAAATTTTTGATAAAAATTTGTAATTTTCTCAATAAAGTTTGTTGAAAAATCCCATTTTCCCATTAGTTTTATGCAAATCATTATGCCAAATTTTATCATTTTCATGCCTTTTCCTTAAATTTCAAAGAAAAATTCAATTATATTGTCTTAAAGCGTCATAAATACGAGTAATTGCATGATTAACACGTTGACCGCAGAGCCAAACATGTTTATGCTCCTTTCCGTCAATTTGATGCCCAATTCCATTTGGCACAAAAATTTCATAAATATGACTAAACTCATTGTTCAACTGTCAACACGTTAACTGTCAAGCCGATAATGTTTCTTATGTCCAAGTCAATCAATTTTATTTATTTTTCAATAAATTCCAATAAAACATCTTGAAAATAGCAATTTTTTTCGCGTAATTTCGATGCACAAATCAAAGAATTTCAACATTTAGGGTAGAATATTGTTGCGTATCATAAAAAGAATAGATAGAAAATTTTTGGAGACTCTCAAAAACAGCAGTGAGCGAAGTATTACTTAAACTAAAAAAATTTGGTTGTTGTATTATACTTGTATTTTCTAAAATTAATATTCATCATAATAGAAGGGTGATAGTAAATTAACGAAATTTCGACTGGGAAAATGTGAAAACCAACCTGGAAAATCGGGAGGAGACTAGTACTTGATTTTCAATTTTTACTGGACACCCTATTTCAAGAAAAGTTGTAGATGTAACGTATAAAAGTAAGGACAAATGTTGACTCGTTTTTCCTGAATTTCTGAGTTGAGAAGCTATGTGCACATCCATGTACTCTGCTTGGAGTTGAAGGTAAAGTTATTCCAAGTGTCTCAGACAGAACTAAGACACTAAATGAAAACTTTTACGAGAGACTAGAGTGCAGGAAAGCACATTCATTACTTCCTCTACCTTCAGTTGAACAATCAAGAGCTTCTAGAAGAGCGGGGAGTGCAGGAAGTTGTTTCATTAAGGTCAACACAGCTTGGAGCATTTCTATACACCTTGTTTTACACAGTGACTTTGAACTATATTTACCTGGTTCAATTCAATCGGAGATATAGACAGTTGCTGTATACTACAAGAAGTTAAATCTTGGAAATTCTGGTTTGGACTTTCTTAACTATTCCACTTTTCGATTCGATTTACTTCGGCGCAAATTCTGAAGCTAGATATACTGTGAAATTCCCTTGGCCGAAACAACTCCCAGTTGCATCTATAATTTCATCTTCTATATAATACGTTTTGGACACAACATGAAACCACCATTTAATAATTGAAATAAGCTCAATTGAGGTGCAATCTGCGAAACGGTTTTTGTTGGCAAAAATCTTGAAGAAACCTATGAATATTTAGCGTCAGTGTGTGAAGTAACTTTTCTTAATTTCAAAACTTTCCCATTTTCTGAAAAATTCTACTATTTAATGGCAAACAGAAACATCATCTAAATAGTTTTAGTTTGAAAATAAAAAGGTATAAGACATCAATCAATCCAAAATATAAGTCAAATTCACTTTATTTACAATCCAAATTACAAATTTAATGATATTAATATTCACTATCTATGGAAATTTAAATACCCGGATCTCATCGACGGTTATTGAACAAAGTCATAGAACATTCTAATCCTGGAGCTTTTTGCGAACATTATCTAATCAAAGTGTATTTCGAACTAGAGTTTCCATAGATAATCCAATTGTTTCATCCTAATTTCACAAAATCTGGTTGCGAATGTGAAGAATCAGAGATCAATGTCCAATTTGGCGAAGATTCAATTGAACTACTCATATTATTGGTTGTTATACTAATAGATGGAGTATTGTAAATATTCTCAGTAGTTCTAGAATCACTAGTTTCATTTATTATTTATTCTGCTATTTTTTTTTCTGTATCCGTATATTCTACTTGATCGCGATTGGTTTTTTCTATCAGATCACCAGATGCAACATTTTCCTACAGACAAATTTAGAAATTATTATATTAAAAATAGGTATTTTCGTCTTACCTCTTCATTCACAAAGTTATCCTCAAATCCACTTGATGAAGGACTGGCTTTTCCACTACATTCACTTTGTGATTGCTCTTCTAATAGACTTTCCGTGGTTAAAATGGTCTTTGGAGCTGTACGCTACAGCAGAACATTGTAAAATAAAGTGTTACGAGAAATATGCTTGATTTTTGAAGACTACACTGTTCATATTCCGAGCTGATCTACTCGAGGTTACTGGAATCGGAAATAAGTGAAATTGCCAGTTTAAATCTGGAGGAAGGCTGATGTGAGAAGTATTTTTCGAAGTCCACGAACTAGTGATCAGAGGCGGAAAGCTGCTGAAATTTTTTTTAGATACATTCTAACAATACTTGTATAAAAAAAGGGTAGAATACATTTGTACAAACTATAATTATCGAAATCAATTAGTTTATCTGAATTACAAAATATTTTCTGTAGCTTAGGTGAATGATAAGTTTATATTGTATTGATTGTAACGGACATTTTTGAGGATAATTTGGTTTTTCTTTTGCTGTAAAAACGAAATTACTTGTCATTCCAAAGAACATGAACAACAAAGAACAAAAAATAATAATAAAAGTCCACGAGATAGGAAATTTTTGAAAGAAAAAACAGAAGAAGTAGTAAACAAGGAATTTTACATACCAAGACTAAAAGACAAAATAGAAACGATTAAAAATAACTGTATACTTTGTAAATTATAGAATAAAAAAGAAGGAAAGAAGGAATGAGTGCTTCATCCTATACAAAAGATAGAAGATCCGCTAGAGAGGTATCACGTCGACCAATTAGGACCAATGAAGTCAACAAAAAAAAATATCAGCACATTTTTGTGGTAGTTGATGACTTTTCCAAATTTGTGTGGCTTTACCCAACAATGCCCTGGGGTTTTGCTGTCTCTCTTCTGGGCCCTCGTGGTCGCAGCGTTGCCAGGTATAGCTTCCATATAAAATTTAGATAACAATCAATCTTAACAAACTTAGCGGCCGCAAGTTGAACTAAATGAAACTTCTATTTGTGTTTGATTTCTATACACACTAGCGCCCCCCGCCGGCCAGAGCCAAACTAAGCACGATTCTATAGACACTACCGCCCTCTGCCGGACAAGGGCCAAACTAAAACACGGACTGGTGCCATCTAGCAAAGAATAGTCGAACTGAAAGTACATAGCGGCAGCAAGTTGGAGAAAATAAAAATTCTCTTTGTGTTTAATTTCTATACACACTAGCGCCCCCAGCCGGACAGACGCCAAACTAAACACGATTTCATAGACAGTAGCTCTCCCTGCCGGCCAGACGCCAAACTAAACACGATTCCTAAGACACTAGGGCCCTCGTCGGCCAGATGCCAATTTAAATACGATTCTATATACACTAGCGCCTTCCGCCGGCCAGACGCCAAACTACACATTTGTATAGACGCAAGACCATGTCGCCAGACAAACGCCAAATTAAACATGATTCCATAGACACAAGCGCCCGTTGCCGGTTAAACGTCCAGCTAAACAAGACTTATGTTATACATGTTGATTGGTTGATTGTACAAAGAATCGACACTGAGAACATACACACAGCTGCCCAAAATTTGTTAACTGAACATATCACAAAAGTAAAAGAAGATAAGAGAATATTCACATTGAGAAATCTAAGACATGTACTACTACTTTTACCACACTTGCTATTACACTGTCTGACGCCTGTTTCGATGTTCTCCGTTAGTCTCTATTGTTTTGTACAAAACAAAAAAATATTACCGAGTATAATTTGATTTAAGGTCGTCAGTTGATTGAATTAGTAAACTCACTAAAGGCATTGAACAAAATATGCAATTTGATACATTTGGACTATTTCTTGAAAGAAAGACTATCATTACTCAGATTGAATTAGAACAACTTCCTAATTCAGTGGTAAGTTCAATAATTACTCATCTTGTACTGGATAATGTGGACAATATAAATTTTGGTATGTCTTAAATAAATCGATTAGATAAACTCAAATATTTGAGATCCCTTAAATCCTTTTCGTAGAATATATGTATTGTTTAATTTTTGTTTCCGCTCTAACTACTTCATTATCTCAAAGTCGAACAACATTACTAACTAATCAAACCATATGATAGGATTGGGAAATATGGTGATGGGATGATTAAAAAATGTTTCTAAGAATTTAATTTTTAAAAATTTGTCCCCAGTTTCATGAATAAATTCAAGGCATTTTTTTGTAAATTAGTTTTTCCTTGTCCTTGCAAAATGAAGTACCCAATAGGTCCCTTGCTTCGGGTAATTCATCAGTATTCATGTTTGTTTCCTGTTTTTATTTTTTATTGGAACCTTAATATCAGTGACATTATTAAAACATTTTTTTTATTGGTTATAAGAGAGTCTCACTCTTGGAAGCACTTAAAGTTCCAGATGAGTGTAATAATTCAATTTAAGAAAATTTAGATGAAGCGGATCTTTCAGACTTATGTAAAATACAGAATATGCATATTGATGAGTATGATTTGCACAAGCTAAATGCTTTTAAGAGGTTGATAATAACTAATACTAATGAATCACCTCTTCTCAAATGGTAATTACAAAGCCAGATCGATAAGTCCATCCCTTTTTGATTTTCCCACCTGCCAACTGAAACGGCAACACTGTACATGTCAAAATACAGTGTTTTCTCATTACTATATTTATACACCAAAAAGTTATTTAAACAACTTTTTTTATAAACATTAAATATATTGATTAAATCTGAATTAACTATCTGTAAAAAAAACTCGCGTGAAGAATAGCAAGGGCACGGAGGTAAAGGTATCAATAGTTTTGGAGCTCAACAAGATTTGAAATTTAAGTGCTTCTGAAAGTATGAATAACACTTGTAACCAACAAGAAAAATGTTCTTATAATGTCATTGGTATTAAGGTTCCAACAAAATTAGAAACTTTGCAGAAAATCTCAGCAATTCTGATTTTGATGCACTGATGAAGCCCAAGAAAAAATATGAGTATTATGAAAAATAGAGTGACTCTTCGAAGAAAATCTCTCTTCAAATTAAATTCGAAATCTGTGAAAAAACAGGTTTTACGGAAATGATTGATAAATTTGCCACTCAGAAAGCCAGAAAGATTATTTTATAATTAGGTAATTATAATGATTAGGTACCTAGTCTGTAAACTGTTGAACAACTGATTGATGTACGTTTCGTTGAGTAAAGATTTGGTACTTTTTCATGCAAAGGTGATAATATTGTTGTTTTTTATTTTGGTAGAGACATCTAGAAGATGCTTGATGCTTTATCTATATTCTCTGGAGGTATCAGATACCACCAGGAAGCGTATGGAACAGAAGACGAGGATCTGTAGATATCCCACATAAAGATTGGGTTGCTCAGTATGTATTTACATTGTTTATCTTGAAATCCGGAATGCCACCATCCGGACTCCGAGAGTCCGTGGAGGATTACAATACATTTATATAGCTTGTAGACTTTTATTACTTTTTTTTTGGGGAAATCCATTTATTTTTATTAGCATTTTTAGACTCCGCAATCCGATTCAAACAGTGTGAATTGAATCTGACACCGCTCAGACGTATCAAAAAGAAGAAGAATATTTCAAGGTTATAATAAGTATGTTGGATACAAATAATCAATTGTAAAAAACAAAATATTTTTTTGAGGTTACGTTAGTTAACTTTGACATTAAAGCGGTCGTATGTCAAATATTGATATAAATTGAAAACAGATATGTCTAGGTTGAGAAAAGAGAAGCGTTGCTTTTGCGATGCAATTAAACCGGGTCCTTTGAGTTATAAACTCAAAATTATGGAAAATTTGAGAAATGAGACACCCGCTACGGATAGTAATACCGATTGTAGTAGCGTCCCAACGAGTTCGAGCGCTCGAGATAATTCCAAATCAACACCTGAAGCTACCAAAGAAAAAAAGATCCAACATCGAAGAATGAAGAGATTTAAAATACAATCGGACGGTGTTATCACATCTATTAATTGCGATAAGTCTGAAGATAATGAATTTTCTTATAAAAAAGACAATTTTAAGGGTAAAACTAAGAATAACGAAAGAGTCTTGTTAATTGAAGCACAAAATGTAAATATTCAGAATCATTATTATACAATTTCTTAAACTATTATGATTATTTGTATTTACTACCAACTCCGGAAGTTTCTTTTCAAGCCATTTTCAAGGTAAGTTCATCCTCAAACTTAAGCTTATTTACCAATACTTTCCATTTGTACCTATCCATGGTTATTTTCATTCTCTTTTTTCATTGTTCCTTACATAAATGTAACATAAACTTTTGACTTTAAACAGCCCCTCAAAAAAAATTCACAGCAATTAAATTTGGTGACATAACCTATTTCCTATTTTCCAAAATTTTAAAAAAACAGACTAAAAAAATATTTTTCGTCTGGATGTTTGGTACAATGACCTCAATTTGTAGAAAAATCTGCGGGACTTTGACCTGTAAGGGATTTTAAATTATTATAACTGTGTTAACGAGGGAAACTATTAGCTTTTGTATGCACAAATCTGCGCGCGATTTTCCAGGTTGTTGTGTCTGAAATATACGTGACCACAAAACTGAACTCTTAGTATTTAAAGCCTCATGGTATTTCTGACAATTCTGGTATTAAGTTTAATCAAATATTTCATCGGATGAAGAATAAAAATTAATTAAATCTTGAGTTTTGGACTGGTATTCGTTTAAACGTAATAGCATCCCAAAAGCCGTTGGGATATAAAACGACGACGCGCAGTAATCACCATTTTTAAATTACCCAATCAAAAAAAAAAGAATTAAATAATTGACGTTTCTTGAACAGAAAGGATTTTTCAAAATTGTTCATTTGTGGATTGTTTAAACCTACGAACTTTTGATTTGAGGTTAACTCAACAATTAAATCACCGCGCGTTGTTCAACACGATACATTTTGATACTGAATTCGAGCTCATGACGTTATTAATTTTTATTTTTGATAATGAGGACAGTTGAGCTTTTGGACTGTACAATTTATCTCGAAATAATGCTTGAAATTAGTTAGAATATCAGATCTCATCCTTTCAGAAAGCTTTCTTAAACACAGCTTTGTTTACCATGTGAATTTTTTTCCAAAAATAAATACAATAAACGGCTATAAAAATTGATTGGATTGTCTTCCTCAAGTTGTTTGATCTTTAATTGACTTGTTTCACGATAAAAAATATTATTAAGGAGCTTTTATATTTTTTCTGGGAATTGTGATCAAATAAATCGTGCGAAAAAGGATTAACAAAAAACAAACTGGATTTTCAATTTATAAAACTGTTCGTGCAATAACGAAAATCCCAAAAGATAATTAAAGCTTCCCCGCGAACTGAATAGTAAACAACTTGTCCAGGTAAACATCGAAATATTTAATTTTCAGAATCAGTTGATTATTCAAAAGTATGAATAAAAAATTAATTCCTTAAAAATTAGTCAGAGAAAACTTTGTAAGTAAATAAGTGAAGTTTCCGTTTGTTGATATATTATTGGAATGGATTTTACATTTTACGAATAGCACTTGTCAAATCTATAAGCAAACAAAGCGGGCATCTCAATTCGCTAAAGCTTCGTAACAGAAATTTTACATTTCATAATAACTTGCGGATATTTTGTTTATTCCCAAGGAATATCGAGTTTGTGTGTAGTTTTGCCCGTTTCTCCAAGGATAAATTCGAAAGAGAATTCTCTCGTGTTTCAATACGAAATTACTTGTAATGCAAATTCAGTTTTATTATAAAATTTCGTTTGTATATACGTGCATTATAATTATTTTAATCTAAAGACTTCCTCGAGGAGCTCCATATTCAAACCATCTTATTGTTTCCCATATGGGATTTTACGATGGGTTCAGTATAGGCCCAGACTTGGAGCAAGTGTCCTAAACTTGATGGGACTGTGATTCAAACCTGGTTGGGCTAACGTATGACTATCATTTATGTATCCCAATAAAGTTGGGCTAAAGTATAACTATCATTTATGTATCCCAATAAAGTTGGGCTAAAGTATAACTATCCTTTATGTATCCCCAGGAAGTTGGGCTAAAGTATAACTATCATTCATGTATCCCAATAAAGTTGGGCTAAAGTAAAACTATCATTTATTTATCCCAATAAAGTTGCTCTAACGTTTTTAATAAAGTTTGTTTTGAGAGTTATTCACTACGCATAACATATTGTGGTGTTTTATTCTAATATGATTGGAGGATTTTAGTGGGGAGTATATATTTATGTCAAACGATTTGACCATACTTTCACCCTTTTTTTATTTGGCTTAACTTTTTTTACTTTTTTATTTACTTAATGAGTTTTTCTCGCGCATATTCAGATTGTGGTTTAACGAAATGGGTCATGTGGATATTTTTTTCATTGCAATTTTAACTAAACACTATCTCAGTTCTACCATAAGATTACTTAGTTTAGGAGTTATTCCCGACGCTGTTTAAGGGGATCATCGTCATCGGAAAACCGTAAATTGGCCGCATTACAACGAGGTCCGGTTTCAACTTCCAAACCATTCCCGTTTTATCGTCAGATATATAGAATATACGTCAGAAAATAACTTTTTTTTTATCTCTTTCAATCTGGACTCGCAGAATATGTTACCAATAGAACGATTGTCGATGTGATTACGAAAATAAATATATTGTATGAAAGGAATTTATATAAAACGACGATTGTTATAATGATAATCCACTGAAATGTTTACCTTCAGTTTTTGAAGAAGACAACATGGTTATATAAACGCGAATCAATCATCTTATTTGTGAATGTTGTCGATTAGCTGAAGAAGCTGTACAAATGCTTTTTCAAGATCAAAAATCGATAGTGATTCTACGAGATTCAGATTCGATCAACTTTATTCAACAAAATCTCCACCTAGAGCAGTTTTTCCAAGAATTATTCGACAGGTAGAGGTTAGGGGATTACTATTAATGGAGAAGTGCAATTCCGAAGAATCAGCTACCAAGGCACGTCTTTCCCGAACAGAACTTCAAGATCAAAAAGGGTTCATACTTTTTCTTTTTGCATTTAACATAAGTAAACAGTTTTATTTAGAACATGGTTCTGTTTTGTAGTTAAAACTTTCATTCCTTCGACGTAGAGGTGGTTTTCCTTTGGTTTTGTATTAATTTTGATAGATTCTTCTTTGAAACCAATTGGTGAGTCGAAAAATAGACATTTGTTTTAAGAGACTTTCTGTTTCAATTATAAATCAAAATTTGTTTGTACAAACTTCATTTTTCAAAAATAAGATGAGATTCGTCTTTAGAAACTTTGTTTTTCAAATAGCAAACCAAAATTTGACTCCGGGAATTGCCATTTCGATAAAAAACAAAATTCGTCTTTGGAAACTTTGTTTTTCGAAAACAAAAAAAAATATTGTCACTAGAGGCTTTCTTTTGCAATTAGAAACCAAATTTTGTTTGTAGAAACTTTATTTTTCAAACCAAACCAAGATTGGTCTTCAGAAACTTTGTTTTTCAAAAATAAACCGACATTTGGTTTTCATAACTGTCTATTCGAAAAAACAAACGAAATTTGTTTTGTTTTTTCCAAAAATAAATTGTCAGTTATCATAAAAAAATGTTGGTGGATTTCTAGGAACCAGAAATAAGTGGACTTAGGGAGAGATACATAACATATAAGAAAAATAACTCTGCCAGTATGGCCGTTGGGCGGATTGAGTAGCTCAACGACCATTCTGCCGGTCCCAAGCCCGGATAAAAGAAGAGGGTTGTAAGGCAAGGCTAGCTACCTACCCCATGTAAAACAGCCATTTGCTCAGAGAACGAAGAAAGTAGCCTCGGATAGGACTGATAAAACTTATAACGACCCGGCAAAGTTAAGGAAAAAACGATTTTGGAAGCGACAATTGCGAATAGCCACCTGGAATGTTACATCAATTGCTAACAAAGACTAAGAAACCATAATAGAGCTTAAGAGTAAAAGTCAAGAAGAAACAGACTAAATCGATTATAGACTACATTATTATAAATAGAAATATTCATCCCTCAAAAATATTAGATGTCAGAACATTAACCTCAGTAACTGCGTACAAAGGAAAACCCAGAACAAACCGAAAGTGACAGAAAAGCTGAACATAGAAAGCCTTAGCGATGATACCACAAAATACCTCTACCAGCAAAGACTAAGGAATGCAATAAATGAAAATAAGATCTTGAAAGATGATACCGTAGAACTAGCATGGAAAAGATTAAGTACTAATATAAGGACAGCTGCAGAAGAAGCATTAGACAAACGAAAGGTGAACAGGAAAACAGGTAAACGGAAAGCCCAACACGAAACCATGGCTCACACACGAAATCAAATCACTTGCGGAAGAAAAAAGGAAAGCATATCTTCAATATAGAAGTCAAACAATAACATATGCTGATTACAAAGTCGTGAGGAATAGGACAAATATGGAAATACAAACGATTAAGAGACAATTCTGGGAGAAATACTCATCAGACATGGAAAACGACTTATATGGGGGACAAAAAAAGATCTGGAATATGATAAGGAACATCAAAAGACCAATCAATGAATACATCCACACGAAAACAATAACGTTAAAAGAATGGGAAAGGTATTTCCATGAACTCTACGGCGACATATTAAGAAGCCAATCCACAGAACAGAAACAAGAAAATATATCTGAGGAAGGAGAAGACATCCAACAACAATTAATATCAAAAGAAAGATCCAAATAATTCTAGAGGGATCAACCTCCTAAGCACGACTTCAAAATTACTAACAAAAATTATTGCAGAAGGAATCTCAAGTAGCGGCATGAGCGAAGAACAACAGGGATTTAGAAAAAATAGATCAACCATAGACGCTATATTCATCTTAAGACAGATTGCCGAAAAGGCCATAGAGTACAAAAAAACCGCGTTTATGTGCTTCATAGACGTAACAAAAGCATTTGACAGAGTGAGATTACATGACGTCATTGAGCTACTAAAAAAACGAGGCGTAAACCAAAGGACAATAGACATCATTCGGGACATGAACAACGGAAATAGCCCATATGTAAGAGTAAACAACGAACTCTCCAGTAAAATGCCAGTATCAACAGGGATCAGACAAGGAGATAGTCTCAGCCCAATACTCTTCAACATTATAATGGACGAAATCATAAAAGAAGTCAAAACGGCAGGTAGAGGATACAGAATGGGAAAATATGAGTTTAAGATAGTTTGCTACGCTGATGACGCGCTTGTGATATCTGAAGATGAGGATAATCTGCAAAAACTGCTACACAGATTTGAAACAGTTGCAGGAGAATTCAATATGATCATATCGAAACAAAAGACACAATCCTTGACAATAGCGAGAGAACCAAGAAGATGCAAACTGGCAATTTATAATAAAAGTGTAGAACAGGTTATGTCTTTTAAATATTTAGGGGTTAATATCACGAGCAATAGGAACTTGAAACAAGAAGTCAAAACGCAAAGAACAGCAGCATCTAGGATATCAGGATTCCTTCGTACCGTGATTTGGAGGAATAAATTTTTAAGTATCGAAAGCAAAACACGGATATATAAAACTTGTGTCAGACCAGTAATGACATACGCCATAGAAACGAGGGCGGAGACTGCAACTACTAAACGGATTCTTAGAACAACCGAGATGAAGACATTACGCTCAATCACAGGGAAAACACTAAGATACAGAATAAGGAGCAATGAAATCAGAAGAATGTGTGACGTTCCGGATATAGTGAGATGGGTCAGAACTAGAAGAAGAGCATGGAGAGATCATGTCAATAGAATGAACAACGATCGACTGGCGAAAATCGCAAAGGAAGAGAGACCCAATACAAGTAGACCGCCTGGAAGACCACCAAAGCGCTGGTATGAGAGCTGGTCCTCGCAGTGAGAACTTAGGCTGCCTCTTTGAAAACACAAGGCACAGTCTTAAAATAAGAAGAAGAAGAAGAAAAATAAGATCCAAGATTATTTTATATATCAAACAATATATGTGAACGTCCATTTTCAAAATAAAATAATTTCGACTATGAAACCAACAATAGATTGTATTCAACGATTTAATTTAATGAAAAGTTACAAAAATACAAAATTAATAAAAACGTATACAACGTAATGTTTTACACTCCGTTCGAACTTCATGTATGTCCTGAAATATATATATATATATATATATATATATATATATATATTGAATATATATGTATATATATATATATATATATATATATATATATATATATATATATATATATATATATTTCAATAATAGTACCCAGTTTGAGATCTTCTTGTTTATAACTAGAAGGTTTGCTTAACATGATAGATACATTCAAATCTTCAACGCTTCTTTAAACTGGACTCACAAATCTAACGGTTTTCTTCGATTTAGTTATTATCGGTTTATCGATGTCGGTCGTGGAATTCACCGTTTGATTCTTCTTTATAGATATTTTAAGACTTTTTCTACATAAAGAATGTCTTGGTGGTACACGAGTTAATTTCTCCAAAAGTACTATGGGGAATGTACATTCCGTTTGCGTGGAAGTATAGTTAATTGTTCTTCTTAATATATTCATGTTCATTATTATAGTAAACGATTCAGTGCTTATGACAGGTGTCAAAACAGATCTGTTAATTTTGATAAATAAACTGTCAATTATTATTGTAGAACTAGATATTAGAATGTGGGTTTTTTTACGTAAAAAGCAAACACAAATTTCGATTAAATTTTAAGTTTATGTGAAGAAACTGTGGAAATAAAAGTTATAGATCTTTTAATTTCTAACAACTTTGTCATTTAACTTTTTTCCATAAGACTGTTAGAAATCGAGATAAACCGTTTTTCATAGAACTATTATTTTTTTGTTCCAAAAATTATCAACCAAGATTTATGTGCTGATGAATTGTAAACTTTTAATACGAGGACGGTTCGAATATAAGGTAATAACCTTCACTGGTTACATATTTTTGGGATTTCTTCAGAAGGTTTTTGATCCTTGGACAACTCGGATAAACTCCTCCATCAAGCTTTAACTTCTTCATGAGCTCTTAAGAGTAGATTCGGAGAGACGTTAGGAGTTTTGTCAAATCCTCATGAGGAATTATGATGAAAATCGAATGTGGAATTATCTTAAATTGTTTTTGATGTAATCATTCAGACAAGAATCCTGAGAAAAAAATCGTAGATGAACTTGAGATTTTTAGTTGGAATTCAACTAGTTTTGTTGGTTTTTATTGGAAATTTTTTGGTGTGGAAACTTTCTAATTGCCGTGTTTAAGAGACGCCGCGTTTGGGGTAAAACTTAGGTAAATAGTCAAACCGAAAATTACGAAGTTTGTTTTTTATTTTGATAAAGACACCTAGAAGATAGGATCTGTAGATATCCCACATAAAGATTGGGTTCCTCAGTATATATTTACATTAGTTATCTCGAAATCCGGAATGCCACCATCCGGACTCCGAGAGTTCGTGGAGGATTTCAATACATTTATATAGCATGTAGACTTTTATTACTTTTTTTTTTTTGGGGAAATCCATTTATTTTTATTAGCATATTTATACTCCGCAATCCGATTCAAACAGTGTCTAATTGAATCTGACACCGCTCAGACGTATAAAAAAGAAGAAGAATATTTCAAGGTTATAATAGGTATGTTGGATACAAATAATCAATTGTAAAAAACAAAATGTTTTTTTGGGGTTATTTTAGTTAAATTTGACATTAACGCGTTCGTATGTCAAATTTTGTTATAAATTGAAAACCGATATGTCTAGGTTGAGAAAAGAGAAGCGTTGCTTTTGCGATGCAATTAAACCGGGTCCTTTGAGTTATAAACGCAAAATTATGGAAAATTTGAGAAATGAGACACCCGCTACGGATAGTAATACCGATTGTAGTAGCGTCCCAACGAGTTCGAGCGCTCGAGATAATTCCAAATCAACACCTGAAGCTACCAAAGAAGAAAATATCCAACATCGAAGAATGAAGAGATTTAAAATGCAATCGGACGGTGTTATCACATCTATTAATTGCGATAAGTCTGAAGATAATGAATTTTCTTATAAAAAGGACAATTTTAAGGATAAAGCTAAGAATAATGAAAGAGTCTTGTTAATTGAAGCACAAAATGTAAATATTCAGAATCATTATTATACAATTTCTTAAACTATTTTGATTATTTGTATTTACCACCAACTCCGGAAGTTTCTTTTCAAGCCATTTTCAAGGTAAGTTCATCCTCAAACTTAAGCTTATTTACCAATACTTCCCATTTGTACCTATCCATAGTTATTAACCCTTAGTTTCTCATCACTTTTCTTTCCGAATCAATCTTCTCACCATCTAATATCTTTGGATCATTATTCTCGATCATCAAACTTTTATTTTCATTCTCTTTTTTCATTGTTCCTTACATAAATGTAACATAAAATCAACAACAACCAATGAAAATAAAATATTTTGGGTGTCCCATACTCCTCACTAAAATCCTCCAATCATATTAGAATGAAACACCACAATATGTTATGCGTAGTGAATAACTCTCAAAACAAACTTTAAAAACGTTAGAGCAACTTTATTGGGATAAATAAATGATAGTTATACTTTAGCCCAACTTTATTGGGATACATAAATGATAGTTATACTTTAGCCCAACTTCCTGGGGATACATAAAGGATAGTTATACTTTAGCCCAACTTTATTGGGATACATAAATGATAGTTATACTTTAGCCCAACTTTATTGGGATACATAAATAATAGTTATACGCTAGCTCAACCAGGTTTGAATCACAGTCCCACCAAGTTTAGGACACTTAGTCCATGGGCCTATACTGGACCCATCGTAAAATCCCAGACGTACGACGGTATCATCCCACGATGATATCTGACAAAGTTAGATGCGAACTCACTCAAATATATAAGAAATGTTGAAATTCGACTTCAATTGAGGAAGATAGACTTTGAAAATTTTAAATTAACACAAAGTGACACTTGACCTCAATGGGCTTCAATGGATGCTATTCGACGATATCTGACAAAGTTAGATGCGAACTCACTCAAATATATAAGAAATGTTAAAATTCGACTTCAAATGAGGAAGATAGACTTTGAAAATTTTCAATTAACACAAAGTGACAGTTGACCTCAATGGGCTTCAATGGATGCTATTCGACGATATCTGACAAAGTTAGATGCGAACTCACTCAAATATATAAGAAATGTTGAAATTCGACTTCAAATGAGGAAGATAGACTTTGAAAATTTTCAATTAACACAAAGTGACAGTTGACCTCAATGGGCTTCAATGGATGTTAATCGACGATATCTGACAAAGTTAGATGCGAACTCACTAAAATATATAAGAAATGTTGAAATTCGACTTCAAATGAGGAAGATAGACTTTGAAAATTTTCAATTAACACAAAGTGACAGTTGACTTCAATGGGCTTCAATGGATGTTATTCGACGATATCTGACAGAGTTAGATGCGAACTCACTCAAATATATAAGAAATGTTGAAATTCGACTTCAAATGAGGAAGATAGACTTTGAAAATTTTCAATTAACACAAAGTGACAGTTGGCTTCAATGGGCTTCAATAGATGTTTTTCGATGATATCTGACAAAGTTAGATGCGAACTCACTCGATATATAAGAAATGTTGAAATTCGACTTCAAATGAGGAAGATAGACTTTGAAAATTTTCAATTAACACAAAGTGACAGTTGGCTTCAATGGGCTTCAATGGATGTTTTTCGAAGATATCTGACAAAGTTAGACGCAAACTCACTCAAATATATGAGAAATGTTGAAATTCGACTTCAAATGAGGAAGATAGACTTTGAAAATTTTCAATTAACACAAAGTGACAGTTGACTTCAATGGGCTTCAATGGATGTTATTCGACGATATCTGACAGAGTTAGATGCGAACTCACTCAAATATATAAGAAATGTTGAAATTCGACTTCAAATGAGGAATATAGACTTTGAAAATTTTCAATTAACACAAAGTGACAGTTGGCTTCAATGGGCTTCAATGGATGTTTTTCGAAGATATCCGACAAAGTTAGACGCAAACTCACTCAAATATATGAGAAATGTTGAAATTCGACTTCAAATGAGGAAGATAGACTTTGAAAATTTTCAATTAACACAAAGTGATAGTTGACTTCAATGGGCTTCAATGGATGTTAATCGACGATATCTGACAAAGTTAGATGTGAACTCACTAAAATATATAAGAAATGTTGAAATTCGACTTCAAATGAGGAAGATAGACTTTGAAAATTTTCAATTAACACAAAGTGATAGTTGACTTCAATGGGCTTCAATGGATGTTATTCGACGATATCTGACAGAGTTAGATGCGAACTCACTCAAATATATAAGAAATGTTGAAGTTCGACTTGAAATGAGGAAGATAGACTTTGAAAATTTTCAATTAACATAAAGTGACAGTTGACCTCAATGGGCTTCAATGGATGATATTCGACGATATCTGACAAAGTTAGATGCGAACTCACTAAAATATATAAGAAATGTTGAAGTTCGACTTCAAATGAGGAAGATAGACTTTGAAAATTTTCAATTAACACAAAGTGACAGTTGGCTTCAATGGGCTTCAATGGATGTTATTCGACAATATCTGACAGAGTTAGATGCGAACTCACTCAAATATATGAGAAATGTTGAAATTCGACTTCAAATGAGGAAGATAGACTTTGAAAATTTTCAATTAACACAAAGTGACAGTTGACCTCAATGGGCTTCAATGGATGATATTCGACGATATCTGACAAAGTTAGATGCGAACTCACTAAAATATATAAGAAATGGTGAAGTTCGACTTCAAATGAGGAAGATAGACTTTGAAAATTTTCAATTAACACAAAGTGACAGTTGGCTTCAATGGGCTTCAATGGATGTTATTCGACAATATCTGACAGAGTTAGATGCGAACTCACTCAAATATATAAGAAATGTTGAAATTCGACTTCAAATGAGGAAGATAGACTTTGAAAATTTTCAATTAACACAAAGTGACAGTTGACCTCAATGGGCTTCAATGGATGATATTCGACGATATCTGACAAAGTTAGATGCGAACTCACTAAAATATATAAGAAATGTTGAAGTTCGACTTCAAATGAGGAAGATAGACTTTGAAAATTTTCAATTAACACAAAGTGACAGTTGACCTCAATGGGCTTCAATGGATGCTATTCGACGATATCTGACAAAGTTAGATGCGAACTCACTCAAATATATAAGAAATGTTAAAATTCGACTTCCAATGAGGAAGATAGACTTTGAAAATTTTCAATTAACACAAAGTGACAGTTGACCTCAATGGGCTTCAATGGATGTTAATCGACGATATCTGACAAAGTTAGATGCGAACTCACTCAAATATATAAGAAATGTTAAAATTCGACTTCAAATGAGGAAGATAGACTTTGAAAATTTTCAATTAACACAAAGTGACAGTTGACTTCAATGGGCTTCAATGGATGTTATTCGACGATATCTATCAAAGTTAGATGCGAACTCACTCAAATATATAAGAGATGTTGAAATTCGACTTCAAATGAGGAAGATAGACTTTGAAAATTTTCAATTAACACAAAGTGACAGTTGACTTCAATGGGCTTCAATGGATGTTAATCGACGATATCTGACAAAGTTAGATGCGAATTCACTAAAATATATAAGAAATGTTGAAATTCGACTTCAAATGAGGAAGATAGACTTTGAAAATTTTCAATTAACACAAAGTGACAGTTGACTTCAATGGGCTTCAATGGATGCTATTCGACGATATCTGACAAAGTTAGATGCGAACTCACTCAAATATATAAGAAATGTTGAAATTCGACTGCAAATGAGGAAGATGGACTTTGAAAATTTTCAATTAACACAAAGTGACAGTTGGCTTCAATGGGCTTCAATAGATGTTTTTCGATGATATCTGACAAAGTTAGATGCGAACTCACTCAATATATAAGAAATGTTGAAATTCGACTTCAAATGAGGAAGATAGACTTTGAAAATTTTCAATTAACACAAAGTGACAGTTGACTTCAATGGGCTTCAATGGATGTTTTTCGAAGATATCTGACAAAGTTAGACGCAAACTCACTCAAATATATGAGAAATGTTGAAATTCGACTTCAAATGAGGAAGATAGACTTTGAAAATTTTCAATTAACACAAAGTGACAGTTGACTTCAATGGGCTTCAATGGAGGTTTTTCGAAGATATCTGACAAAGTTAGACGCAAACTCAATCAAATATATGAGAAATGTTGAAATTCGACTTCAAATGAGGAAGATAGACTTTGAAAATTTTCAATTAACACAAAGTGATAGTTGACTTCAATGGGCTTCAATGGATGTTAATCGACGATATCTGACAAAGTTAGATGTGAACTCACTAAAATATATAAGAAATGTTGAAATTCGACTTCAAATGAGGAAGATAGACTTTGAAAATTTTCAATTAACACAAAGTGACAGTTGACTTCAATGGGCTTCAATGGATGTTTTTCGAAGATATCTGACAAAGTTGACGCAAACTCAATCAAATATATGAGAAATGTTGAAATTCGACTTAAAATGAGGAAGATAGACTTTGAAAATTTTCAATTAACACAAAGTGACAGTTGACTTCAATGGGCTTCAATGGATGTTAATCGACGATATCTGACAACGTTAGATGTGAACTCACTAAAATATATAAGAAATGTTGAAATTCGACTTCAAATGAGGAAGATAGACTTTGAAAATTTTCAATTAACACAAAGTGATAGTTGACTTCAATGGGCTTCAATGGATGTTAATCGACGATATCTGACAAAGTTAGATGCGAACTCACTCAAATATATAAGAAATGTTAAAATTCGACTTCAAATGAGGAAGATAGACTTTGAAAATTTTCAATTAACACAAAGTGACAGTTGACTTCAATGGGCTTCAATGGATGTTATTCGACGATATCTGACAAAGTTAGATGCGAACTCACTCAAATATATAAGAGATGTTGAAATTCGACTGCAAATGAGGAAGATGGACTTTGAAAATTTTCAATTAACACAAAGTGACAGTTGGCTTCAATGGGCTTCAATAGATGTTTTTCGATGATATCTGACAAAGTTAGATGCGAACTCACTCAATATATAAGAAATGTTGAAATTCGACTTCAAATGAGGAAGATAGACTTTGAAAATTTTCAATTAACACAAAGTGACAGTTGACTTCAATGGGCTTCAATGGATGTTTTTCGAAGATATCTGACAAAGTTAGACGCAAACTCACTCAAATATATGAGAAATGTTGAAATTCGACTTAAAATGAGGAAGATAGACTTTGAAAATTTTCAATTAACACAAAGTGATAGTTGACTTCAATGGGCTTCAATGGATGTTAATCGACGATATCTGACAAAGTTAGATGTGAACTCACTAAAATATATAAGAAATGTTGAAATTCGACTTCAAATGAGGAAGATAGACTTTGAAAATTTTCAATTAACACAAAGTGATAGTTGACTTCAATGGGCTTCAATGGATGTTATTCGACGATATCTGACAGAGTTAGATGCGAACTCACTCAAATATATAAGAAATGTTGAAGTTCGACTTCAAATGAGGAAGATAGACTTTGAAAATTTTCAATTAACACAAAGTGACAGTTGACCTCAATGGGCTTCAATGGATGATATTCGACGATATCTGACAAAGTTAGATGCGAACTCACTAAAATATATAAGAAATTTTGAAGTTCGACTTCAAATGAGGAAGATAGACTTTGAAAATTTTCAATTAACACAAAGTGACAGTTGGCTTCAATGGGCTTCAATGGATGTTATTCGACAATATCTGACAGAGTTAGATGCGAACTCACTCAAATATATGAGAAATGTTGAAATTCGACTTCAAATGAGGAAGATAGACTTTGAAAATTTTCAATTAACACAAAGTGACAGTTGACCTCAATGGGCTTCAATGGATGATATTCGACGATATCTGACAAAGTTAGATGCGAACTCACTAAAATATATAAGAAATGGTGAAGTTCGACTTCAAATGAGGAAGATAGACTTTGAAAATTTTCAATTAACACAAAGTGACAGTTGGCTTCAATGGGCTTCAATGGATGTTATTCGACAATATCTGACAGAGTTAGATGCGAACTCACTCAAATATATAAGAAATGTTGAAATTCGACTCCAAATGAGGAAGATAGACTTTGAAAATTTTCAATTAACACAAAGTGACAGTTGACCTCAATGGGCTTCAATGGATGATATTCGACGATATCTGACAAAGTTAGATGCGAACTCACTAAAATATATAAGAAATGTTGGAGTTCGACTTCAAATGAGGAAGATAGACTTTGAAAATTTTCAATTAACACAAAGTGACAGTTGACCTCAATGGGCTTCAATGGATGCTATTCGACGATATCTGACAAAGTTAGATGCGAACTCACTCAAATATATAAGAAATGTTAAAATTCGACTTCAAATGAGGAAGATAGACTTTGAAAATTTTCAATTAACACAAAGTGACAGTTGACCTCAATGGGCTTCAATGGATGTTAATCGACGATATCTGACAAAGTTAGATGCGAACTCACTCAAATATATAAGAAATGTTAAAATTCGACTTCAAATGAGGAAGATAGACTTTGAAAATTTTCAATTAACACAAAGTGACAGTTGAATTCAATGGGCTTCAATGGATGCTATTCGACGATATGTGACAAAGTTAGATGCGAACTCACTCAAATATATAAGAGATGTTGAAATTCGACTTCAAATGAGCAAGATAGACTTTGAAAATTTTCAATTAACACAAAGTGACAGTTGGCTTCAATGGGCTTCAATGGATGTTATTCGACGATATCTGACAAAGTTATATGCGAACTCACTAAAATATATAAGAAATGTTGAAGTTCGACTTCAAATGAGGAAGATAGACTTTGAAAATTTTCAATTAACACAAAGTGACAGTTGACCTCAATGGGCTTCAATGGATGATATTCGACAATATCTGACAGAGTTAGATGCGAACTCACTCAAATATATGAGAAATGTTGAAATTCGACTTCAAATGAGGAAGATAGACTTTGAAAATTTTCAATTAACACAAAGTGACAGTTGACCTCAATGGGCTTCAATGGATGCTATTCGACGATATCTGACAAAGTTAGATGCGAACTCACTCAAATATATAAGAAATGTTAAAATTCGACTTCAAATGAGGAAGATAGACTTTGAAAATTTTCAATTAACACAAAGTGACAGTTGACCTCAATGGGCTTCAATGGATGTTAATCGACGATATCTGACAAAGTTAGATGCGAACTCACTCAAATATATAAGAAATGTTAAAATTCGACTTCAAATGAGGAAGATAGACTTTGAAAATTTTCAATTAACACAAAGTGACAGTTGACTTCAATGGGCTTCAATGGATGCTATTCGACGATATGTGACAAAGTTAGATGCGAACTCACTCAAATATATAAGAGATGTTGAAATTCGACTTCAAATGAGGAAGATAGACTTTGAAAATTTTCAATTAACACAAAGTGACAGTTGGCTTCAATGGGCTTCAATGGATGTTATTCGACGATATCTGACAAAGTTAGATGCGAACTCACTAAAATATATAAGAAATGTTGGAGTTCGACTTCAAATGAGGAAGATAGACTTTGAAAATTTTCAATTAACACAAAGTGACAGTTGACCTCAATGGGCTTCAATGGATGATATCCGACGATATCTGACAAAGTTAGATGCGAACTCACTAAAATATATGAGAAATGGTGAAGTTCGACTTCAAATGAGGAAGATAGACTTTGAAAATTTTCAATTAACACAAAGTGACAGTTGGCTTCAATGGGCTTCAATGGATGTTATTCGACAATATCTGACAGAGTTAGATGCGAACTCACTCAAATATATAAGAAATGTTGAAATTCGACTTCAAATGAGGAAGATAGACTTTGAAAATTTTCAATTAACACAAAGTGACAGTTGACCTCAATGGGCTTCAATGGATGATATTCGACGATATCTGACAAAGTTAGATGCGAACTCACTAAAATATATGAGAAAATGTTGAAATTCGACTTCAAATGAGGAAGATAGACTTTGAAAATTTTCAATTAACACAAAGTGACAGTTGACCTCAATGGGCTTCAATGGATGATATCCGACGATATCTGACAAAGTTAGATGCGAACTCACTAAAATATATGAGAAATGGTGAAGTTCGACTTCAAATGAGGAAGATAGACTTTGAAAATTTTCAATTAACACAAAGTGACAGTTGGCTTCAATGGGCTTCAATGGATGTTATTCGACAATATCTGACAGAGTTAGATGCGAACTCACTCAAATATATAAGAAATGTTGAAATTCGACTTCAAATGAGGAAGATAGACTTTGAAAATTTTCAATTAACACAAAGTGACAGTTGACCTATGGGCTTCAATGGATGATATTCGACGATATCTGACAAAGTTAGATGCGAACTCACTAAAATATATAAGAAATGTTGAAGTTCGACTTCAAATGAGGAAGATAGACTTTGAAAATTTTCAATTAACACAAAGTGACAGTTGACCTCAATGGGCTTCAATGGATGCTATTCGACGATATCTGACAAAGTTAGATGCGAACTCACTCAAATATATAAGAAATGTTAAAATTCGACTTCAAATGAGGAAGATAGACTTTGAAAATTTTCAATTAACACAAAGTGACAGTTGACCTCAATGGGCTTCAATGGATGTTAATCGACGATATCTGACAAAGTTAGATGCGAATTCACTAAAATATATAAGAAATGTTGAAATTCGACTTCAAATGAGGAAGATAGACTTTGAAAATTTTCAATTAACACAAAGTGACAGTTGACTTCAATGGGCTTCCATGGATGTTATTCGACGATATCTGACAAAGTTAGATGCGAACTCACTCAAATATATAAGAAATGTTGAAATTCGACTTCAAATGAGGAAGATGGACTTTGAAAATTTTCAATTAACACAAAGTGACAGTTGGCTTCAATGGGCTTCAATAGATGTTTTTCGATGATATCTGACAAAGTTAGACGCAAACTCAATCAAATATATGAGAAATGTTGAAATTCGACTTCAAATGAGGAAGATAGACTTTGAAAATTTTCAATTAACACAAAGTGACAGTTGACTTCAATGGGCTTCAATGGATGTTTTTCGAAGATATCTGACAAAGTTAGACGCAAACTCAATCAAATATATGAGAAATGTTGAAATTCGACTTCAAATGAGGAAGATAGACTTTGAAAATTTTCAATTAACACAAAGTGATAGTTGACTTCAATGGGCTTCAATGGATGTTTTTCGAAGATATCTGACAAAGTTAGACGCAAACTCACTCAAATATATGAGAAATGTTGAAATTCGACTTCAAATGAGGAAGATAGACTTTGAAAATTTTCAATTAAAACAAATTGACAGTTGACTTCAATGGGCTTCAATGGATGTTTTTCGAAGATATCTGACAAAGTTAGACGCAAACTCAATCAAATATATGAGAAATGTTGAAATTCGACTTCAAATGAGGAAGATAGACTTTGAAAATTTTCAATTAACACAAAGTGACAGTTGGCTTCAATGGGCTTCAATGGATGCTATTCGACGATATCTGACAAAGTTAGATGCGAACTCACTCAATATATAAGAAATGTTAAAATTCGACTTCAAATGAGGAAGATAGACTTTGAAAATTTTCAATTAACACAAAGTGACAGTTGACCTCAATGGGCTTCAATGGATGTTAATCGACGATATCTGACAAAGTTAGATGCGAACTCACTCAAATATATAAGAAATGTTAAAATTCGACTTCAAATGAGGAAGATAGACTTTGAAAATTTTCAATTAACACAAAGTGACAGTTGACTTCAATGGGCTTCAATGGATGCTATTCGACGATATGTGACAAAGTTAGATGCGAACTCACTCAAATATATAAGAGATGTTGAAATTCGACTTCAAATGAGGAAGATAGACTTTGAAAATTTTCAATTAACACAAAGTGACAGTTGGCTTCAATGGGCTTCAATGGATGTTATTCGACGATATCTGACAAAGTTAGATGCGAACTCACTAAAATATATAAGAAATGTTGGAGTTCGACTTCAAATGAGGAAGATAGACTTTGAAAATTTTCAATTAACACAAAGTGACAGTTTGCTTAAATGGGCTTCAATGGATGTTATTCGACGATATCTGACAAAGTTAGATGCGACCTCACTAAAATTTACAAGAAATGTTGAAGTTCGACTTCAAATGAGGAAGATAGACTTTGAAAATTTTCAATTAACACAAAGTGACAGTTGACTTCAATGGGCTTCAATGGATGTTTTTCGAAGATATCTGACAGAGTTAGATGCGAACTCACTCAATATATAAGAAATGTTGAAATTCGACTTCAAATGAGGAAGATAGACTTTGAAAATTTTCAATTAACACAAAGTGACAGTTGGCTTCAATGGGCTTCAATGGATGTTATTCGACGATATCTGACAAAGTTAGATGCGAACTCACTAAAATATATAAGAAATGTTGAAGTTCGACTTCAAATGAGGAAGATAGACTTTGAAAATTTTCAATTAACACAAAGTGACAGTTGGCTTCAATGGGCTTCAATGGATGTTATTCGACAATATCTGACAGAGTTAGATGCGAACTCACTCAAATATATGAGAAATGTTGAAATTCGACTTCAAATGAGGAAGATAGACTTTGAAAATTTTCAATTAACACAAAGTGACAGTTGACCTCAATGGGCTTCAATGGATGATATTCGACGATATCTGACAAAGTTAGATGCGAACTCACTAAAATATATAAGAAATGGTGAAGTTCGACTTCAAATGAGGAAGATAGACTTTAAAAATTTTCAATTAACACAAAGTGACAGTTGGCTTCAATGGGCTTCAATGGATGTTATTCGACAATATCTGACAGAGTTAGATGCGAACTCACTCAAATATATAAGAAATGTTGAAATTCGACTTCAAATGAGGAAGATAGACTTTGAAAATTTTCAATTAACACAAAGTGATAGTTGACTTCAATGGGCTTCAATGGATGTTAATCGACGATATCTGACAAAGTTAGATGTGAACTCACTAAAATATATAAGAAATGTTGAAATTCGACTTCAAATGAGGAAGATAGACTTTGAAAATTTTCAATTAACACAAAGTGACAGTTGACTTCAATGGGCTTCAATGGATGTTTTTCGAAGATATCTGACAAAGTTAGACGCAAACTCAATCAAATATATGAGAAATGTTGAAATTCGACTTCAAATGAGGAAGATAGACTTTGAAAATTTTCAATTAACACAAAGTGACAGTTGGCTTCAATGGGCTTCAATGGATGTTATTCGACGATATCTGACAAAGTTAGATGCGAACTCACTAAAATATATAAGAAATGTTGAAGTTCGACTTCAAATGAGGAAGATAGACTTTGAAAATTTTCAATTAACACAAAGTGACAGTTGGCTTCAATGGGCTTCAATGGATGTTATTCGACAATATCTGACAGAGTTAGATGCGAACTCACTCAAATATATGAGAAATGTTGAAATTCGACTTCAAATGAGGAAGATAGACTTTGAAAATTTTCAATTAACACAAAGTGACAGTTGACCTCAATTGGGCTTCAATGGATGTTTTTCGAAGATATCTGACAAAGTTAGACGCAAACTCACTCAAATATATGAGAAATGTTGAAATTCGACTTCAAATGAGGAAGATAGACTTTGAAAATTTTCAATTAACACAAAGTGACAGTTGGCTTCAATGGGCTTCAATGGATGTTATTCGACGATATCTGAAAAAGTTAGATGCGAACTCACTAAAATATATAAGAAATGTTGAAGTTCGACTTCAAATGAGGAAGATAGACTTGAAAATTTTCAATTAACACAAAGTGACAGTTGACCTCAATGGGCTTCAATGGATGATATTCGACGATATCTGACAAAGTTAGATGCGAACTCACTAAAATATATAAGAAATGTTGAAGTTCGACTTCAAATGAGGAAGATAGACTTTGAAAATTTTCAATTAACACAAAGTGACAGTTGGCTTCAATGGGCTTCAATGGATGTTATTCGACAATATCTGACAGAGTTAGATGCGAACTCACTCAAATATATAAGAAATATTGAAATTCGACTTCAAATGAGGAAGATAGACTTTGAAAATTTTCAATTAACACAAAGTGACAGTTGACCTCAATGGGCTTCAATGGATGATATTCGACGATATCTGACAAAGTTAGATGCGAGCTCACTAAAATATATAAGAAATGTTGAAGTTCGACTTCAAATGAGGAAGATAGACTTTGAAAATTTTCAATTAACACAAAGTGACAGTTGACCTCAATGGGCTTCAATGGATGATATTCGACGATATCTGACAAAGTTAGATGCGAACTCACTAAAATATATAAGAAATGTTGAAGTTCGACTTCAAATGAGGAAGATAGACTTTGAAAATTTTTAATTAACACAAAGTGACAGTTGACCTCAATGGGCTTCAATGGAT
Source organism: Diorhabda sublineata (assembly GCF_026230105.1). Lineage (NCBI taxonomy): Eukaryota > Metazoa > Arthropoda > Insecta > Coleoptera > Chrysomelidae > Diorhabda > Diorhabda sublineata. The sequence continues at coordinate 5,487,547 of NC_079486.1, forward strand.
GTTATTCGACAATATCTGACAGAGTTAGATGCGAACTCACTCAAATATATAAGAAATGTTGAAGTTCGACTTCAAATGAGGAAGATAGACTTTGAAAATTTTCAATTAACACAAAGTGACAGTTGACCTCAATGGGCTTCAATGGATGCTATTCGACGATATCTGACAAAGTTAGATGCGAACTCACTCAAATATATAAGAGATGTTGAAATTCGACTTCAAATGAGGAAGATAGACTTTGAAAATTTTCAATTAACACAAAGTGACAGTTGACTTCAATGGGCTTCAATGGATGTTAATCGACGATATCTGACAAAGTTAGATGCGAATTCACTAAAATATATAAGAAATGTTGAAATTCGACTTCAAATGAGGAAGATAGACTTTGAAAATTTTCAATTAACACAAAGTGACAGTTGACTTCAATGGGCTTCAATGGATGTTATTCGACGATATCTGACAGAGTTAGATGCGAACTCACTCAAATATATAAGAAATGTTGAAATTCGACTTCAAATGAGGAAGATGGACTTTGAAAATTTTTAATTAACACAAAGTGACAGTTGACCTCAATGGGCTTCAATGGATGTTATTCGACAATATCTGACAGAGTTAGATGCGAACTCACTCAAATATATAAGAAATGTTGAAGTTCGACTTCAAATGAGGAAGATAGACTTTGAAAATTTTCAATTAACACAAAGTGACAGTTGACCTCAATGGGCTTCAATGGATGCTATTCGACGATATCTGACAAAGTTAGATGCGAACTCACTCAAATATATAAGAGATGTTGAAATTCGACTTCAAATGAGGAAGATAGACTTTGAAAATTTTCAATTAACACAAAGTGACAGTTGACTTCAATGGGCTTCAATGGATGTTAATCGACGATATCTGACAAAGTTAGATGCGAATTCACTAAAATATATAAGAAATGTTGAAATTCGACTTCAAATGAGGAAGATAGACTTTGAAAATTTTCAATTAACACAAAGTGACAGTTGACTTCAATGGGCTTCAATGGATGTTATTCGACGATATCTGACAGAGTTAGATGCGAACTCACTAAAATATATAAGAAATGTTGAAGTTCGACTTCAAATGAGGAAGATAGACTTTGAAAATTTTTAATTAACACAAAGTGACAGTTGACCTCAATGGGCTTCAATGGATGTTATTCGACAATATCTGACAGAGTTAGATGCGAACTCACTCAAATATATAAGAAATGTTGAAGTTCGACTTCAAATGAGGAAGATAGACTTTGAAAATTTTCAATTAACACAAAGTGACAGTTGACCTCAATGGGCTTCAATGGATGCTATTCGACGATATCTGACAAAGTTAGATGCGAACTCACTCAAATATATAAGAGATGTTGAAATTCGACTTCAAATGAGGAAGATAGACTTTGAAAATTTTCAATTAACACAAAGTGACAGTTGACTTCAATGGGCTTCAATGGATGTTAATCGACGATATCTGACAAAGTTAGATGCGAATTCACTAAAATATATAAGAAATGTTGAAATTCGACTTCAAATGAGGAAGATAGACTTTGAAAATTTTCAATTAACACAAAGTGACAGTTGACTTCAATGGGCTTCAATGGATGTTATTCGACGATATCTGACAGAGTTAGATGCGAACTCACTCAAATATATAAGAAATGTTGAAATTCGACTTCAAATGAGGAAGATGGACTTTGAAAATTTTCAATTAACACAAAGTGACAGTTGGCTTCAATGGGTTTCAATAGATGTTTTTCGATGATATCTGACAAAGTTAGATGCGAACTCACTCAATATATAAGAAATGTTGAAATTCGACTTCAAATGAGGAAGATAGACTTTGAAAATTTTCAATTAACACAAAGTGACAGTTGACTTCAATGGGCTTCAATGGATGTTTTTCGAAGATATCTGACAAAGTTAGACGCAAACTCACTCAAATATATGAGAAATGTTGAAATTCGACTTCAAATGAGGAAGATAGACTTTGAAAATTTTCAATTAACACAAAGTGACAGTTGACTTCAATGGGCTTCAATGGATGTTTTTCGAAGATATCTGACAAAGTTAGACGCAAACTCAATCAAATATATGAGAAATGTTGAAATTCGACTTCAAATGAGGAAGATAGACTTTGAAAATTTTCAATTAACACAAAGTGATATTTGACTTCAATGGGCTTCAATGGATGTTAATCGACGATATCTGACAAAGTTAGATGTGAACTCACTAAAATATATAAGAAATGTTGAAATTCGACTTCAAATGAGGAAGATAGACTTCGAAAATTTTCAATTAACACAAAGTGACAGTTGACTTCAATGGGCTTCAATGGATGTTATTCGACGATATCTGACAGAGTTAGATGCGAACTCACTCAAATATATAAGAAATGTTGAAATTCGACTTCAAATGAGGAAGATAGACTTTGAAAATTTTCAATTAACACAAAGTGACAGTTGACTTCAATGGGCTTCAATGGATGTTTTTCGAAGATATCTGACAAAGTTAGACGCAAACTCACTCAAATATATGAGAAATGTTGAAATTCGACTTCAAATGAGGAAGATAGACTTTGAAAATTTTCAATTAACACAAAGTGACAGTTGGCTTCAATGGGCTTCAATGGATGTTATTCGACGATATCTGACAAAGTTAGATGCGAACTAACTAAAATATATAAGAAATGTTGAAGTACGACTTCAAATGAGGAAGATAGACTTTGAAAATTTTCAATTAACACAAAGTGACAGTTGACCTCAATGGGCTTCAATGGATGATATTCGACGATATCTGACAAAGTTAGATGCGAACTCACTAAAATATATAAGAAATGTTGAAGTTCGACTTCAAATGAGGAAGATAGACTTTGAAAATTTTCAATTAACACAAAGTGACAGTTGGCTTCAATGGGCTTCAATGGATGTTATTCGACAATATCTGACAGAGTTAGATGCGAACTCACTCAAATATATAAGAAATGTTGAAATTCGACATCAAATGAGGAAGATAGACTTTGAAAATTTTCAATTAACACAAAGTGACAGTTGACCTCAATGGGCTTCAATGGATGATATTCGACGATATCTGACAAAGTTAGATGCGAGCTCACTAAAATATATAAGAAATGTTGAAGTTCGACTTCAAATGAGGAAGATAGACTTTGAAAATTTTCAATTAACACAAAGTGACAGTTGTCCTCAATGGGCTTCAATGGATGATATTCGACGATATCTGACAAAGTTAGATGCGAACTCACTAAAATATATAAGAAATGTTGAAGTTCGACTTCAAATGAGGAAGATAGACTTTGAAAATTTTCAATTAACACAAAGTGACAGTTGACCTCAATGGGCTTCAATGGATGTTATTCGACAATATCTGACAGAGTTAGATGCGAACTCACTCAAATATATAAGAAATGTTGAAGTTCGACTTCAAATGAGGAAGATAGACTTTGAAAATTTTCAATTAACACAAAGTGACAGTTGACCTCAATGGGCTTCAATGGATGCTATTCGACGATATCTGACAAAGTTAGATGCGAACTCACTCAAATATATAAGAGATGTTGAAATTCGACTTCAAATGAGGAAGATAGACTTTGAAAATTTTCAATTAACACAAAGTGACAGTTGACTTCAATGGGCTTCAATGGATGTTAATCGACGATATCTGACAAAGTTAGATGCGAATTCACTAAAATATATAAGAAATGTTGAAATTCGACTTCAAATGAGGAAGATAGACTTTGAAAATTTTCAATTAACACAAAGTGACAGTTGACCTCAATGGGCTTCAATGGATGTTATTCGACGATATCTGACAGAGTTAGATGCGAACTCACTCAAATATATAAGAAATGTTGAAATTCGACTTCAAATGAGGAAGATTTACTTTGAAAATTTTCAATTAACACAAAGTGACAGTTGGCTTCAATGGGCTTCAATAGATGTTTTTCGATGATATCTGACAAAGTTAGATGCGAACTCACTCAATATATAAGAAATGTTGAAATTCGACTTCAAATGAGGAAGATAGACTTTGAAAATTTTCAATTAACACAAAGTGACAGTTGACTTCAATGGGCTTCAATGGATGTTTTTCGAAGATATCTGACAAAGTAAGACGCAAACTCACTCAAATATATGAGAAATGTTGAAATTCGCCTTCAAATGAGGAAGATAGACTGAAAATTTTCAATTAACACAAAGTGACAGTTGACTTCAATGGGCTTCAATGGATGTTTTTCGAAGATATCTGACAAAGTTAGACGCAAACTCAATCAAATATATGAGAAATGTTGAAATTCGACTTCAAATGAGAAAGATAGACTTTGAAAATTTTCAATTAACACAAAGTGACAGTTGACTTCAATGGGCTTCAATGGATGTTATTCGACGATATCTGACAGAGTTAGATGCGAACTCACTCAAATATATAAGAAATGTTGAAATTCGACTTCAAATGAGGAAGATAGACTTTGAAAATTTTCAATTAACACAAAGTGACAGTTGACTTCAATGGGCTTCAATGGATGTTTTTCGAAGATATCTGACAAAGTTAGACGCAAACTCACTCAAATATATGAGAAATGTTGAAATTCGACTTCAAATGAGGAAGATAGACTTTGAAAATTTTCAATTAACACAAAGTGACAGTTGGCTTCAATGGGCTTCAATGGATGTTTTTCGACGATATCTGACAGAGTTAGATGCGAACTCACTAAAATATATAAGAAATGTTGGAGTTCGACTTCAAATGAGGAAGATAGACTTTGAAAATTTTCAATTAACACAAAGTGACAGTTGACTTCAATGGGCTTCAAGGGATGTTAATCGACGATATCTGACAAAGTAAGATGCGAACTCACTCAAATATATAAGAAATGTTGAAATTCGACTTCAAATGAGGAAGATGGACTTTGAAAATTTTCAATTAACAAAAAGTGACAGTTGACTTCGATGGGCTTTAATGGATGTTTTTCGAAGATATCTGACAAAGTTAGACGCAAACTCACTCAAATATATGAGAAATGTTGAAATTCGACTTCAAATGAGGAAGATAGACTTTGAAAATTTTCAATTAACACAAAGTGACAGTTGACTTCAATGGGCTTCAATGGATGTTTTTCGAAGATATCTGACAAAGTTAGACGCAAACTCACTCAAATATATGAGAAATGTTGAAATTCGACTTCAAATGAGGAAGATAGACTTTGAAAATTTTCAATTAACACAAAGTGACAGTTGGCTTCAATGGGCTTCAATAGATGTTTTTCGATGATATCTGACAAAGTTAGATGCGAACTCACTCAATATATAAGAAATGTTGAAATTCGACTTTAAATGAGGAAGATAGACTTTGAAAATTTTCAATTAACACAAAGTGACAGTTGACTTCAATGGGCTTCAATGGATGTTTTTCGAAGATATCTGACAAAGTTAGACGCAAACTCACTCAAATATATGAGAAATGTTGAAATTCGACTTCAAATGAGGAAGATAGACTTTGAGAATTTTCAATTAACACAAAGTGACAGTTGACTTCAATGGGCTTCAATGGATGTTTTTCGAAGATATCTGACAAAGTTAGACGCAAACTCACTCAAACATATGAGAAATGTTGAAATTCGACTTCAAATGAGGAAGATAGACTTTGAAAATTTTCAATTAACACAAAGTGACAGTTGGCTTCAATGGGCTTTAATAGATGTTTTTCGATGATATCTGACAAAGTTAGACTCAAAATCACTCAAATATATGAGAAATGTTGAAATTCGACTTCAAATGAGGAAGATAGACTTTGAAAATTTTCAATTAACACAAAGTGACAGTTGACTACAATGGGCTTCAATGGATGTTCTTCGAAGATATCTGACAAAGTTAGACGCAAACTCACTCAAATATATGAGAAATGTTGAAATTCGACTTCAAATGAGGAAGATAGACTTTGAAAATTTTCAATTAACACAAAGTGACAGTTGGCTTCAATGGGCTTCAATGGATGTTAATCGACAATATCTGAAAAAGTTAGATGTGAACTCACTAAAATATATAAGAAATGTTGAAATTCGACTTCAAATGAGGAAGATAGACTTTGAAAATTTTCAATTAACACAAAGTGACAGTTGACTTCAATGGGCTTCAATGGATGTTATTCGACGATATCTGACAGAGTTAGATGCGAACTCACTCAAATATATAAGAAATGTTGAAATTCGACTTCAAATGAGGAAGATAGACTTTGAAAATTTTCAATTAACACAAAGTGACAGTTGACTTCAATGGGCTTCAATGGATGTTTTTCGAAGATATCTGACAAAGTTAGACGCAAACTCACTCAAATAGATGAGAAATGTTGAAATTCGACTTCAAATGAGGAAGATAGACTTTGAAAATTTTCAATTAACACAAAGTAACAGTTTGCTTCAATGGGCTTCAATGGATGTTATTCGACGATATCTGACAGAGTTAGATGCGTACTCACTCAAATATATAAGAAATGTTGAAATTCGACTTCAAATGAGGAAGATAGACTTTGAAAATTTTCAATTAACACAAAGTGACAATTGACCTCAATGCATGCTATTCGACGATATCTGACAAAGTTAGATGCGAACTCACTCAAATATATAAGAAATGTTAAAATTCGACTTCAAATGAGGAAGATAGACTTAGAAAATTTTCAATTAACACAAAGTGACAGTTGACTTCAATGGGCTTCAAGGGATGTTAATCGACGATATCTGACAAAGTTAGATGCGAACTCACTCAAATATATAAGAAATGTTAAAATTCGACTTCAAATGAGGAAGATAGACTTTGAAAATTTTCAATTAACACAAAGTGACAGTTGACCTCAATGGGCTTCAATGGATGCTATTCGACGATATCTGACAAAGTTAGATGCGAACTCACTTAAATATATAAGAAATGTTGAAATTCGACTTCAAATGAGGAAGATAGACTTTGAAAATTTTCAATTAACACAAAGTAACAGTTTGCTTCAATGGGCTTCAATGGATGTTATTCGACGATATCTGACAGAGTTAGATGCGTACTCACTCAAATATATAAGAAATGTTGAAATTCGACTTCAAATGAGGAAGATAGACTTTGAAAATTTTCAATTAACACAAAGTGACAATTGACCTCAATGGGCTTCAATGCATGCTATTCGACGATATCTGACAAAGTTAGATGCGAACTCACTCAAATATATAAGAAATGTTAAAATTCGACTTCAAATGAGGAAGATAGACTTAGAAAATTTTCAATTAACACAAAGTGACAGTTGACTTCAATGGGCTTCAAGGGATGTTAATCGACGATATCTGACGAAGTTAGATGCGAACTCACTCAAGTATATAAGAAATGTTAAAATTCGACTTCAAATGAGGAAGATAGACTTTGAAAATTTTCAATTAACACAAAGTGACAGTTGACCTATATGGGCTTCAATGGATGCTATTCGACGATATCTGACAAAGTTAGATGCGAACTCACTTAAATATATAAGAAATGTTGAAATTCGACTTCAAATGAGGAAGATAGACTTTGAAAATTTTCAATTAACAAAAAGTGACAGTTGACTTCAATGGGCTTCAATGGATGTTTTTCGAAGATATCTGACAGAGTTAGATGCGAACTCACTCAATATATAAGAAATGTTGAAATTCGACTTCAAATGAGGAATATAGACTTTGAAAATTTTCAATTAACACAAAGTGACAGTTGGCTTCAATGGGCTTCAATGGATGTTATTCGACGATATCTGACAGAGTTAGATGCGAACTCACTCAAATATATAAGAAATGTTGAAATTCGACTTCAAATGAGGAAGATAGACTTTGAAAATTTTCAATTAACACAAAGTGACAGTTGACTACAATGGGCTTCAATGGATGTTTTTCGAAGATATCTGACAAAGTTAGACGCAAACTCACTCAAAAATATGAGAAATGTTGAAATTCGACTTCAAATGAGGAAGATAGACTTTGAAAATTTTCAATTAACACAAAGTGACAGTTTGCTTCAATGGGCTACAATGGATGTTATTCGACGATATCTGACAGAGTTAGATGCGTACTCACTCAAATATATAAGAAATGTTGAAATTCGACTTCAAATGAGGAAGATAGACTTTGAAAATTTTCAATTAACACAAAGTGACAATTGACCTCAATGGGCTTCAATGGATGCTATTCGACGATATCTGACAAAGTTAGATGCGAACTCACTCAAATATATAAGAAATGTTAAAATTCGACTTCAAATGAGGAAGATAGACTTAGAAAATTTTCAATTAACACAAAGTGACAGTTGACTTCAATGGGCTTCAAGGGATGTTAATCGACGATATCTGACAAAGTTAGATGCGAACTCACTCAAATATATAAGAAATGTTGAAATTCGACTTCAAATGAGGAAGATAGACTTTGAAAATTTTCAATTAACAAAAAGTGACAGTTGACTTCAATGGGCTCCAATGGATGATTTTCGAAGATATCTGACAGAGTTAGATGCGAACTCACTCAATATATAAGAAATGTTGAAATTCGACTTCAAATGAGGAAGATAGACTTTGAAAATTTTCAATTAACACAAAGTGACAGTTGGCTTCAATGGGCTTCAATGGATGTTATTCGACGATATCTGACAGAGTTAGATGCGAACTCACTCAAATATATAAGAAATGTTGAAATTCGACTTCAAATGAGGAAGATGGACTTTGAAAATTTTCAATTAACACAAAGTGACAGTTGGCTTCAATGGGCTTCAATGGATGCTATTCGACGATATCTGACAAAGTTAGATGCGAACTCACTCAATATATAAGAAATGTTGAAATTCTACTTCAAATGAGGAAGATATTCTTTGAAAATTTTCAATTAACACAAAGTGACAGTTGGCTTCAATGGGCTTCAATGGATGTTATTCGACGATATCTGACAGAGTTAGATGCGAACTCACTCAAATATATAAGAAATGTTAAAATTCGACTTCAAATGAGGAAGATAGACTTTGAAAATTTTCAATTAACACAAAGTGACAGTTGACCTCAATGGGCTTCAATGGATGTTATTCGACGATATCTGACAGAGTTAGATGCGAACTCACTCAAATATATAAGAAATGTTGAAATTCGACTTCAAATGAGGAAGATAGACTTTGAAAATTTTCAATTAACACAAAGTGACAGTTTGCTTCAATGGGCTACAATGGATGTTATTCGACGATATCTGACAGAGTTAGATGCGTACTCACTCAAATATATAAGAAATGTTGAAATTCGACTTCAAATGAGGAAGATAGACTTTGAAAATTTTCAATTAACACAAAGTGACAATTGACCTCAATGGGCTTCAATGGATGCTATTCGACGATATCTGACAAAGTTAGATGCGAACTCACTCAAATATATAAGAAATGTTAAAATTCGACTTCAAATGAGGAAGATAGACTTAGAAAATTTTCAATTAACACAAAGTGACAGTTGACTTCAATGGGCTTCAAGGGATGTTAATCGACGATATCTGACAAAGTTAGATGCGAACTCACTCAAATATATAAGAAATGTTGAAATTCGACTTCAAATGAGGAAGATAGACTTTGAAAATTTTCAATTAACAAAAAGTGACAGTTGACTTCAATGGGCTTCAATGGATGTTTTTCGAAGATATCTGACAGAGTTAGATGCGAACTCACTCAATATATAAGAAATGTTGAAATTCGACTTCAAATGAGGAAGATAGACTTTGAAAATTTTCAATTAACACAAAGTGACAGTTGGCTTCAATGGGCTTCAATGGATGTTATTCGACGATATCTGACAGAGTTAGATGCGAACTCACTCAAATATATAAGAAATGTTGAAATTCGACTTCAAATGAGGAAGATGGACTTTGAAAATTTTCAATTAACACAAAGTGACAGTTGGCTTCAATGGGCTTCAATGGATGCTATTCGACGATATCTGACAAAGTTAGATGCGAACTCACTCAAATATATAAGAAATGTTGAAATTCGACTTCAAATGAGGAAGATAGACTTTGAAAATTTTCAATTAACAAAAAGTGACAGTTGACTTCAATGGGCTTCAATGGATGTTTTTCGAAGATATCTGACAGAGTTAGATGCGAACTCACTCAATATATAAGAAATGTTGAAATTCGACTTCAAATGAGGAAGATAGACTTTGAAAATTTTCAATTAACACAAAGTGACAGTTGACCTCAATGGGCTTCAATGGATGCTATTCGACGATATCTGACAAAGTTAGATGCGAACTCACTTAAATATATAAGAAATGTTGAAATTCGACTTCAAATGAGGAAGATAGACTTTGAAAATTTTCAATTAACAAAAAGTGACAGTTGACTTCAATGGGCTTCAATGGATGTTTTTCGAATTTATCTGACAGAGTTAGATGCGAACTCACTCAATATATAAGAAATGTTGAAATTCGACTTCAAATGAGGAAGATAGACTTTGAAAATTTTCAATTAACACAAAGTGACAGTTGACTACAATGGGCTTCAATGGATGTTTTTCGAAGATATCTGACAAAGTTAGACGCAAACTCACTCAAAAATATGAGAAATGTTGAAATTCGACTTCAAATGAGGAAGATAGACTTTGAAAATTTTCAATTAACACAAAGTGACAGTTGGCTTCAATGGGCTTCAATGGATGTTATTCGACGATATCTGACAGAGTTAGATGCGAACTCACTCAATATATAAGAAATGTTGAAATTCGACTTCAAATGAGGAAGATAGACTTTGAAAATTTTCAATTAACACAAAGTGACAGTTGGCTTCAATGGGCTTCAATGGATGTTATTCGACGATATCTGACAGAGTTAGATGCGAACTCACTCAAATATATAAGAAATGTTGAAATTCGACTTCAAATGAGGAAGATAGACTTTGAGAATTTTCAATTAACACAAAGTGACAGTTGACTTCAATGGGCTTCAATGGATGTTTTTCGAAGATATCTGACAAAGTTAGATGCGAACTCACTCAAATATATAAGAAATGTTGAAATTCGACTTCAAATGAGGAAGATAGACTTTGAAAATTTTCAATTAACACAAAGTGACAGTTGGCTTCAATGGGCTTCAATGGATGTTATTCGACGATATCTGACAAAGTTAGATGCGAACTCACTAAAATATATAAGAAATGTTGAAGTTCGACTTCAAATGAGGAAGATAGACTTTGAAAATTTTCAATTAACACAAAGTGACAGTTGGCTTCAATGGGCTTCAATGGATGTTATTCGACGATATCTGACAGAGTTAGATGCGAACTCACTCAAATATATAAGAAATGTTGAAATTCGACTTCAAATGAGGAAGATGGACTTTGAAAATTTTCAATTAACACAAAGTGACAGTTGGCTTCAATGGGCTTCAATGGATGCTATTCGACGATATCTGACAAAGTTAGATGCGAACTCACTCAAATATATAAGAAATGTTGAAATTCGACTTCAAATGAGGAAGATAGACTTTGAAAATTTTCAATTAACAAAAAGTGACAGTTGACTTCAATGGGCTTCAATGGATGTTTTTCGAAGATATCTGACAGAGTTAGATGCGAACTCACTCAATATATAAGAAATGTTGAAATTCGACTTCAAATGAGGAAGATAGACTTTGAAAATTTTCAATTAACACAAAGTGACAGTTGACCTCAATGGGCTTCAATGGATGCTATTCGACGATATCTGACAAAGTTAGATGCGAACTCACTTAAATATATAAGAAATGTTGAAATTCGACTTCAAATGAGGAAGATAGACTTTGAAAATTTTCAATTAACAAAAAGTGACAGTTGACTTCAATGGGCTTCAATGGATGTTTTTCGAATTTATCTGACAGAGTTAGATGCGAACTCACTCAATATATAAGAAATGTTGAAATTCGACTTCAAATGAGGAATATAGACTTTGAAAATTTTCAATTAACACAAAGTGACAGTTGGCTTCAATGGGCTTCAATGGATGTTATTCGACGATATCTGACAGAGTTAGATGCGAACTCACTCAAATGTATAAGAAATGTTGAAATTCGACTTCAAATGAGGAAGATAGACTTTGAAAATTTTCAATTAACACAAAGTGACAGTTGACTACAATGGGCTTCAATGGATGTTTTTCGAAGATATCTGACAAAGTTAGACGCAAACTCACTCAAAAATATGAGAAATGTTGAAATTCGACTTCAAATGAGGAAGATAGACTTTGAAAATTTTCAATTAACACAAAGTGACAGTTGGCTTCAATGGGCTTCAATGGATGTTATTCGACGATATCTGACAGAGTTAGATGCGAACTCACTCAATATATAAGAAATGTTGAAATTCGACTTCAAATGAGGAAGATAGACTTTGAAAATTTTCAATTAACACAAAGTGACAGTTGGCTTCAATGGGCTTCAATGGATGTTATTCGACGATATCTGACAGAGTTAGATGCGAACTCACTCAAATATATAAGAAATGTTGAAATTCGACTTCAAATGAGGAAGATAGACTTTGAAAATTTTCAATTAACACAAAGTGACAGTTGGCTTCAATGGGCTTCAATGGATGCTATTCGACGATATCTGACAAAGTTAGATGCGAACTCACTCAATATATAAGAAATGTTGAAATTCTACTTCAAATGAGGAAGATATTCTTTGAAAATTTTCAATTAACACAAAGTGACAGTTGGCTTCAATGGGCTTCAATGGATGATATTCGACGATATCTGACAAAGTTAGATGCGAACTCACTAAAATATACAAGAAATGTTGAAGTTCGACTTCAAATGAGGAAGATAGACTTTGAAAATTTTCAATTAACACAAAGTGACAGTTGGCTTCAATGGGCTTCAATGGATGTTATTCGACGATATCTGACAGAGTTAGATGCGAACTCACTCAATATATAAGAAATGTTGAAATTCGACTTCAAATGAGGAAGATAGACTTTGAAAATTTTCAATTAACACAAAGTGACAGTTGGCTTCAATGGGCTTCAATGGATGTTATTCGACGATATCTGACAGAGTTAGATGCGAACTCACTCAAATATATAAGAAATGTTGAAATTCGACTTCAAATGAGGAAGATAGACTTTGAAAATTTTCAATTAACACAAAGTGACAGTTGGCTTCAATGGGCTTCAATGGATGCTATTCGACGATATCTGACAAAGTTAGATGCGAACTCACTCAATATATAAGAAATGTTGAAATTCTACTTCAAATGAGGAAGATATTCTTTGAAAATTTTCAATTAACACAAAGTGACAGTTGGCTTCAATGGGCTTCAATGGATGATATTCGACGATATCTGACAAAGTTAGATGCGAACTCACTAAAATATACAAGAAATGTTGAAGTTCGACTTCAAATGAGGAAGATAGACTTTGAAAATTTTCAATTAACACAAAGTGACAGTTGACTTCAATGGGCTTCAATGGATGTTATTCGACGATATCTGACAGAGTTAGATGCGAACTCACTCAATATATAAGAAATGTTGAAATTCTACTCCAAATGAGGAAGATATTCTTTGAAAATTTTCAATTAACACAAAGTGACAGTTGGCTTCAATGGGCTTCAATGGATGATATTCGACGATATCTGACAAAGTTAGATGCGAACTCACTAAAATATACAAGAAATGTTGAAGTTCGACTTCAAATGAGGAAGATAGACTTTGAAAATTTTCAATTAACACAAAGTGACAGTTGACTTCAATGGGCTTCAATGGATGTTATTCGACGATATCTGACAGAGTTAGATGCGAACTCACTCAAATATATAAGAAATGTTAAAATTCGACTTCAAATGAGGAAGATAGACTTTGAAAATTTTCAATTAACACAAAATGACAGTTGACCTCAATGGGCTTCAATGGATGCTATTCGACGATATCTGACAAAGTTAGATGCGAACTCACTTAAATATATAAGAAATGTTGAAATTCGACTTCAAATGAGGAAGATAGACTTTGAAAATTTTCAATTAACAAAAAGTGACAGTTGACTTCAATGGGCTTCAATGGATGTTTTTCGAAGATATCTGACAGAGTTAGATGCGAACTCACTCAATATATAAGAAATGTTGAAATTCGACTTCAAATGAGGAATATAGACTTTGAAAATTTTCAATTAACACAAAGTGACAGTTGGCTTCAATGGGCTTCAATGGATGTTATTCGACGATATCTGACAGAGTTAGATGCGAACTCACTCAAATATATAAGAAATGTTGAAATTCGACTTCAAATGAGGAAGATAGACTTTGAAAATTTTCAATTAACACAAAGTGACAGTTGGCTTCAATGGGCTTCAATGGATGTTATTCGACGATATCTGACAGAGTTAGATGCGAACTCACTCAAATATATAAGAAATGTTGAAATTCGACTTCAAATGAGGAAGATAGACTTTGAAAATTTTCAATTAACACAAAGTGACAGTTGGCTTCAATGGGCTTCAATGGATGCTATTCGACGATATCTGACAAAGTTAGATGCGAACTCACTCAATATATAAGAAATGTTGAAATTCTACTTCAAATGAGGAAGATATTCTTTGAAAATTTTCAATTAACACAAAGTGACAGTTGGCTTCAATGGGCTTCAATGGATGATATTCGACGATATCTGACAAAGTTAGATGCGAACTCACTAAAATATACAAGAAATGTTGAAGTTCGACTTCAAATGAGGAAGATAGACTTTGAAAATTTTCAATTAACACAAAGTGACAGTTGACTTCAATGGGCTTCAATGGATGTTATTCGACGATATCTGACAGAGTTAGATGCGAACTCACTCAAATATATAAGAAATGTTGAAATTCTACTTCAAATGAGGAAGATATTCTTTGAAAATTTTCAATTAACACAAAGTGACAGTTGGCTTCAATGGGCTTCAATGGATGCTATTCGACGATATCTGACAAAGTTAGATGCGAACTCACTAAAATATACAAGAAATGTTGAAGTTCGACTTCAAATGAGGAAGATAGACTTTGAAAATTTTCAATTAACACAAAGTGACAGTTGACTTCAATGGGCTTCAATGGATGTTATTCGACGATATCTGACAGTTAGAGATGCGAACTCACTCAATATATAAGAAATGTTGAAATTCGACTTCAAATGAGGAAGATAGACTTTGAAAATTTTCAATTAACACAAAGTGACAGTTGACCTCAATGGGCTTCAATGGATGATATTCGACGATATCTGACAAAGTTAGATGCGAACTCACTAAAATATATAAGAAATGTTGAAGTTCGACTTCAAATGAGGAAGAAAGACTTTGAAAATTTTCAATTAACACAAAGTGACAGTTGGCTTCAATGGGCTTCAATGGATGTTATTCGATGATATCTGACAGTTAAATGCGAACTCACTCAATATATAAGACATGTTGAAATTCGACTTCAAATGAGGAAGATAGACTTTGAAAATTTTGAATTAACACAAAGTGACAGTTGACCTCAATGGGCTTCAATGGATGATATTCGACGATATCTGACAAAGTTAGATACGAACTCACACAAATATATAAGAAATGTTAAAATTCGACTTCAAATGAGGAAGATAGACTTTGAAAATTTTGAATTAACACAAAGTGACAGTTGACCTCAATGGGCTTCAATGGATGCTATTCGACGATATCTGACAAAGTTAGATGCGAACTCACTCAAAAATATAAGAAATGTTGAAATTCGACTTCAAATGAGGAAGATAGACTTTGAAAATTTTCAATTAACACAAAGTGACAGTTGACTTCAATGGGCTTCAATGGATGTTAATCGACGATATCTGACAAAGTTAGATGCGAACTCACTAAAATATATAAGAAATGTTGAAATTCGACTTCAAATGAGGAAGATATACTTTGAAAATTTTCAATTAACACAAAGTGACAGTTGGCTTCAATGGGCTTCAATAGATGTTTTTCGATGATATCTGACAGTTAGATGCGAACTCACTCAATATATAAGAAATGTTGAAATTCGACTTCAAATGAGGAAGATAGACTTTGAAAATTTTGAATTAACACAAAGTGACAGTTGACCTCAATGGGCTTCAATGGATGATATTCGACGATATCTGACAAAGTTAGATGCGACCTCACTAAAATATATAAGAAATGTTGAAGTTCGACTTCAAATGAGGAAGATAGACTTTGAAAATTTTCAATTAACACAAAGTGATAGTTGGCTTCAATGGGCTTCAATGGATGTTATTCGACGATATCTGACAAAGTTAGATGCGAACTCACTCAAATATATAAGAAATGTTGAAGTTCGACTTCAAATGGGGAAGATAGACTTTGAAAATTTTCAATTAACACAAAGTGACAGTTGACATCAATGGGCTTCAATAGATGTTATTCGACGATATCTGACAGAGTTAGATGCGAACTCACTCAAATATATAAGAAATGTTGAAATTCGACTTCAAATGAGGAAGATAGACTTTGAAAATTTTCAATTAACACAAAGTGACAGTTGGCTTCAATGGGCTTCAATGGATGCTATTCGACGATATCTGACAAAGTTAGATGCGAACTCACTCAATATATAAGAAATGTTGAAATTCTACTTCAAATGAGGAAGATATTCTTTGAAAATTTTCAATTAACACAAAGTGACAGTTGGCTTCAATGGGCTTCAATGGATGATATTCGACGATATCTGACAAAGTTAGATGCGAACTCACTAAAATATACAAGAAATGTTGAAGTTCGACTTCAAATGAGGAAGATAGACTTTGAAAATTTTCAATTAACACAAAGTGACAGTTGACTTCAATGGGCTTCAATGGATGTTATTCGACGATATCTGACAGTTAGAGATGCGAACTCACTCAATATATGAGAAATGTTGAAATTCGACTTCAAATGAGGAAGATAGACTTTGAAAATTTTCAATTAACACAAAGTGACAGTTGACCTCAATGGGCTTCAATGGATGTTATTCGATGATATCTGACAGTTAAATGCGAACTCACTCAATATATAAGACATGTTGAAATTCGACTTCAAATGAGGAAGATAGACTTTGAAAATTTTCAATTAACACAAAGTGACAGTTGACCTCAATGGGCTTCAATGGATGATATTCGACGATATCTGACAAAGTTAGATACGAATTCACTCAAATATATAAGAAATGTTAAAATTCGACTTCAAATGAGGAAGATAGACTTTGAAAATTTTGAATTAACACAAAGTGACACTTGACCTCAATGGGCTTCAATGGATGTTATTCGACGATATCTGACAGTTAGATGCGAACTCACTCAAATATATAAGAAATGTTGAAATTCGACTTCAAATGAGGAAGATAGACTTTGAAAATTTTCAATTAACACAAAGTGACAATTGACTTCAATGGGCTTCAATGGATGTTAATCGACGATATCTGACAAAGTTAGATGCGAACTCACTCAAATATATAAGAAATGTTGAAATTCGACTTCAAATGAGGAAGATAGACTTTGAAAATTTTCAATCAACACAAAGTGACAGTTGGCTTCAATGGGCTTCAATAGATGTTTTTCGATGATATCTGACAGTTAGATGCGAACTCACTCAATATATAAGAAATGTTGAAATTCGACTTCAAATGAGGAAGATAGACTTTGAAAATTTTCAATTAACACAAAGTGACAGTTGACTTCAATGGGCTTCAAGGGATGTTAATCGACGATATCTGACAAAGTTAGATGCGAACTCACTCAAATATATAAGAAATGTTAAAATTCGACTTCAAATGAGGAAGATAGACTTTGAAAATTTTCAATTAACACAAAGTGACAGTTGGCTTCAATGGGCTTCAATAGATGTTTTTCGATGATATCTGACAAAGTTAGATGCGAACTCACTCAATATATAAGAAATGTTGAAATTCGACTTCAAATGAGGAAGATAGACTTTGAAAATTTTCAATTAACACAAAGTGACAGTTGACTTCAATGGGCTTCAATGGATGTTTTTCGAAGATATCTGACAAAGTTAGACGCAAACTCACTCAAATATATGAGAAATGTTGAAATTCGACTTCAAATGAGGAAGATAGACTTTGAAAATTTTCAATTAACACAAAGTGACAGTTGGCTCCAATGGGCTTCAATAGATGTTTTTCGATGATATCTGACAAAGTTAGATGCGAACTCACTCAATATATAAGAAATGTTGAAGTTCGACTTTAAATGAGAAAGATAGACTTTGAAAATTTTCAATTAACACAAAGTGACAGTTGACTTCAATGGGCTTCAATGGATGTTTTTCGAAGATATCTGACAAAGTTAGACGCAAACTCACTCAAATATATGAGAAATGTTGAAATTCGACTTCAAATGAGGAAGATAGACTTTGAAAATTTTCAATTAACACAAAGTGACAGTTGGCTTCAATGGGCTTCAATAGATGTTTTCCGATGATATCTGACAAAGTTAGATGCGAACTCACTCAAATATATAAGAAATGTTAAAATTCGACTTCAAATGAGGAAGATAGACTTTGAAAATTTTCAATTAACACAAAGTGACAATTGACCTCAATGGGCTTCAATGGATGCTATTCGACGATATCTGACAGAGTTAGATGCGAACTCACTCAAATATATAAGAAATGTTAAAATTCGACTTCAAATGAGGAAGATAGACTTTGAAAATTTTGAATTAACACAAAGTGACAGTTGACCTCAATGGGCTTCAATGGATGATATTCGACGATATCTGACAAAGTTAGATACGAACTCACTCAAATATATAAGAAATGTTGAAATTCGACTTCAAATGAGGAAGAGAGACTCTGAAAATTTTGAATTAACACAAAGTGACTGTTGACCTCAATGGGCTTCAATGGATGCTATTCGACGATATCTGACAAAGTTAGATGCGAACTCACTCAAATATATAAGAAATGTTGAAATTCGACTTCAAATGAGGAAGATAGACTTTGAAAATTTTCAATTAACACAAAGTGACAGTTGACTTCAATGGGCTTCAATGGATGTTAATCGACGATATTTGACAAAGTTAGATGCGACCTCACTAAAATATATAAGAAATGTTGAAATTCGACTTCAAATGAGGAAGATAGACTTTGAAAATTTTCAATCAACACAAAGTGACAGTTGGCTTCAATGGGCTTCAATAGATGTTTTTCGATGATATCTGACAGTTAGATGCGAACTCACTCAATATATAAGAAATGTTGAAATTCGACTTCAAATGAGGAAGATAGACTTTGAAAATTTTGAATTAACACAAAGTGACAGTTGACCTCAATGGGCTTCAATGGATGATATTCGACGATATCTGACAAAGTTAGATGCGACCTCACTAAAATATATAAGAAATGTTGAAGTTCGACTTCAAATGAGGAAGATAGACTTTGAAAATTTTCAATTAACACAAAGTGATAGTTGGCTTCAATGGGCTTCAATGGATGTTATTCGACGATATCTGACAGTTAGATGCGAACTCACTCAATATATAAGAAATGTTGAAATTCGACTTCAAATGAGGAAGATAGACTTTGAAAATTTTCAATTAACACAAAGTGACAGTTGACATCAATGGGCTTCAATAGATGTTATTCGACGATATCTGACAGAGTTAGATGCGTACTCACTCAAATATATAAGAAATGTTGAAATTCGACTTCAAATGAGGAAGATAGACTTTGAAAATTTTCAATTAACACAAAGTGACAGTTGGCTTCAATGGGCTTCAATGGATGCTATTCGACGATATCTGACAAAGTTAGATGCGAACTCACTCAAATATATAAGAAATGTTAAAATTCGACTTCAAATGAGGAAGATAGACTTTGAAAATTTTCAATTAACACAAAGTGACAGTTGACTTCAATGGGCTTCAATGGATGCTATTCGACGAAATCTGACAAAGTTAGATGCGAACTCACTCAAATATATAAGAAATGTTGAAATTCGACTTCAAATGAGGAAGATAGACTTTGAAAATTTTCAATTAACACAAAGTGACAGTTGACTACAATGGGCTTCAATGGATGTTTTTCGAAGATATCTGACAAAGTTAGACGCAAACTCACTCAAATATATGGAAATGTTGAAATTCGACTTCAAATGAGGAAGATAGACTTTGAAAATTTTCAATTAACACAAAGTGACAGTTGACTTCAATGGGCTTCAATGGATGCTATTCGACGATATCTGACAAAGTTAGATGCGAACTCACTCAAATATATAAGAAATGTTGAAATTCGACTTCAAATGAGGAAGATAGACTTTGAAAATTTTCAATTAACACAAAGTGACAGTTGACTACAATGGGCTTCAATGGATGTTTTTCGAAGATATCTGACAAAGTTAGACGCAAACTCACTCAAATATATGAGAAATGTTGAAATTCGACTTCAAATGAGGAAGATAGACTTTGAAAATTTTCAATTAACACAAAGTGACAGTTGACTTCAATGGGCTTCAATGGATGTTAATCGACGATATCTGAAAAAGTTAGATGTGAACTCACTAAAATATATAAGAAATGTTGAAATTCGACTTCAAATGAGGAAGATAGACTTTGAAAATTTTCAATTAACACAAAGTGACAATTGACCTCAATGGGCTTCAATGGATGCTATTCGACGATATCTGACAAAGTTAGATGCGAACTCACTCAAATATATAAGAAATGTTAAAATTCGACTTCAAATGAGGAAGATAGACTTAGAAAATTTTCAATTAACACAAAGTGACAGTTGACTTCAATGGGCTTCAAGGGATGTTAATCGACGATATCTGACAAAGTTAGATGAGAACTCACTCAAATATATAAGAAATGTTAAAATTCGACTTCAAATGAGGAAGATAGACTTTGAAAATTTTCAATTAACACAAAGTGGCAGTTGACCTCAATGGGCTTCAATGGATGCTATTCGACGATATCTGACAAAGTTAGATGCGAACTCACTCAATATATAAGAAATGTTGGAATTCGACTTCAAATGAGGAAGATAGACTTTGAAAATTTTCAATTAACACAAAGTGACAGTTGGCTTCAATGGATGTTATTCGACGATATCTGACAGAGTTAGATGCGAACTCACTCAAATATATGAGAAATGTTGAAATTCGACTTCAAATGAGGAAGATAGACTTTGAAAATTTTCAATTAACACAAAGTGACAGTTTGCTTCAATGGGCTTCAATGGATGTTATTCGACGATATCTGACAGAGTTAGATGCGTACTCACTCAAATATATAAGAACTGTTGAAATTCGGCTTCAAATGAGGAAGATAGACTTTGAAAATTTTCAATTAACACAAAGTGTCAATTGACCTCAATGGGC
The DNA here is from genome assembly GCF_026230105.1 of Diorhabda sublineata. Classification (NCBI taxonomy): domain Eukaryota; kingdom Metazoa; phylum Arthropoda; class Insecta; order Coleoptera; family Chrysomelidae; genus Diorhabda; species Diorhabda sublineata. The sequence goes on from NC_079486.1 coordinate 5,508,931, forward strand.
TTCAATGGATGTTATTCGACGATATCTGACAGAGTTAGATGCGTACTCACTCAAATATATAAGAACTGTTGAAATTCGGCTTCAAATGAGGAAGATAGACTTTGAAAATTTTCAATTAACACAAAGTGACAGTTGACTACAATGGGCTTCAATGGATGTTTTTCGAAGATATCTGACAAAGTTAGACGCAAACTCACTCAAATATATGAGAAATGTTGAAATTCGACTTCAAATGAGGAAGATAGACTTTGAAAATTTTCAATTAACACAAAGTGACAGTTGACTTCAATGGGCTTCAATGGATGTTAATCGACGAAATCTGAAGAAGTTAGATGTGAACTCACTAAAATATATAAGAAATGTTGAAATTCGACTTCAAATGAGGAAGATAGACTTTGAAAATTTTCAATTAACACAAAGTGACAATTGACCTCAATGGGCTTCAATGGATGTTAATCGACGATATCTGACAAAGTTAGATGCGAACTCACTCAAATATATAAGAAATGTTAAAATTCGACTTCAAATGAGGAAGATAGACTTAGAAAATTTTCAATTAACACAAAGTGACAGTTGACTTCAATGGGCTTCAAGGGATGTTAATCGACGATATCTGACAAAGTTAGATGAGAACTCACTCAAATATATAAGAAATGTTAAAATTCGACTTCAAATGAGGAAGATAGACTTTGAAAATTTTCAATTAACACAAAAGACAGTTGACCTCAATGGGCTTCAATGGATGCTATTCGACGATATCTGACAAAGTTAGATGCGAACTCACTCAAATATATGAGGAATGTTGAAATTCGACTTCAAATGAGGAAGATAGACTTTGAAAATTTTCAATTAACACAAAGTGACAGTTGACTTCAATGGGCTTCAATGGATGTTTTTCGAAGATATCTGACAGAGTTAGATGCGAACTCACTCAATATATAAGAAATGTTGGAATTCGACTTCAAATGAGGAAGATAGACTTTGAAAATTTTCAATTAACACAAAGTGACAGTTGGCTTCAATGGGTTTCATTGGATGTTATTCGACGATATCTGACAGAGTTAGATGCGAACTCACTCAAATATATGAGAAATGTTGAAATTCGACTTCAAATGAGGAAGATAGACTTTGAAAATTTTCAATTAACACAAAGTGACAGTTTGCTTCAATGGGCTTCAATGGATGTTATTCGACGATATCTGACAGAGTTAGATGCGTACTCACTCAAATATATAAGAAATGTTGAAATTCGACTTCAAATGAGGAAGATAGACTTTGAAAATTTTCAATTAACACAAAGTGACAATTGACCTCAATGGGCTTCAATGGATGCTATTCGACGATATCTGACAGAGTTAGATGCGAACTCACTCAAATATATAAGAAATGTTAAAATTCGACTTCAAATGAGGAAGATAGACTTTGAAAATTTTAATTAACACAAAGTGACAGTTGACTACAATGGGCTTCAATGGATGTTTTTCGAAGATATCTGACAAAGTTAGACGCAAACTCACTCAAATATATGAGAAATGTTGAAATTCGACTTCAAATGAGGAAGATAGACTTTGAAAATTTTCAATTAACACAAAGTGACAGTTGACTTCAATGGGCTTCAATGGATGCTATTCGACGATATCTGACAAAGTTAGATGCGAACTCACTCAAATATATAAGAAATGTTGAAATTCGACTTCAAATGAGGAAGATAGACTTTGAAAATTTTCAATTAACACAAAGTGACAGTTGACTACAATGGGCTTCAATGGATGTTTTTCGAAGATATCTGACAAAGTTAGACGCAAACTCACTCAAATATATGAGAAATGTTGAAATTCGACTTCAAATGAGGAAGATAGACTTTGAAAATTTTCAATTAACACAAAGTGACAGTTGACTTCAATGGGCTTCAATGGATGCTATTCGACGATATCTGACAAAGTTAGATGCGAACTCACTCAAATATATAAGAAATGTTGAAATTCGACTTCAAATGAGGAAGATAGACTTTGAAAATTTTCAATTAACACAAAGTGACAATTGACCTCAATGGGCTTCAATGGATGCTATTCGACGATATCTGACAGAGTTAGATGCGAACTCACTCAAATATATAAGAAATGTTAAAATTCGACTTCAAATGAGGAAGATAGACTTTGAAAATTTTAATTAACACAAAGTGACAGTTGACTTCAATGGGCTTCAATGGATGCTATTCGACGATATCTGACAAAGTTAGATGCGAACTCACTCAAATATATGAGAAATGTTGAAATTCGACTTCAAATGAGGAAGATAGACTTTGAAAATTTTCAATTAACACAAAGTGACAGTTGACTTCAATGGGCTTCAATGGATGTTAATCGACGATATCTGAAAAAGTTAGATGTGAACTCACTAAAATATATAAGAAATGTTGAAATTCGACTTCAAATGAGGAAGATAGACTTTGAAAATTTTCAATTAACACAAAGTGACAATTGACCTCAATGGGCTTCAATGGATGCTATTCGACGATATCTGACAAAGTTAGATGTGAACTCACTCAAATATATAAGAAATGTTAAAATTCGACTTCAAATGAGGAAGATAGACTTAGAAAATTTTCAATTAACACAAAGTGACAGTTGACTTCAATGGGCTTCAAGGGATGTTAATCGACGATATCTGACAAAGTTAGATGAGAACTCACTCAAATATATAAGAAATGTTGAAATTCGACTTCAAATGAGGAAGATAGACTTTGAAAATTTTCAATTAACACAAAGTGACAGTTGACCTCAATGGGCTTCAATGGATGCTATTCGACGATATCTGACAAAGTTAGATGCGAACTCACTCAAATATATGAGAAATGTTGAAATTCGACTTCAAATGAGGAAGATAGACTTTGAAAATTTTCAATTAACACAAAGTGACAGTTGACTTCAATGGGCTTCAATGGATGTTTTTCGAAGATATCTGACGGAGTTAGATGCGAACTCACTCAATATATAAGAAATGTTGGAATTCGACTTCAAATGAGGAAGATAGACTTTGAAAATTTTCAATTAACACAAAGTGACAGTTGGCTTCAATGGGCTTCAATGGATGTTATTCGACGATATCTGACAGAGTTAGATGCGAACTCACTCAAATATATGAGAAATGTTGAAATTCGACTTCAAATGAGGAAGATAGACTTTGAAAATTTTCAATTAACACAAAGTGACAGTTTGCTTCAATGGGCTTCAATGGATGTTATTCGACGATATCTGACAAAGTTAGACGCAAACTCACTCAAATATATGAGAAATGTTGAAATTCGACTTCAAATGAGGAAGATAGACTTTGAAAATTTTCAATTAACACAAAGTGACAGTTGACTTCAATGGGCTTCAATGGATGTTAATCGACGAAATCTGAAAAAGTTAGATGTGAACTCACTAAAATATATAAGAAATGTTGAAATTCGACTTCAAATGAGGAAGATAGACTTTGAAAATTTTCAATTAACACAAAGTGACAATTGACCTCAATGGGCTTCAATGGATGTTAATCGACGATATCTGACAAAGTTAGATGCGAACTCACTCAAATATATAAGAAATGTTAAAATTCGACTTCAAATGAGGAAGATAGACTTAGAAAATTTTCAATTAACACAAAGTGACAGTTGACTTCAATGGGCTTCAAGGGATGTTAATCGACGATATCTGACAAAGTAAGATGAGAACTCACTCAAATATATAAGAAATGTTAAAATTCGACTTCAAATGAGGAAGATAGACTTTGAAAATTTTCAATTAACACAAAAGACAGTTGACCTCAATGGGCTTCAATGGATGCTATTCGACGATATCTGACAAAGTTAGATGCGAACTCACTCAAATATATGAGAAATGTTGAAATTCGACTTCAAATGAGGAAGATAGACTTTGAAAATTTTCAATTAACACAAAGTGACAGTTGACTTCAATGGGCTTCAATGGATGTTTTTCGAAGATATCTGACAGAGTTAGATGCGAACTCACTCAATATATAAGAAATGTTGGAATTCGACTTCAAATGAGGAAGATAGACTTTGAAAATTTTCAATTAACACAAAGTGACAGTTGGCTTCAATGGGTTTCAATGGATGTTATTCGACGATATCTGACAGAGTTAGATGCGAACTCACTCAAATATATAAGAAATGTTGAAATTCGACTTCAAATGAGGAAGATAGACTTTGAAAATTTTCAATTAACACAAAGTGACAGTTTGCTTCAATGGGCTTCAATGGATGTTTTTCGAAGATATCTGACAGAGTTAGATGCGAACTCACTCAATATATAAGAAATGTTGGAATTCGACTTCAAATGAGGAAGATAGACTTTGAAAATTTTCAATTAACACAAAGTGACAGTTGGCTTCAATGGGTTTCAATGGATGTTATTCGACGATATCTGACAGAGTTAGATGCGAACTCACTCAAATATATGAGAAATGTTGAAATTCGACTTCAAATGAGGAAGATAGACTTTGAAAATTTTCAATTAACACAAAGTGACAGTTTGCTTCAATGGGCTTCAATGGATGTTATTCGACGATATCTGACAGAGTTAGATGCGTACTCACTCAAATATATAAGAAATGTTGAAATTCGACTTCAAATGAGGAAGATAGACTTTGAAAATTTTCAATTAACACAAAGTGACAATTGACCTCAATGGGCTTCAATGGATGCTATTCGACGATATCTGACAGAGTTAGATGCGAACTCACTCAAATATATAAGAAATGTTAAAATTCGACTTCAAATGAGGAAGATAGACTTTGAAAATTTTCAATTAACACAAAGTGACAGTTGACTACAATGGGCTTCAATGGATGTTTTTCGAAGATATCTGACAAAGTTAGACGCAAACTCACTCAAATATATGAGAAATGTTGAAATTCGACTTCAAATGAGGAAGATAGACTTTGAAAATTTTCAATTAACACAAAGTGACAATTGACCTCAATGGGCTTCAATGGATGCTATTCGACGATATCTGACAGAGTTAGATGCGAACTCACTCAAATATATAAGAAATGTTAAAATTCGACTTCAAATGAGGAAGATAGACTTTGAAAATTTTCAATTAACACAAAGTGACAGTTGACTACAATGGGCTTCAATGGATGTTTTTCGAAGATATCTGACAAAGTTAGACGCAAACTCACTCAAATATATGAGAAATGTTGAAATTCGACTTCAAATGAGGAAGATAGACTTTGAAAATTTTCAATCAACACAAAGTGACAGTTGACTTCAATGGGCTTCAATGGATGTTAATCGACGAAATCTGAAAAAGTTAGATGTGAACTCACTAAAATATATAAGAAATGTTGAAATTCGACTTCAAATGAGGAAGATAGACTTTGAAAATTTTCAATTAACACAAAGTGACAATTGACCTCAATGGGCTTCAATGGATGTTAATCGACGATATCTGACAAAGTTAGATGCGAACTCACTCAAATATATAAGAAATGTTAAAATTCGACTTCAAATGAGGAAGATAGACTTTGAAAATTTTCAATTAACACAAAGTGACAGTTGGCTTCAATGGGCTTCAATGGATGTTATTCGACGATATCTGACAGAGTTAGATGCGAACTCACTCAAATATATGAGAAATGTTGAAATTCGACTTCAAATGAGGAAGATAGACTTTGAAAATTTTCAATTAACACAAAGTGACAGTTTGCTTCAATGGGCTTCAATGGATGTTATTCGACGATATCTGACAGTGTTAGATGCGAACTCACTCAAATATATAAGAAATGTTAAGATTCGACTTCAAATGAGGAAGATAGACTTTGAAAATTTTCAATTAACACGAAGTGACAGTTGACTTCAATGGGCTTCAATGGATGTTTTTCGAAGATATCTGACAAAGTTAGACGCAAACTCACTCAAATATGTGAGAAATGTTGAAATTCGACTTCAAATGAGGAAGATAGACTTTGAAAATTTTCAATTAACACAAAGTGACAGTTGGCTTCAATGGGCTTCAATAGATGTTTTTCGATGATATCTGACAAAGTTAGATGCGAACTCACTCAATATATAAGAAATGTTGAAGTTCGACTTTAAATGAGGAAGATAGACCTTGAAAATTTTCAATTAACACAAAGTGACAGTTGACTTCAATGGGCTTCAATGGATGTTTTTCGAAGATATCTGACAAAGTTAGACGCAAACTCACTCAAATATATGAGAAATGTTGAAATTCGACTTCAAATGAGGAAGATAGACTTTGAAAATTTTCAATTAACACAAAGTGACAGTTGACTTCAATGGGCTTCAATGGATATTTTTCGAAGATATCTGACAAAGTTAGACGCAAACTCACTCAAATATATGAGAAATGTTGAAATTCGACTTCAAATGAGGAAGATAGACTTTGAAAATTTTCAATTAACACAAAGTGACAGTTGGCTTCAATGGGCTTCAATAGATGTTTTCCGATGATATCTGACAAAGTTAGATGCGAACTCACTCAATATATAAGAAATGTTGAAATTCGACTTTAAATGAGGAAGATAGACTTTGAAAATTTTCAATTAACACAAAGTGACAGTTGACTTCAATGGGCTTCAATGGATGTTTTTCGAAGATATCTGACAAAGTTAGACTCAAAATCACTCAAATATATGAGAAATGTTGAAATTCGACTTCAAATGAGGAAGATAGACTTTGAAAATTTTCAATTAACACAAAGTGACAGTTTGCTTCAATGGGCTTCAATGGATGTTATTCGACGATATCTGACAGAGTTAGATGCGTACTCACTCAAATATATAAGAAATGTTGAAATTCGACTTCAAATGAGGAAGATAGACTTTGAAAATTTTCAATTAACACAAAGTGACAATTGACCTCAATGGGCTTCAATGGATGCTATTCGACGATATCTGACAGAGTTAGATGCGAACTCACTCAAATATATAAGAAATGTTAAAATTCGACTTCAAATGAGGAAGATAGACTTTGAAAATTTTCAATTAACACAAAGTGACAGTTGACTACAATGGGCTTCAATGGATGTTTTTCGAAGATATCTGACAAAGTTAGACGCAAACTCACTCAAATATATGAGAAATGTTGAAATTCGACTTCAAATGAGGAAGATAGACTTTGAAAATTTTCAATTAACACAAAGTGACAGTTGACTTCAATGGGCTTCAATGGATGTTAATCGACGATATCTGAAAAAGTTAGATGTGAACTCACTAAAATATATAAGAAATGTTGAAATTCGACTTCAAATGAGGAAGATAGACTTTGAAAATTTTCAATTAACACAAAGTGACAATTGACCTCAATGGGCTTCAATGGATGCTATTCGACGATATCTGACAAAGTTAGATGCGAACTCACTCAAATATATAAGAAATGTTAAAATTCGACTTCAAATGAGGAAGATAGACTTAGAAAATTTTCAATTAACACAAAGTGACAGTTGACTTCAATGGGCTTCAAGGGATGTTAATCGACGATATCTGACAAAGTTAGATGAGAACTCACTCAAATATATAAGAAATGTTAAAATTCGACTTCAAATGAGGAAGATAGACTTTGAAAATTTTCAATTAACACAAAGTGACAGTTGACCTCAATGGGCTTCAATGGATGCTATTCGACGATATCTGACAAAGTTAGATGCGAACTCACTCAAATATATAAGAAATGTTGAAATTCGACTTCAAATGAGGAAGATAAACTTTGAAAATTTTCAATTAACACAAAGTGACAGTTGACTTCAATGGGCTTCAATGGATGTTTTTCGAAGATATCTGACAGAGTTAGATGCGAACTCACTCAATATATAAGAAATGTTGAAATTCGACTTCAAATGAGGAAGATAGACTTTGAAAATTTTCAATTAACACAAAGTGACAGTTGACTTCAATGGGCTTCAATGGATGTTTTTCGAAGATATCTGACAGAGTTAGATGCGAACTCACTCAATATATAAGAAATGTTGAAATTCGACTTCAAATGAGGAAGATAGACTTTGAAAATTTTCAATTATCACAAAGTGACAGTTGACTTCAATGGGCTTCAATGGATGTTATTTCGACGATATCTGACAGAGTTAGATGCGAACTCACTAAAATATATAAGAAATGTTGAAATTCGACTTCAAATGAGGAAGATAGACTTTGAAAATTTTCAATTAACACAAAGTGACAGTTGACTTCAATGGGCTACAATGGATGTTATTTCGACGATATCTGACAGAGTTAGATGCGAACTCACTCAAATATATAAGAAATGTTGAAATTCGACTTCAAATGAGGAAGATAGACTTTGAAAATTTTCAATTAACACAAAGTGACAGTTGGCTTCAATGGGCTTCAATAGATGTTTTTCGATGATATCTGATAAAGTTAGATGCGAACTCACTCAATATATAAGAAATGTTGAAATTTTACTTCAAATTAGGAAGATATTCTTTGAAAATTTTCAATTAACACAAAGTGACAGTTGACCTCAATGGGCTTCAATGGATGCTATTCGACGATATCTGACAAAGTTAGATGCGAACTCACTCAAATATATAAGAAATGTTGAAATTCGACTTCTAATGAGGAAGATATTCTTTGAAAATTTTCAATTAACACAAAGTGACAGTTGACTTCAATGGGCTTCAATGGATGTTATTCGACGATATCTGACAGAGTTAGATGCGAACTCACTCAAATATATAAGAAATGTTGAAATTCGACTTCAAATGAGGAAGATATTCTTTGAAAATTTTCAATTAACACAAAGTGACAGTTGACTTCAATGGGCTCAATGGATGTTGATCGACGATATCTGACAAAGTTAGATGCGAACTCACTCAAATATATAAGAAATGTTGAAATTCGACTTCAAATGAGAAAGATAGACTTTGAAAATTTTCAATTAACACAAAGTGACAGTTGACCTCAATGGGCTTCAATGGATGCTATTCGACGATATCTGACAAAGTTAGATGCGAACTCACTCAAATATATAAGAAATGTTAAAATTCGACTTCAAATGAGAAAGATAGACTTTGAAAATTTTCAATTAACACAAAGTGACAGTTGACCTCAATGGGCTTCAATGGATGATATTCGACGATATCTGACAAAGTTAGATGCGAACTCACTCAAATATATAAGAAATGTTAAAATTCGACTTTAAATGAGGAAGATAGACTTTGAAAATTTTCAATTAACACAAAGTGACAGTTGACTTCAATGGGCTCAATGGATGTTAATCGACGATATCTGACAAAGTTAGATGCGAACTCACTAAAATATATAAGAAATGTTGAAATTTGACTACAAATGAGGAAGATAGACTTTGAAAATTTTCAATTAACACAAAGTGAAAGTTGACTTCAATGGGCTTCAATGGATGTTTTTCGAAGATATCTGACAAAGTTAGACGCAAACTCACTGAAATATATGAGAAATGTTGAAATTCTACTTCAAATGAGGAAGATAGACTTTGAAAATTTTCAATTAACACAAAGTGACAGTTGGCTTCAATGGGCTTCAATGGATGTTATTCGACGATATCTGACAGAGTTAGATGCGAACTCCCTCAAATATATGAGAAATGTTGAAATTCGACTTCAAATGAGGAAGATAGACTTTGAAAATTTTCAATTAACACAAAGTGACAGTTGGCTTCAATGGGCTTCAATAGATGTTTTTCGATGATATCTGATAAAGTTAGATGCGAACTCACTCAATATATAAGAAATGTTGAAATTTTACTTCAAATGAGGAAGATATTCTTTGAAAATTTTCAATTAACACAAAGTGACAGTTGACCTCAATGGGCTTCAATGGATGCTATTCGACGATATCTGACAAAGTTAGATGCGAACTCACCGAAATATATGAGAAATGTTGAAATTCTACTTCAAATGAGGAAGATAGACTTTGAAAATTTTCAATTAACACAAAGTGACAGTTGGCTTCAATGGGCTTCAATGGATGTTATTCGACGATATCTGACAGAGTTAGATGCGAACTCCCTCAAATATATGAGAAATGTTGAAATTCGACTTCAAATGAGGAAGATAGACTTTGAAAATTTTCAATTAACACAAAGTGACAGTTGGCTTCAATGGGCTTCAATAGATGTTTTTCGATGATATCTGATAAAGTTAGATGCGAACTCACTCAATATATAAGAAATGTTGAAATTTTACTTCAAATGAGGAAGATATTCTTTGAAAATTTTCAATTAACACAAAGTGACAGTTGACCTCAATGGGCTTCAATGGATGCTATTCGACGATATCTGACAAAGTTAGATGCGAACTCACTCAAATATATAAGAAATGTTGAAATTCGACTTCTAATGAGGAAGATATTCTTTGAAAATTTTCAATTAACACAAAGTGACAGTTGACTTCAATGGGCTTCAATGGATGTTATTCGACGATATCTGACAGAGTTAGATGCGAACTCACTCAAATATATAAGAAATGTTGAAATTCGACATCAAATGAGGAAGATAGACTTTGAAAATTTTCAATTAACACAAAGTGACAGTTGACCTCAATGGGCTTCAATGGATGATATTCGACGATATCTGACAAAGTTAGATGCGAGCTCACTAAAATATATAAGAAATGTTGAAGTTCGACTTCAAATGAGGAAGATAGACTTTGAAAATTTTCAAGTAACACAAAGTGACAGTTGTCCTCAATGGGCTTCAATGGATGATATTCGACGATATCTGACAAAGTTAGATGCGAACTCACTCAAATATATAAGATATGTTGAAATTCGACTTCAAATGAGAAAGATAGACTTTGAAAATTTTCAATTAACACAAAGTGACAGTTGACCTCAATGGGCTTCAATGGATGCTATTCGACGATATCTGACAAAGTTAGATGCGAACTCACTCAAATATATAAGAAATGTTAAAATTCGACTTCAAATGAGAAAGATAGACTTTGAAAATTTTCAATTAACACAAAGTGACAGTTGACCTCAATGGGCTTCAATGGATAATATTCGACGATATCTGACAAAGTTAGATGCGAACTCACTCAAATATATAAGAAATGTTAAAATTCGACTTTAAATGAGGAAGATAGACTTTGAAAATTTTCAATTAACACAAAGTGACAGTTGACTTCAATGGGCTCAATGGATGTTAATCGACGATATCTGACAAAGTTAGATGCGAACTCACTAAAATATATAAGAAATGTTGAAATTCGACTTCAAATGAGAAAGATAGACTTTGAAAATTTTCAATTAACACAAAGTGACAGTTGACCTCAATGGGCTTCAATGGATGCTATTCGACGATATCTGACAAAGTTAGATGCGAACTCACTGAAATATATGAGAAATGTTGAAATTCTACTTCAAATGAGGAAGATAGACTTTGAAAATTTTCAATTAACACAAAGTGACAGTTGGCTTCAATGGGCTTCAATGGATGTTATTCGACGATATCTGACAGAGTTAGATGCGAACTCCCTCAAATATATGAGAAATGTTGAAATTCGACTTCAAATGAGGAAGATAGACTTTGAAAATTTTCAATTAACACAAAGTGACAGTTTGCTTCAATGGGCTTCAATGGATGTTATTCGACGATATCTGACAGAGTTAGATGCGTACTCACTCAAATATATAAGAAATGTTGAAATTCGACTTCAAATGAGGAAGATAGACTTTGAAAATTTTCAATTAACACAAAGTGACAATTGACCTCAATGGGCTTCAATGGATGCTATTCGACGATATCTGACAGAGTTAGATGCGAACTCACTCAAATATATAAGAAATGTTAAAATTCGACTTCAAATGAGGAAGATAGACTTTGAAAATTTTCAATTAACACAAAGTGACAGTTGACTTCAATGGGCTTCAAGGGATGTTAATCGACGATATCTGACAAAGTTAGATGCGAACTCACTCAAATATATAAGAAATGTTAAAATTCGACTTCAAATGAGGAAGATAGACTTTGAAAATTTTCAATTAACACAAAGTGACAGTTGGCTTCAATGGGCTTCAATAGATGTTTTTCGATGATATCTGACAAAGTTAGATGCGAACTCACTCAATATATAAGAAATGTTGAAATTCGACTTCAAATGAGGAAGATAGACTTTGAAAATTTTCAATTAACACAAAGTGACAGTTGACTTCAATGGGCTTCAATGGATGTTTTTCGATGATATCTGACAAAGTTAGATGCGAACTCACTCAATATATAAGAAATGTTGAAGTTCGACTTTAAATGAGAAAGATAGACTTTGAAAATTTTCAATTAACACAAAGTGACAGTTGACTTCAATGGGCTTCAATGGATTGTTATTCGACGATATCTGACAGAGTTAGATGCGTACTCACTCAAATATATAAGAAATGTTGAAATTCGACTTCAAATGAGGAAGATAGACTTTGAAAATTTTCAATTAACACAAAGTGACAGTTGGCTTCAATGGGCTTCAATAGATGTTTTCCGATGATATCTGACAAAGTTAGATGCGAACTCACTCAATATATAAGAAATGTTGAAATTCGACTTTAAATGAGGAAGATAGACTTTGAAAATTTTCAATTAACACAAAGTGACAGTTGGCTTCAATGGGCTTCAATAGATGTTTTTCGATGATATCTGACAAAGTTAGATGCGAACTCACTCAATATATAAGAAATGTTGAAATTCGACTTCAAATGAGGAAGATAGACTTTGAAAATTTTCAATTAACACAAAGTGACAGTTGACTTCAATGGGCTTCAATGGATGTTTTTCGAAGATATCTGACAAAGTTAGACGCAAACTCACTCAAATATATGAGAAATGTTAAAATTCGACTTCAAATGAGGAAGATAGACTTTGAAAATTTTCAATTAACACAAAGTGACAGTTGACCTCAATTGGCTTCAATGGATGATATTCGACGATATCTGACAAAGTTAGATGCGAACTCACTAAAATATACAAGAAATGTTGAAGTTCGACTTCAAATGAGGAAGATAGACTTTGAAAATTTTCAATTAACACAAAGTGACAGTTGACTTCAATGGGCTTCAATGGATGTTTTTCGAAGATATCTGACAAAGTTAGACTCAAAATCACTCAAATATATGAGAAATGTTGAAATTCGACTTCAAATGAGGAAGATAGACTTTGAAAATTTTCAATTAACACAAAGTGACAGTTGGCTTCAATGGGCTTCAATAGATGTTTTTCGATGATATCTGACAAAGTTAGATGCGAACTCACTCAATATATAAGAAATGTTGAAATTCGACTTCAAATGAGGAAGATAGACTTTGAAAATTTTCAATTAACACAAAGTGACAATTGACCTCAATGGGCTTCAATGGATGCTATTCGACGATATCTGACAAAGTTAGATGCGAACTCACTCAAATATATAAGAAATGTTAAAATTCGACTTCAAATGAGGAAGATAGACTTTGAAAATTTTCAATTAACACAAAGTGACAGTTGACCTCAATTGGCTTCAATGGATGATATTCGACGATATCTGACAAAGTTAGATGCGAACTCACTAAAATATACAAGAAATGTTGAAGTTCGACTTCAAATGAGGAAGATAGACTTTGAAAATTTTCAATTAACACAAAGTGACAGTTGACTTCAATGGGCTTCAATGGATGTTTTTCGAAGATATCTGACAAAGTTAGACTCAAAATCACTCAAATATATGAGAAATGTTGAAATTCGACTTCAAATGAGGAAGATAGACTTTGAAAATTTCCAATTAACACAAAGTGACAGTTGACTACAATGGGCTTCAATGGATGTTTTTCGAAGATATCTGACAAAGTTAGACGCAAACTCACTCAAATATATGAGAAATGTTGAAATTCGACTTCAAATGAGGAAGATAGACTTGAAAATTTTCAATTAACACAAAGTGACAGTTGACTTCAATGGGCTTCAATGGATGTTAATCGACGATATCTGAAAAAGTTAGATGTGAACTCACTAAAATATATAAGAAATGTTGAAATTCGACTTCAAATGAGGAAGATAGACTTTGAAAATTTTCAATTAACACAAAGTGACAGTTGACTTCAATGGGCTTCAATGGATGTTTTTCGAAGATATCTGACAAAGTTAGACGCAAACTCACTCAAATATATGAGAAATGTTGAAATTCGACTTCAAATGAGGAAGATATTCTTTGAAAATTTTCAATTAACACAAAGTGACAGTTGACTTCAATGGGCTCAATGGATGTTGATCGACGATATCTGACAAAGTTAGATGCGAACTCACTCAAATATATAAGAAATGTTGAAATTCGACTTCAAATGAGAAAGATAGACTTTGAAAATTTTCAATTAACACAAAGTGACAGTTGACCTCAATGGGCTTCAATGGATGCTATTCGACGATATCTGACAAAGTTAGATGCGAACTCACTCAAATATATAAGAAATGTTAAAATTCGACTTCAAATGAGAAAGATAGACTTTGAAAATTTTCAATTAACACAAAGTGACAGTTGACCTCAATGGGCTTCAATGGATGATATTCGACGATATCTGACAAAGTTAGATGCGAACTCACTCAAATATATAAGAAATGTTAAAATTCGACTTTAAATGAGGAAGATAGACTTTGAAAATTTTCAATTAACACGAAGTGACAGTTGACTTCAATGGGCTCAATGGATGTTAATCGACGATATCTGACAAAGTTAGATGCGAACTCACTAAAATATATAAGAAATGTTGAAATTTGACTACAAATGAGGAAGATAGACTTTGAAAATTTTCAATTAACACAAAGTGAAAGTTGACTTCAATGGGCTTCAATGGATGTTTTTCGAAGATATCTGACAAAGTTAGACGCAAACTCACTGAAATATATGAGAAATGTTGAAATTCTACTTCAAATGAGGAAGATAGACTTTGAAAATTTTCAATTAACACAAAGTGACAGTTGGCTTCAATGGGCTTCAATGGATGTTATTCGACGATATCTGACAGAGTTAGATGCGAACTCCCTCAAATATATGAGAAATGTTGAAATTCGACTTCAAATGAGGAAGATAGACTTTGAAAATTTTCAATTAACACAAAGTGACAGTTGACTTCAATGGGCTTCAATGGATGTTTTTCGAAGATATCTGACAAAGTTAGACGCAAACTCACTCAAATATATGAGAAATGTTGAAATTCGACTTCAAATGAGGAAGATATTCTTTGAAAATTTTCAATTAACACAAAGTGACAGTTGACCTCAATGGGCTTCAATGGATGCTATTCGACGATATCTGACAAAGTTAGATGCGAACTCACTCAAATATATAAGAAATGTTGAAATTCGACTTCTAATGAGGAAGATATTCTTTGAAAATTTTCAATTAACACAAAGTGACAGTTGACTTCAATGGGCTTCAATGGATGTTATTCGACGATATCTGACAGAGTTAGATGCGAACTCACTCAAATATATAAGAAATGTTGAAATTCGACTTCAAATGAGGAAGATATTCTTTGAAAATTTTCAATTAACACAAAGTGACAGTTGACTTCAATGGGCTCAATGGATGTTGATCGACGATATCTGACAAAGTTAGATGCGAACTCACTCAAATATATAAGATATGTTGAAATTCGACTTCAAATGAGAAAGATAGACTTTGAAAATTTTCAATTAACACAAAGTGACAGTTGACCTCAATGGGCTTCAATGGATGCTATTCGACGATATCTGACAAAGTTAGATGCGAACTCACTCAAATATATAAGAAATGTTAAAATTCGACTTCAAATGAGAAAGATAGACTTTGAAAATTTTCAATTAACACAAAGTGACAGTTGACCTCAATGGGCTTCAATGGATGATATTCGACGATATCTGACAAAGTTAGATGCGAACTCACTCAAATATATAAGAAATGTTAAAATTCGACTTTAAATGAGGAAGATAGACTTTGAAAATTTTCAATTAACACAAAGTGACAGTTGACTTCAATGGGCTCAATGGATGTTAATCGACGATATCTGACAAAGTTAGATGCGAACTCACTAAAATATATAAGAAATGTTGAAATTCGACTTCAAATGAGAAAGATAGACTTTGAAAATTTTCAATTAACACAAAGTGACAGTTGACCTCAATGGGCTTCAATGGATGCTATTCGACGATATCTGACAAAGTTAGATGCGAACTCACTGAAATATATGAGAAATGTTGAAATTCTACTTCAAATGAGGAAGATAGACTTTGAAAATTTTCAATTAACACAAAGTGACAGTTGGCTTCAATGGGCTTCAATGGATGTTATTCGACGATATCTGACAGAGTTAGATGCGAACTCCCTCAAATATATGAGAAATGTTGAAATTCGACTTCAAATGAGGAAGATAGACTTTGAAAATTTTCAATTAACACAAAGTGACAGTTTGCTTCAATGGGCTTCAATGGATGTTATTCGACGATATCTGACAGAGTTAGATGCGTACTCACTCAAATATATAAGAAATGTTGAAATTCGACTTCAAATGAGGAAGATAGACTTTGAAAATTTTCAATTAACACAAAGTGACAATTGACCTCAATGGGCTTCAATGGATGCTATTCGACGATATCTGACAGAGTTAGATGCGAACTCACTCAAATATATAAGAAATGTTAAAATTCGACTTCAAATGAGGAAGATAGACTTTGAAAATTTTCAATTAACACAAAGTGACAGTTGACTTCAATGGGCTTCAAGGGATGTTAATCGACGATATCTGACAAAGTTAGATGCGAACTCACTCAAATATATAAGAAATGTTAAAATTCGACTTCAAATGAGGAAGATAGACTTTGAAAATTTTCAATTAACACAAAGTGACAGTTGGCTTCAATGGGCTTCAATAGATGTTTTTCGATGATATCTGACAAAGTTAGATGCGAACTCACTCAATATATAAGAAATGTTGAAATTCGACTTCAAATGAGGAAGATAGACTTTGAAAATTTTCAATTAACACAAAGTGACAGTTGACTTCAATGGGCTTCAATGGATGTTTTTCGAAGATATCTGACAAAGTTAGACGCAAACTCACTCAAATATATGAGAAATGTTGAAATTCGACTTCAAATGAGGAAGATAGACTTTGAAAATTTTCAATTAACACAAAGTGACAGTTGGCTCCAATGGGCTTCAATAGATGTTTTTCGATGATATCTGACAAAGTTAGATGCGAACTCACTCAATATATAAGAAATGTTGAAGTTCGACTTTAAATGAGAAAGATAGACTTTGAAAATTTTCAATTAACACAAAGTGACAGTTGACTTCAATGGGCTTCAATGGATGTTTTTCGAAGATATCTGACAAAGTTAGACGCAAACTCACTCAAATATATGAGAAATGTTGAAATTCGACTTCAAATGAGGAAGATAGACTTTGAAAATTTTCAATTAACACAAAGTGACAGTTGGCTTCAATGGGCTTCAATAGATGTTTTCCGATGATATCTGACAAAGTTAGATGCGAACTCACTCAATATATAAGAAATGTTGAAATTCGACTTTAAATGAGGAAGATAGACTTTGAAAATTTTCAATTAACACAAAGTGACAGTTGACTTCAATGGGCTTCAATGGATGTTTTTCGAAGATATCTGACAAAGTTAGACTCAAAATCACTCAAATATATGAGAAATGTTGAAATTCGACTTCAAATGAGGAAGATAGACTTTGAAAATTTTCAATTAACACAAAGTGACAGTTGACTAGAATGGGCTTCAATGGATGTTTTTCGGAGATATCTGACAAAGTTAGACGCAAACTCACTCAAATATATGAGAAATGTTGAAATTCGACTTCAAATGAGGAAGATAGACTTGAAAATTTTCAATTAACACAAAGTGACAGTTGACTTCAATGGGCTTCAATGGATGTTAATCGACGATATCTGAAAAAGTTAGATGTGAACTCACTAAAATATATAAGAAATGTTGAAATTCGACTTCAAATGAGGAAGATAGACTTTGAAAATTTTCAATTAACACAAAGTGACAGTTGACTTCAATGGGCTTCAATGGATGTTTTTCGAAGATATCTGACAAAGTTAGACGCAAACTCACTCAAATATATGAGAAATGTTGAAATTCGACTTCAAATGAGGAAGATAGACTTTGAAAATTTTCAATTAACACAAAGTGACAGTTTGCTTCAATGGGCTTCAATGGATGTTATTCGACGATATCTGACAGAGTTAGATGCGTACTCACTCAAATATATAAGAAATGTTGAAATTCGACTTCAAATGAGGAAGATAGACTTTGAAAATTTTCAATTAACACAAAGTGACAGTTGGCTTCAATGGGCTTCAATAGATGTTTTCCGATGATATCTGACAAAGTTAGATGCGAACTCACTCAATATATAAGAAATGTTGAAATTCGACTTTAAATGAGGAAGATAGACTTTGAAAATTTTCAATTAACACAAAGTGACAGTTGGCTTCAATGGGCTTCAATAGATGTTTTTCGATGATATCTGACAAAGTTAGATGCGAACTCACTCAATATATAAGAAATGTTGAAATTCGACTTCAAATGAGGAAGATAGACTTTGAAAATTTTCAATTAACACAAAGTGACAGTTGACTTCAATGGGCTTCAATGGATGTTTTTCGAAGATATCTGACAAAGTTAGACGCAAACTCACTCAAATATATGAGAAATGTTGAAATTCGACTTCAAATGAGGAAGATAGACTTTGAAAATTTTCAATTAACACAAAGTGACAGTTGGCTCCAATGGGCTTCAATAGATGTTTTTCGATGATATCTGACAAAGTTAGATGCGAACTCACTCAATATATAAGAAATGTTGAAGTTCGACTTTAAATGAGAAAGATAGACTTTGAAAATTTTCAATTAACACAAAGTGACAGTTGACTTCAATGGGCTTCAATGGATGTTTTTCGAAGATATCTGACAAAGTTAGACGCAAACTCACTCAAATATATGAGAAATGTTGAAATTCGACTTCAAATGAGGAAGATAGACTTTGAAAATTTTCAATTAACACAAAGTGACAGTTGGCTTCAATGGGCTTCAATAGATGTTTTCCGATGATATCTGACAAAGTTAGATGCGAACTCACTCAATATATAAGAAATGTTGAAATTCGACTTTAAATGAGGAAGATAGACTTTGAAAATTTTCAATTAACACAAAGTGACAGTTGACTTCAATGGGCTTCAATGGATGTTTTTCGAAGATATCTGACAAAGTTAGACTCAAAATCACTCAAATATATGAGAAATGTTGAAATTCGACTTCAAATGAGGAAGATAGACTTTGAAAATTTTCAATTAACACAAAGTGACAGTTGACTACAATGGGCTTCAATGGATGTTTTTCGGAGATATCTGACAAAGTTAGACGCAAACTCACTCAAATATATGAGAAATGTTGAAATTCGACTTCAAATGAGGAAGATAGACTTGAAAATTTTCAATTAACACAAAGTGACAGTTGACTTCAATGGGCTTCAATGGATGTTAATCGACGATATCTGAAAAAGTTAGATGTGAACTCACTAAAATATATAAGAAATGTTGAAATTCGACTTCAAATGAGGAAGATAGACTTTGAAAATTTTCAATTAACACAAAGTGACAGTTGACTTCAATGGGCTTCAATGGATGTTTTTCGAAGATATCTGACAAAGTTAGACGCAAACTCACTCAAATATATGAGAAATGTTGAAATTCGACTTCAAATGAGGAAGATAGACTTTGAAAATTTTCAATTAACACAAAGTGACAATTGACCTCAATGGGCTTCAATGGATGCTATTCGACGATATCTGACAAAGTTAGATGCGAACTCACTCAAATATATAAGAAATGTTAAAATTCGACTTCAAATGAGGAAGATAGACTTTGAAAATTTTCAATTAACACAAAGTGACAGTTGACCTCAATTGGCTTCAATGGATGATATTCGACGATATCTGACAAAGTTAGATGCGAACTCACTAAAATATACAAGAAATGTTGAAGTTCGACTTCAAATGAGGAAGATAGACTTTGAAAATTTTCAATTAACACAAAGTGACAGTTGACTTCAATGGGCTTCAATGGATGTTTTTCGAAGATATCTGACAAAGTTAGACTCAAAATCACTCAAATATATGAGAAATGTTGAAATTCGACTTCAAATGAGGAAGATAGACTTTGAAAATTTCCAATTAACACAAAGTGACAGTTGACTACAATGGGCTTCAATGGATGTTTTTCGAAGATATCTGACAAAGTTAGACGCAAACTCACTCAAATATATGAGAAATGTTGAAATTCGACTTCAAATGAGGAAGATAGACTTTGAAAATTTTCAATTCACACAAAGTGACAGTTGACTTCAATGGGCTTCAATGGATGTTAATCGACGATATCTGAAAAAGTTAGATGTGAACTCACTAAAATATATAAGAAATGTTGAAATTCGACTTCAAATGAGGAAGATAGACTTTGAAAATTTTCAATTAACACAAAGTGACAGTTGACTTCAATGGGTTTCAATGGATGTTATTCGACGATATCTGACAGAGTTAGATGCGAACTCACTCAAATATATAAGAAATGTTGAAATTCGACTTCAAATGAGGAAGATAGACTTTGAAAATTTTCAATTAACACAAAGTGACAGTTGACTTCAATGGGCTTCAATGGATGTTTTTCGAAGATATCTGACAAAGTTAGACGCAAACTCACTCAAATATATGAGAAATGTTGAAATTCGACTTCAAATGAGGAAGATAGACTTTGAAAATTTTCAATTAACACAAAGTGACAGTTTGCTTCAATGGGCTTCAATGGATGTTATTCGACGATATCTGACAGAGTTAGATGCGTACTCACTCAAATATATAAGAAATGTTGAAATTCGACTTCAAATGAGGAAGATAGACTTTGAAAATTTTCAATTAACACAAAGTGACAATTGACCTCAATGGGCTTCAATGGATGCTATTCGACGATATCTGACAAAGTTAGATGCGAACTCACTCAAATATATAAGAAATGTTAAAATTCGACTTCAAATGAGGAAGATAGACTTTGAAAATTTTCAATTAACACAAAGTGACAGTTGACCTCAATGGGCTTCAATGGATGCTATTCGACGATATCTGACAAAGTTAGATGCGAACTCACTCAAATATATAAGAAATGTTGAAATTCGACTTCAAATGAGGAAGATAGACTTTGAAAATTTTCAATTAACACAAAGTGACAGTTGACTTCAATGGGCTTTAATGGATGTTATTCGACGATATCTGACAGAGTTAGATGCGAACTCACTCAATATATAAGAAATGTTGAAATTCGACTTCAAATGTGGAAGATAGACTTTGAAAATTTTCAATTAACACAAAGTGACAGTTGGCTTCAATGGGCTTTAATGGATGTTATTCGACGATATCTGACAGAGTTAGATGCGAACTCACTCAAATATATAAGAAATGTTGAAATTCGACTTCAAATGAGGAAGATAGACTTTGAAAATTTTCAATTAACACAAAGTGACAGTCGGCTTCAATGGGCTTCAATGGATGTTATTCGATGATATCTGACAGTTAGATGCGAACTCACTCAATATATAAGACATGTTGAAATTCTACTTCAAATGAGGAAGATATTCTTTGAAAATTTTCAATTAACACAAAGTGACAGTTGGCTTCAATGGGCTTCAATGGATGATATTCGACGATATCTGACAATGTTAGAAGCAAACTCACTAAAATTTACAAGAAATGTTGAAGTTCGACTTCAAATGAGGAAGATAGACTTTGAAAATTTTCAATTAACACAAAGTGACAGTTGACTTCAATGGGCTTCAATGGATGTTATTCGACGATATCTGACAGTTAGATGCGAACTCACTCACATATAAGAAATGTTGAAATTCGACTTCAAATGAGGAAGATAGACTTTGAAAATTTTCAATTAACACAAAGTGACAGTTGGCTTCAATGGGCTTCAATGGATGCTATTCGACGATATCTGACAAAGTTAGATGCGAATTTACTCAATATATAAGAAATGTTGAAATTCTACTTCAAATGAGGAAGATATTCTTTAAAAATTTTCAATTAACACAAAGTGACAGTTGGCTTCAATGGGCTTCAATGGATGATAATCGACGATATCTGACAAAGTTAGATGCGAACTCACTAAAATTTACAAGAAATGTTGAAGTTCGACTTCAAATGAGGAAGATAGACTTTGAAAATTTTCAATTAACACAAAGTGACAGTTGACTTCAATGGGCTTCAATGGATGTTATTCGACGATATCTGACAGTTAGATGCGAACTCACTCACATATAAGAAATGTTGAAATTCGACTTTAAATGAGGAAGATAGACTTTGAAAATTTTCAATTAACACAAAGTGACAGTTGACCTCAATGGGCTTCAATGGATGATATTCGACGATATCTGACAAAGTTAGATACGAACTCACTCAAATATATAAGAAATGTTAAAATTCGACTTCAAATGAGGAAGATAGACTTCGAAAATTTTGAATTAACACAAAGTGACAGTTGACCTCAATGGGCTTCAATGGATGTTATTCGACGATATCTGACAGTTAGATGCGAACTCACTCAATATATAAGAAATGTTGAAATTCGACTTCAAATGAGGAAGATAGACTTTGAAAATTTTCAATTAACACAAAGTGACAGTTTGCTTCAATGGGCTTCAATGGATGTTATTCAACGATATCTGACAGAGTTAGATGCGTACTCACTCAAATATATAAGAAATGTTGAAATTCGACTTCAAATGAGGAAGATAGACTTTGAAAATTTTCAATTAACACAAAGTGACAATTGACCTCAATGGGCTTCAATGGATGCTATTCGACGATATCTGACAAAGTTAGATGCGAACTCACTCAAATATATAAGAAATGTTAAAATTCGACTTCAAATGAGGAAGATAGACTTTGAAAATTTTCAATTAACACAAAGTGACAGTTGACTTCAATGGGCTTCAATGGATGTTATTCGACGATATCTGACAGTTAGATGCGAACTCACTCACATATAAGAAATGTTGAAATTCGACTTTAAATGAGGAAGATAGACTTTGAAAACTTTCAATTAACACAAAGTGACAGTTGACCTCAATGGGCTTCAATGGATGATATTCGACGATATCTGACAAAGTTAGATACGAACTCACTCAAATATATAAGAAATGTTAAAATTCGACTTCAAATGAGGAAGATAGACTTCGAAAATTTTGAATTAACACAAAGTGACAGTTGACCTCAATGGGCTTCAATGGATGTTATTCGACGATATCTGACAGTTAGATGCGAACTCACTCAATATATAAGAAATGTTGAAATTCGACTTCAAATGAGGAAGATAGACTTTGAAAATTTTCAATTAACACAAAGTGACAGTTGACCTCAATGGGCTTCAATGGATGCTATTCGACGATATCTGACAAAGTTAGATGCGAACTCACTCAAATATATAAGAAATGTTGAAATTCGACTTCAAATGAGGAAGATAGACTTTGAAAATTTTCAATTAACACAAAGTGACAGTTGACTTCAATGGGCTTCAATGGATGTTTTTCGAAGATATCTGACAGAGTTAGATGCGAACTCACTCAATATATAAGAAATGTTGAAATTCGACTTCAAATGAGGAAGATAGACTTTGAAAATTTTCAATTAACACAAAGTGACAGTTTGCTTCAATGGGCTTCAATGGATGTTATTCGACGATATCTGACAAAGTTAGATGCGAACTCACTAAAATTTACAAGAAATGTTGAAGTTCGACTTCAAATGAGGAAGATAGACTTTGAAAATTTTCAATTAACACAAAGTGACAGTTGACTTCAATGGGCTTCAATGGATGTTATTCGACGATATCTGACAGTTAGATGCGAACTCACTCACATATAAGAAATGTTGAAATTCGACTTTAAATGAGGAAGATAGACTTTGAAAATTTTCAATTAACACAAAGTGACAGTTGACCTCAATGGGCTTCAATGGATGATATTCGACGATATCTGACAAAGTTAGATACGAACTCACTCAAATATATAAGAAATGTTAAAATTCGACTTCAAATGAGGAAGATAGACTTCGAAAATTTTGAATTAACACAAAGTGACAGTTGACCTCAATGGGCTTCAATGGATGTTATTCGACGATATCTGACAGTTAGATGCGAACTCACTCAATATATAAGAAATGTTGAAATTCGACTTCAAATGAGGAAGATAGACTTTGAAAATTTTCAATTAACACAAAGTGACAGTTGACCTCAATGGGCTTCAATGGATGCTATTCGACGATATCTGACAAAGTTAGATGCGAACTCACTCAAATATATAAGAAATGTTGAAATTCGACTTCAAATGAGGAAGATAGACTTTGAAAATTTTCAATTAACACAAAGTGACAGTTGACTTCAATGGGCTTCAATGGATGTTTTTCGAAGATATCTGACAGAGTTAGATGCGAACTCACTCAATATATAAGAAATGTTTAAATTCGACTTCAAATGAGGAAGATAGACTTTGAAAATTTTCAATTAACACAAAGTGACAGTTGGCTTCAATGGGCTTCAATGGATGCTATTCGACGATATCTGACAAAGTTAGATGCGAACTCACTCAAATATATAAGAAATGTTAAAATTCGACTTCAAATGAGGAAGATAGACTTTGAAAATTTTCAATTAACACAAAGTGACAGTTGACCTCAATGGGCTTCAATGGATGCTATTCGACGATATCTGACAAAGTTAGATGCGAACTCACTCAAATATATAAGAAATGTTGAAATTCGACTTCAAATGAGGAAGATAGACTTCGAAAATTTTGAATTAACACAAAGTGACAGTTGACCTCAATGGGCTTCAATGGATGTTATTCGACGATATCTGACAGTTAGATGCGAACTCACTCAATATATAAGAAATGTTGAAATTCGACTTCAAATGAGGAAGATAGACTTTGAAAATTTTCAATTAACACAAAGTGACAGTTTGCTTCAATGGGCTTCAATGGATGTTATTCAACGATATCTGACAGAGTTAGATGCGTTCTCACTCAAATATATAAGAAATTTGAAATTCGACTTCAAATGAGGAAGATAGACTTTGAAAATTTTCAATTAACACAAAGTGACAATTGACCTCAATGGGCTTCAATGGATGCTATTCGACGATATCTGACAAAGTTAGATGCGAACTCACTCAAATATATAAGAAATGTTAAAATTCGACTTCAAATGAGGAAGATAGACTTAGAAAATTTTCAATTAACACAAAGTGACAGTTGACTTCAATGGGCTTCAAGGGATGTTAATCGATGATATCTGACAAAGTTAGATGCGAACTCACTCAAATATATAAGAAATGTTAAAATTCGACTTCAAATGAGGAAGATAGACTTTGAAAATTTTAAATTAACACAAAGTGACAGTTGACCTCAATGGGCTTCAATGGATGCTATTCGACGATATCTGACAAAGTTAGATGCGAACTCACTCAAATATATAAGAAATGTTGAAATTCGACTTCAAATGAGGAAGATAGACTTTGAAAATTTTCAATTAACACAAAGTGACAGTTGACTTCAATGGGCTTCAATGGATGTTTTTCGAAGATATCTGACAGAGTTAGATGCGAACTCACTCAATATATAAGAAATGTTGAAATTCGACTTCAAATGAGGAAGATAGACTTTGAAAATTTTCAATTAACACAAAGTGACAGTTGGCTTCAATGGGCTTCAATGGATGTTATTCGACGATATCTGACAGAGTTAGATGCGAACTCACTCAAATATATAAGAAATGTTGAAATTCGACTTCAAATGAGGAAGATAGACTTTGAAAATTTTCAATTAACACAAAGTGATAGTTGGCTTCAATGGGCTTCAATGGATGCTATTCGACGATATCTGACAGTTAGATGCGAACTCACTCAATATATAAGACATGTTGAAATTCGACTTCAAATGAGGAAGATAGACTTTGAAAATTTTGAATTAACACAAAGTGACAGTTGACCTCAATGGGCTTCAATGGATGATATTCGACGATATCTGACAAAGTTAGATACGAACTCACTCAAATATATAAGAAATGTTAAAATTCGACTTCAAATGAGGAAGATAGACTTTGAAAATTTTCAATTAACACAAAGTGACAGTCGGCTTCAATGGGCTTCAATGGATGTTATTCGATGATATCTGACAGTTAGATGCGAACTCACTCAATATATAAGACATGTTGAAATTCGACTTCAAATGAGGAAGATAGACTTTGAAAATTTTGAATTAACACAAAGTGACAGTTGACCACAATGGGCTTCAATGGATGATATTCGACGATATCTGACAAAGTTAGATACGAACTCACTCAAATATATAAGAAATGTTAAAATTCGACTTCAAATGAGGAAGATAGACTTCGAAAATTTTGAATTAACACAAAGTGACAGTTGACCTCAATGGGCTTCAATGGATGTTATTCGACGATATCTGACAATTAGATGCGAACTCACTCAATATATAAGAAATGTTGAAATTCGACTTCAAATGAGGAAGATAGACTCTGAAAATTTTGAATTAACACAAAGTGACAGTTGACCTCAATGGGCTTCAATGGATGATATTCGACGATATCTGACAAAGTTAGATGCGAACTCACTCAAATATATAAGAAATGTTAAAATTCGACTTCAAATGAGGAAGATAGACTTTGAAAATTTTCAATTAACACAAAGGGACAGTTGACCTCAATGGGCTTCAATGGATGCTATTCGACGATATCTGACAAAGTTAGATGCGAACTCACTCAATATATAAGAAATGTTGAAATTCTACTTCAAATGAGGAAGATATTCTTTGAAAACTTTCAATTAACACAAAGTGACAGTTGGCTTCAATGGGCTTCAATGGATGATATTCGACGATATCTGACAAAGTTAGATGCGAACTCACTAAAATATACAAGAAATGTTGAAATTCGACTTCAAATGAGGAAGATAGACTTTGAAAATTTTCAATTAACACAAAGTGACAGTTGACTTCAATGGACTTCAATGGATGTTTTTCGAAGATATCTGACAAAGTTAGACGCAAACTCACTCAAATATATGAGAAATGTTGAAATTCGACTTCAAATGAGGAAGATAGACTTTGAAAATTTTCAATTAACACAAAGTGACAGTTGACCTCAATGGGCTTCAATGGATGCTATTCGACGATATCTGACAAAGTTAGATGCGAACTCACTCAATATATAAGAAATGTTGAAATTCTACTTCAAATGAGGAAGATATTCTTTGAAAACTTTCAATTAACACAAAGTGACAGTTGGCTTCAATGGGCTTCAATGGATGATATTCGACGATATCTGACAAAGTTAGATGCGAACTCACTAAAATATACAAGAAATGTTGAAATTCGACTTCAAATGAGGAAGATAGACTTTGAAAATTTTCAATTAACACAAAGTGACAGTTGACTTCAATGGACTTCAATGGATGTTTTTCGAAGATATCTGACAAAGTTAGACGCAAACTCACTCAAATATATGAGAAATGTTGAAATTCGACTTCAAATGAGGAAGATAGACTTTGAAAATTTTCAATTAACACAAAGTGACAGTTGACCTCAATGGGCTTCAATGGATGCTATTCGACGATATCTGACAAAGTTAGATGCGAACTCACTCAATATATAAGAAATGTTGAAATTCTACTTCAAATGAGGAAGATATTCTTTGAAAACTTTCAATTAACACAAAGTGACAGTTGGCTTCAATGGGCTTCAATGGATGATATTCGACGATATCTGACAAAGTTAGATGCGAACTCACTAAAATATACAAGAAATGTTGAAATTCGACTTCAAATGAGGAAGATAGACTTTGAAAATTTTCAATTAACACAAAGTGACAGTTGACTTCAATGGACTTCAATGGATGTTTTTCGAAGATATCTGACAAAGTTAGACGCAAACTCACTCAAATATATGAGAAATGTTGAAATTCGACTTCAAATGAGGAAGATAGACTTTGAAAATTTTCAATTAACACAAAGTGACAGTTGGCTTCAATGGGCTTCAATGGATGTTATTCGATGATATCTGACAGAGTTAGATGCGAACTCACTCAAATATATAAGAAATGTTGAAATTCGACTTCAAATGAGGAAGATAGACTTTGAAAATTTTCAATTAACACAAAGTGACAGTTGACTTCAATGGGCTTCAATGGATGTTATTCGACGATATCTGACAGAGTTGGATGCGAACTCACTCAAATATATAAGAAATGTTGAAATTCGACTTCAAATGAGGAAGATAGACTTTGAAAATTTTCAATTAACACAAAGTGACAGTTGGCTTCAATGGGCTTCAATAGATGTTTTTCGATGATATCTGACAAAGTTAGATGCGAACTCACTCAATATATAAGAAATGTTGAAATTCTACTTCAAATGAGGAAGATATTCTTTGAAAATTTTCAATTAACACAAAGTGACAGTTGGCTTCAATGGGCTTCAATGGATGATATTCGACGATATCTGACAAAGTTAGACGCAAACTCACTCAAATATATGAGGAATGTTGAAATTCGACTTCAAATGAGGAAGATAGACATTGAAAATTTTTAATTAACACAAAGTGACAGTTGACTTCAATGGGCTTCAATGGATGTTATTCGACGATATCTGACAGAGTTAGATGCGAACTCACTCAAATATATAAGAAATGTTGAAATTCGACTTCAAATGAGAAAGATAGACTTTGAAAATTTTCAATTAACACAAAGTGACAGTTGACCTCAATGGGCTTCAATGGATGCTATTCGACGATATCTGACAAAGTTAGATGCGAACTCACTCAAATATATAAGAAATGTTAAAATTCGACTTCATATGAGGAAGATAGACTTTGAAAATTTTCAATTAACACAAAGTGACAGTTGACCTCAATGGGCTTCAATGGATGCTATTCGACGATATCTGACAAAGTTAGATGCGAGCTCACTCAAATATATAAGAAATGTTAAAATTCGACTTCAAATGAGGAAGATAGACTTTGAAAATTTTCAATTAACACAAAGTGACAGTCGACCTCAATGGGCTTCAATGGATGCTATTCGACGATATCTGACAAAGTTAGATGCGAACTCACTAAAATATATAAGAAATGTTGAAGTTCGACTTCAAATGAGGAAGATAGACTTTGAAAATTTTCAATTAACACAAAGTGACAGTTGACTTCAATGGGCTTCAATGGATGTTATTCGACGATATCTGACAGAGTTAGATGCGAACTCACTCAAATATATAAGAAATGTTGAAATTCGACTTCAAATGAGGAAGATAGACTTTGAAAATTTTCAATTAACACAAAGTGACAGTTGGCTTCAATGGGCTTCAATAGATGTTTTTCGATGATATCTGACAAAGTTAGATGCGAACTCACTCAAATATATGAGAAATGTTGAAATTCGACTTCAAGTGAGGAAGATAGACTTTGAAAATTTTCAATTAACACAAAGTGACAGTTGGCTTCAATGGGCTTCAATAGATGTTTTTCGATGATATCTGATAAAGTTAGATGCGAACTCACTCAATATATAAGAAATGTTGAAGTTCGACTTCAAATGAGGAAGATAGACTTTGAAAATTTTCAATTAACACAAAGTGACAGTTGGCTTCAATGGACTTCAATGGATGTTATTCGACGATATCTGACAGTTAGATGCGAACTCACTCAATATATAAGAAATGTTGAAATTCGACTTCAAATGAGGAAGATAGACTTTGAAAATTTTCAATTAACACAAAGTGACAGTTGACCTCAATGGGCTTCAATGGATGCTATTCGACGATATCTGACAAAGTTAGATGCGAACTCACTCAATATATAAGAAATGTTGAAATTCGAATTCAAATAAGGAAGATAGACTTTGAAAATTTTGAATTAACACAAAGTGACAGTTGACCTCAATGGGCTTCAATGGATGATATTCGACGATATCTGACAAAGTTAGATGCGAACTCACTCAAATATATAAGAAATGTTAAAATTCGACTTTAAATGAGGAAGATAGACTTTGAAAATTTTCAATTAACACAAAGTGACAGTCGGCTTCAATGGGCTTCAATGGATGTTATTCGATGATATCTGACAGTTAGATGCGAACTCACTCAATATATAAGACATGTTGAAATTCGACTTCAAATGAGGAAGATAGACTTTGAAAATTTTGAATTAACACAAAGTGACAGTTGACCTCAATGGGCTTCAATGGATGATATTCGACGATATCTGACAAAGTTAGATACGAACTCACTCAAATATATAAGAAATGTTAAAATTCGACTTCAAATGAGGAAGATAGACTATGAAAATTTTCAATTAACACAAAGTGACAGTCGGCTTCAATGGGCTTCAATGGATGTTATTCGATGATATCTGACAGTTAGATGCGAACTCACTCAATATATAAGACATGTTGAAATTCGACTTCAAATGAGGAAGATAGACTTTGAAAATTTTGAATTAACACAAAGTGACAGTTGACCTCAATGGGCTTCAATGGATGATATTCGACGATATCTGACAAAGTTAGATACGAACTCACTCAAATATATAAGAAATGTTAAAATTCGACTTCAAATGAGGAAGATAGACTTCGAAAATTTTGAATTAACACAAAGTGACAGTTGACCTCAATGGGCTTCAATGGATGTTATTCGACGATATCTGACAATTAGATGCGAACTCACTCAATATATAATAAATGTTGAAATTCGACTCCAAATGAGGAAGATAGACTCTGAAAATTTTGAATTAACACAAAGTGACAGTTGACCTCAATGGGCTTCAATGGATGATATTCGACGATATCTGACAAAGTTAGATGCGAACTCACTCAAATATATAAGAAATGTTAAAATTCGACTTCAAATGAGGAAGATAGACTTTGAAAATTTTCAATTAACACAAAGTGACAGTTGACCTCAATGGGCTTCAATGGATGCTATTCGACGATATCTGACAGAGTTAGATGCGAACTGACTCAAATATATAAGAAATGTTGAAATTCGACTTCAAATGAGGAAGATAGACTTTGAAAATTTTCAATTAACACAAAGTGACAGTTGACCTCAATGGGCTTCAATGGATGATATTCGACGATATCTGACAAAGTTAGATGCGAACTCACTAAAATATACAAGAAATGTTGAAATTCGACTTCAAATGAGGAAGATAGACTTTGAAAATTTTCAATTAACACAAAGTGACAGTTGGCTTCAATGGGCTTCAATGGATGTTATTCGACGATATCTGACAGAGTTAGATGCGAACTCACTCAAATATATAAGAAATGTTGAAATTCGACTTCAAATGAGGAAGATAGACTTTGAAAATTTTCAATTAACAAAAAGTGACAGTTGGCTTCAATGGGCTTCAATGGATGTTATTCGACGATATCTGACAGAGTTAGATGCGAACTGACTCAAATATATAAGAAATGTTGAAATTCGACTTCAAATGAGGAAGATAGACTTTGAAAATTTTCAATTAACACAAAGTGACAGTTGACCTCAATGGGCTTCAATGGATGATATTCGACGATATCTGACAAAGTTAGATGCGAACTCACTAAAATATACAAGAAATGTTGAAATTCGACTTCAAATGAGGAAGATAGACTTTGAAAATTTTCAATTAACACAAAGTGACAGTTGGCTTCAATGGGCTTCAATGGATGTTATTCGACGATATCTGACAAAGTTAGATGCGAACTCACTAAAATATACAAGAAATGTTGAAATTCGACTTCAAATGAGGAAGATAGACTTTGAAAATTTTCAATTAACACAAAGGGACAGTTGACCTCAATGGGCTTCAATGGATGCTATTCGACGATATCTGACAAAGTTAGATGCGAACTCACTCAATATATAAGAAATGTTGAAATTCTACTTCAAATGAGGAAGATATTCTTTGAAAACTTTCAATTAACACAAAGTGACAGTTGGCTTCAATGGGCTTCAATGGATGATATTCGACGATATCTGACAAAGTTAGATGCGAACTCACTAAAATATACAAGAAATGTTGAAATTCGACTTCAAATGAGGAAGATAGACTTTGAAAATTTTCAATTAACACAAAGTGACAGTTGACTTCAATGGACTTCAATGGATGTTTTTCGAAGATATCTGACAAAGTTAGACGCAAACTCACTCAAATATATGAGAAATGTTGAAATTCGACTTCAAATGAGGAAGATAGACTTTGAAAATTTTCAATTAACACAAAGTGACAGTTGACCTCAATGGGCTTCAATGGATGCTATTCGACGATATCTGACAAAGTTAGATGCGAACTCACTCAATATATAAGAAATGTTGAAATTCTACTTCAAATGAGGAAGATATTCTTTGAAAACTTTCAATTAACACAAAGTGACAGTTGGCTTCAATGGGCTTCAATGGATGATATTCGACGATATCTGACAAAGTTAGATGCGAACTTACTAAAATATACATGAAATGTTGAAATTCGACTTCAAATGAGGAAGATAGACTTTGAAAATTTTCAATTAACACAAAGTGACAGTTGACTTCAATGGACTTCAATGGATGTTTTTCGAAGATATCTGACAAAGTTAGACGCAAACTCACTCAAATATATGAGAAATGTTGAAATTCGACTTCAAATGAGGAAGATAGACTTTGAAAATTTTCAATTAACACAAAGTGACAGTTGACCTCAATGGGCTTCAATGGATGCTATTCGACGATATCTGACAAAGTTAGATGCGAACTCACTCAATATATAAGAAATGTTGAAATTCTACTTCAAATGAGGAAGATATTCTTTGAAAACTTTCAATTAACACAAAGTGACAGTTGGCTTCAATGGGCTTCAATGGATGATATTCGACGATATCTGACAAAGTTAGATGCGAACTCACTAAAATATACAAGAAATGTTGAAATTCGACTTCAAATGAGGAAGATAGACTTTGAAAATTTTCAATTAACACAAAGTGACAGTTGACTTCAATGGACTTCAATGGATGTTTTTCGAAGATATCTGACAAAGTTAGACGCAAACTCACTCAAATATATGAGAAATGTTGAAATTCGACTTCAAATGAGGAAGATAGACTTTGAAAATTTTCAATTAACACAAAGTGACAGTTGGCTTCAATGGGCTTCAATGGATGTTATTCGATGATATCTGACAGAGTTAGATGCGAACTCACTCAAATATATAAGAAATGTTGAAATTCGACTTCAAATGAGGAAGATAGACTTTGAAAATTTTCAATTAACACAAAGTGACAGTTGACTTCAATGGGCTTCAATGGATGTTATTCGACGATATCTGACAGAGTTGGAAGCGAAATCACTCAAATATATAAGAAATGTTGAAATTCGACTTCAAATGAGGAAGATAGACTTTGAAAATTTTCAATTAACACAAAGTGACAGTTGGCTTCAATGGGCTTCAATAGATGTTTTTCGATGATATCTGACAAAGTTAGATGCGAACTCACTCAATATATAAGAAATGTTGAAATTCTACTTCAAATGAGGAAGATATTCTTTGAAAATTTTCAATTAACACAAAGTGACAGTTGGCTTCAATGGGCTTCAATGGATGATATTCGACGATATCTGACAAAGTTAGACGCAAACTCACTCAAATATATGAGGAATGTTGAAATTCGACTTCAAATGAGGAAGATAGACATTGAAAATTTTTAATTAACACAAAGTGACAGTTGACTTCAATGGGCTTCAATGGATGTTATTCGACGATATCTGACAGAGTTAGATGCGAACTCACTCAAATATATAAGAAATGTTGAAATTCGACTTCAAATGAGAAAGATAGACTTTGAAAATTTTCAATTAACACAAAGTGACAGTTGACCTCAATGGGCTTCAATGGATGCTATTCGACGATATCTGACAAAGTTAGATGCGAACTCACTCAAATATATAAGAAATGTTAAAATTCGACTTCATATGAGGAAGATAGACTTTGAAAATTTTCAATTAACACAAAGTGACAGTTGACCTCAATGGGCTTCAATGGATGCTATTCGACGATATCTGACAAAGTTAGATGCGAGCTCACTCAAATATATAAGAAATGTTAAAATTCGACTTCAAATGAGGAAGATAGACTTTGAAAATTTTCAATTAACACAAAGTGACAGTCGACCTCAATGGGCTTCAATGGATGCTATTCGACGATATCTGACAAAGTTAGATGCGAACTCACTAAAATATATAAGAAATGTTGAAGTTCGACTTCAAATGAGGAAGATAGACTTTGAAAATTTTCAATTTACACAAAGTGACAGTTGACTTCAATGGGCTTCAATGGATGTTATTCGACGATATCTGACAGAGTTAGATGCGAACTCACTCAAATATATAAGAAATGTTGAAATTCGACTTCAAATGAGGAAGATAGACTTTGAAAATTTTCAATTAACACAAAGTGACAGTTGGCTTCAATGGGCTTCAATAGATGTTTTTCGATGATATCTGACAAAGTTAGATGCGAACTCACTCAAATATATGAGAAATGTTGAAATTCGACTTCAAGTGAGGAAGATAGACTTTGAAAATTTTCAATTAACACAAAGTGACAGTTGGCTTCAATGGGCTTCAATAGATGTTTTTCGATGATATCTGATAAAGTTAGATGCGAACTCACTCAATATATAAGAAATGTTGAAGTTCGACTTCAAATGAGGAAGATAGACTTTGAAAATTTTCAATTAACACAAAGTGACAGTTGGCTTCAATGGACTTCAATGGATGTTATTCGACGATATCTGACAGTTAGATGCGAACTCACTCAATATATAAGAAATGTTGAAATTCGACTTCAAATGAGGAAGATAGACTTTGAAAATTTTCAATTAACACAAAGTGACAGTTGACCTCAATGGGCTTCAATGGATGCTATTCGACGATATCTGACAAAGTTAGATGCGAACTCACTCAATATATAAGAAATGTTGAAATTCGAATTCAAATAAGGAAGATAGACTTTGAAAATTTTGAATTAACACAAAGTGACAGTTGACCTCAATGGGCTTCAATGGATGATATTCGACGATATCTGACAAAGTTAGATGCGAACTCACTCAAATATATAAGAAATGTTAAAATTCGACTTTAAATGAGGAAGATAGACTTTGAAAATTTTCAATTAACACAAAGTGACAGTCGGCTTCAATGGGCTTCAATGGATGTTATTCGATGATATCTGACAGTTAGATGCGAACTCACTCAATATATAAGACATGTTGAAATTCGACTTCAAATGAGGAAGATAGACTTTGAAAATTTTGAATTAACACAAAGTGACAGTTGACCTCAATGGGCTTCAATGGATGATATTCGACGATATCTGACAAAGTTAGATACGAACTCACTCAAATATATAAGAAATGTTAAAATTCGACTTCAAATGAGGAAGATAGACTATGAAAATTTTCAATTAACACAAAGTGACAGTCGGCTTCAATGGGCTTCAATGGATGTTATTCGATGATATCTGACAGTTAGATGCGAACTCACTCAATATATAAGACATGTTGAAATTCGACTTCAAATGAGGAAGATAGACTTTGAAAATTTTGAATTAACACAAAGTGACAGTTGAC
This sequence comes from Diorhabda sublineata, assembly GCF_026230105.1. Taxonomy (NCBI): domain Eukaryota; kingdom Metazoa; phylum Arthropoda; class Insecta; order Coleoptera; family Chrysomelidae; genus Diorhabda; species Diorhabda sublineata. Next base: position 5,544,676 of record NC_079486.1, read on the forward strand.
CTCAATGGGCTTCAATGGATGATATTCGACGATATCTGACAAAGTTAGATACGAACTCACTCAAATATATAAGAAATGTTAAAATTCGACTTCAAATGAGGAAGATAGACTTCGAAAATTTTGAATTAACACAAAGTGACAGTTGACCTCAATGGGCTTCAATGGATGTTATTCGACGATATCTGACAATTAGATGCGAACTCACTCAATATATAAGAAATGTTGAAATTCGACTCCAAATGAGGAAGATAGACTCTGAAAATTTTGAATTAACACAAAGTGACAGTTGACCTCAATGGGCTTCAATGGATGATATTCGACGATATCTGACAAAGTTAGATGCGAACTCACTCAAATATATAAGAAATGTTAAAATTCGACTTCAAATGAGGAAGATAGACTTTGAAAATTTTCAATTAACACAAAGTGACAGTTGACCTCAATGGGCTTCAATGGATGCTATTCGACGATATCTGACAGAGTTAGATGCGAACTGACTCAAATATATAAGAAATGTTGAAATTCGACTTCAAATGAGGAAGATAGACTTTGAAAATTTTCAATTAACACAAAGTGACAGTTGACCTCAATGGGCTTCAATGGATGATATTCGACGATATCTGACAAAGTTAGATGCGAACTCACTAAAATATACAAGAAATGTTGAAATTCGACTTCAAATGAGGAAGATAGACTTTGAAAATTTTCAATTAACACAAAGTGACAGTTGGCTTCAATGGGCTTCAATGGATGTTATTCGACGATATCTGACAGAGTTAGATGCGAACTGACTCAAATATATAAGAAATGTTGAAATTCGACTTCAAATGAGGAAGATAGACTTTGAAAATTTTCAATTAACACAAAGTGACAGTTGACCTCAATGGGCTTCAATGGATGATATTCGACGATATCTGACAAAGTTAGATGCGAACTCACTAAAATATACAAGAAATGTTGAAATTCGACTTCAAATGAGGAAGATAGACTTTGAAAATTTTCAATTAACACAAAGTGACAGTTGGCTTCAATGGGCTTCAATGGATGTTATTCGACGATATCTGACAAAGTTAGATGCGAACTCACTAAAATATACAAGAAATGTTGAAATTCGACTTCAAATGAGGAAGATAGACTTTGAAAATTTTCAATTAACACAAAGTGACAGTTGGCTTCAATGGGCTTCAATGGATGTTATTCGACGATATCTGACAGAGTTAGATGCGAACTCACTCAAATATATAAGAAATGTTGAAATTCGACTTCAAATGAGGAAGATAGACTTTGAAAATTTTCAATTAACAAAAAGTGACAGTTGGCTTCAATGGGCTTCAATGGATGATATTCGACGATATCTGACAAAGTTAGATGCGAACTCACTCAAATATATAAGAAATGTTAAAATTCGACTTTAAATGAGGAAGATAGACTTTGAAAATTTTCAATTAACACAAAGTGACAGTCGGCTTCAATGGGCTTCAATGGATGTTATTCGATGATATCTGACAGTTAGATGCGAACTCACTCAATATATAAGACATGTTGAAATTCGACTTCAAATGAGGAAGATAGACTTTGAAAATTTTGAATTAACACAAAGTGACAGTTGACCTCAATGGGCTTCAATGGATGATATTCGACGATATCTGACAAAGTTAGATACGAACTCACTCAAATATATAAGAAATGTTAAAATTCGACTTCAAATGAGGAAGATAGACTATGAAAATTTTCAATTAACACAAAGTGACAGTCGGCTTCAATGGGCTTCAATGGATGTTATTCGATGATATCTGACAGTTAGATGCGAACTCACTCAATATATAAGACATGTTGAAATTCGACTTCAAATGAGGAAGATAGACTTTGAAAATTTTGAATTAACACAAAGTGACAGTTGACCTCAATGGGCTTCAATGGATGATATTCGACGATATCTGACAAAGTTAGATACGAACTCACTCAAATATATAAGAAATGTTAAAATTCGACTTCAAATGAGGAAGATAGACTTCGAAAATTTTGAATTAACACAAAGTGACAGTTGACCTCAATGGGCTTCAATGGATGTTATTCGACGATATCTGACAATTAGATGCGAACTCACTCAATATATAAGAAATGTTGAAATTCGACTCCAAATGAGGAAGATAGACTCTGAAAATTTTGAATTAACACAAAGTGACAGTTGACCTCAATGGGCTTCAATGGATGATATTCGACGATATCTGACAAAGTTAGATGCGAACTCACTCAAATATATAAGAAATGTTAAAATTCGACTTCAAATGAGGAAGATAGACTTTGAAAATTTTCAATTAACACAAAGTGACAGTTGACCTCAATGGGCTTCAATGGATGCTATTCGACGATATCTGACAGAGTTAGATGCGAACTGACTCAAATATATAAGAAATGTTGAAATTCGACTTCAAATGAGGAAGATAGACTTTGAAAATTTTCAATTAACACAAAGTGACAGTTGACCTCAATGGGCTTCAATGGATGATATTCGACGATATCTGACAAAGTTAGATGCGAACTCACTAAAATATACAAGAAATGTTGAAATTCGACTTCAAATGAGGAAGATAGACTTTGAAAATTTTCAATTAACACAAAGTGACAGTTGGCTTCAATGGGCTTCAATGGATGTTATTCGACGATATCTGACAGAGTTAGATGCGAACTCACTCAAATATATAAGAAATGTTGAAATTCGACTTCAAATGAGGAAGATAGACTTTGAAAATTTTCAATTAACAAAAAGTGACAGTTGGCTTCAATGGGCTTCAATGGATGTTATTCGACGATATCTGACAGAGTTAGATGCGAACTGACTCAAATATATAAGAAATGTTGAAATTCGACTTCAAATGAGGAAGATGGACTTTGAAAATTTTCAATTAACACAAAGTGACAGTTGACCTCAATGGGCTTCAATGGATGATATTCGACGATATCTGACAAAGTTAGATGCGAACTCACTAAAATATACAAGAAATGTTGAAGTTCGACTTCAAATGAGGAAGATAGACTTTGAAAATTTTCAATTAACACAAAGTGACAGTTGACCTCAATGGGCTTCAATGGATGCTATTCGACGATATCTGACAAAGCTAGATGCGAACTCACTCAAATATATAAGAAATGTTAAAATTCGACTTCAAATGAGGAAGATAGACTTAGAAAATTTTCAATTAACACAAAGTTACAGTTGACCTCAATGGGCTTCAATGGATGAAATTCGACGATATCTGACAAAGTTAGATGCGAACTCACTAAAATATACAAGAAATGTTGAACTTCGACTTCAAATGAGGAAGATAGACTTTGAAAATTTTCAAGTAACACAAAGTGACAGTTGACTTCAATGGGCTTCAATTGATGTTATTCGACGATATCTGACAGAGTTAGATGCGAACTCACTCAAATATATAAGAAATGTTGAAATTCGACTTCAAATGAGGAAGATAGACTTTGAAAATTTTCAATTAACAAAAAGTGACAGTTGACTTCAATGGGCTTCAATGGATGTTTTTCGAAGATATCTGACAAAGTTAGACGCAAACTTACTCAAATATATGAGAAATGTTGAAATTCGACTTCAAATGAGGAAGATAGACTTTGAAAATTTTCAATTAACACAAAGTGACAGTTGGCTTCAATGGGCTTCAATGGATGTTATTCGACGATATCTGACAGAGTTAGATGCGAACTCACTCAAATATATAAGAAATGTTGAAATTCGACTTCAAATGAGGAAGATAGACTTTGAAAATTTTCAATTAACACAAAGTGACAGTTGACCTCAATGGGCTTCAATGGATGCTATTCGACGATATCTGACAAAGCTAGATGCGAACTCACTCAAATATATAAGAAATGTTAAAATTCGACTTCAAATGAGGAAGATAGACTTTGAAAATTTTCAATTAACACAAAGTGACAGTTGACCTCAATGGGCTTCAATGGATGCTATTCGACGATATCTGACAGAGTTAGATGCGAACTGACTCAAATATATAAGAAATGTTGAAGTTCGACTTCAAATGAGGAAGATAGACTTTGAAAATTTTCAATTAACACAAAGTGACAGTTGACCTCAATGGGCTTCAATGGATGCTATTCGACGATATCTGACAAAGCTAGATGCGAACTCACTCAAATATATAAGAAATGTTAAAATTCGACTTCAAATGAGGAAGATAGACTTAGAAAATTTTCAATTAACACAAAGTGACAGTTGACCTCAATGGGCTTCAATGGATGAAATTCGACGATATCTGACAAAGTTAGATGCGAACTCACTAAAATATACAAGAAATGTTGAACTTCGACTTCAAATGAGGAAGATAGACTTTGAAAATTTTCAAGTAACACAAAGTGACAGTTGACTTCAATGGGCTTCAATGGATGTTATTCGACGATATCTGACAGAGTTAGATGCGAACTCACTCAAATATATAAGAAATGTTGAAATTCGACTTCAAATGAGGAAGATAGACTTTGAAAATTTTCAATTAACAAAAAGTGACAGTTGACCTCAATGGGCTTCAATGGATGAAATTCGACGATATATGACAAAGTTAGATGCGAACTCACTAAAATATACAAGAAATGTTGAAGTTCGACTTCAAATGAGGAAGATAGACTTTGAAAATTTTCAATTAACACAAAGTGACAGTTGACTTCAATGGGCTTCAATGGATGTTATTCGACGATATCTGACAGTGTTAGATGCGAACTCACTCAAATATATAAGAAATGTTGAAATTCGACTTCAAATGAGGAAGATAGACTTTGAAAATTTTCAATTAACACAAAGTGACAGTTGACTTCAATGGGCTTCAATGGATGTTTTTCGAAGATATCTGACAAAGTTAGACGCAAACTCACTCAAACATATGAGAAATGTTGAAATTCGACTTCAAATGAGGAAGATAGACTTTGAAAATTTTCAATTAACACAAAGTGACAGTTGGCTTCAATGGGCTTCAATGGATGAAATTCGACGATATCTGACAAAGTTAGATGCGAACTCACTCAAATATATAAGAAATGTTGAAATTCGACTTCAAATGAGGAAGATAGACTTTGAAAATTTTCAATTAACACAAAGTGACAGTTGGCTTCAATGGGCTTCAATGGATGTTATTCGACGATATCTGACAGAGTTAGATGCGAACTCACTCAAATATATAAGAAATGTTGAAATTCGACTTCAAATGAGGAAGATAGACTTTGAAAATTTTCAATTAACACAAAGTGACAGTTGACTTCAATGGGCTTCAATGGATGTTTTTCGAAGATATCTGACAAAGTTAGACGCAAACTCACTCAAACATATGAGAAATGTTGATATTCGACTTCAAATGAGGAAGATAGACTTTGAAAATTTTCAATTAACACAAAGTGACAGTTGACCTCAATGGGCTTCAATGGATGAAATTCGACGATATCTGACAAAGTTAGATGCGAACTCACTAAAATATACAAGAAATGTTGAACTTCGACTTCAAATGAGGAAGATAGACTTTGAAAATTTTCAAGTAACACAAAGTGACAGTTGACTTCAATGGGCTTCAATGGATGTTATTCGACGATATCTGACAGAGTTAGATGCGAACTCACTCAAATATATAAGAAATGTTGAAATTCGACTTCAAATGAGGAAGATAGACTTTGAAAATTTTCAATTAACACAAAGTGACAGTTGACCTCAATGGGTTTCAATGGATGCTATTCGACGATATCTGACAAAGTTAGATGCGAACTCACTCAAATATATAAGAAATGTTGAAATTCGACTTCAAATGAGGAAGATAGACTTTGAAAATTTTCAATTAACACAAAGTGACAGTTGGCTTCAATGGGCTTCAATGGATGTTATTCGACGATATCTGACAGAGTTAGATGCGAACTCACTCAAATATATAAGAAATGTTGAAATTCGACTTCAAATGAGGAAGATAGACTTTGAAAATTTTCAATTAACACAAAGTGACAGTTGGCTTCAATGGGCTTCAATGGATGTTATTCGACGATATCTGACAGAGTTAGATGCGAACTGACTCAAATATATAAGAAATGTTGAAATTCGACTTCAAATGAGGAAGATAGACTTTGAAAATTTTCAATTAACACAAAGTGACAGTTGACCTCAATGGGCTTCAATGGATGATATTCGACGATATCTGACAAAGTTAGATGCGAACTCACTAAAATATACAAGAAATGTTGAAGTTCGACTTCAAATGAGGAAGATAGACTTTGAAAATTTTCAATTAACACAAAGTGACAGTTGACCTCAATGGGCTTCAATGGATGCTATTCGACGATATCTGACAAAGCTAGATGCGAACTCACTCAAATATATAAGAAATGTTAAAATTCGACTTCAAATGAGGAAGATAGACTTAGAAAATTTTCAATTAACACAAAGTGACAGTTGACCTCAATGGGCTTCAATGGATGAAATTCGACGATATCTGACAAAGTTAGATGCGAACTCACTAAAATATACAAGAAATGTTGAACTTCGACTTCAAATGAGGAAGATAGACTTTGAAAATTTTCAAGTAACACAAAGTGACAGTTGACTTCAATGGGCTTCAATGGATGTTATTCGACGATATCTGACAGAGTTAGATGCGAACTCACTCAAATATATAAGAAATGTTGAAATTCGACTTCAAATGAGGAAGATAGACTTTGAAAATTTTCAATTAACACAAAGTGACAGTTGACCTCAATGGGCTTCAATGGATGCTATTCAACGATATCTGACAAAGCTAGATGCGAACTCACTCAAATATATAAGAAATGTTAAAATTCGACTTCAAATGAGGAAGATAGACTTTGAAAATTTTCAATTAACACAAAGTGACAGTTGGCTTCAATGGGCTTCAATGGATGCTATTCGACGATATCTGACAAAGTTAGATGCGAACTCACTCAAATATATAAGAAATGTTGAAATTCGACTTCAAATGAGGAAGATAGACTTTGAAAATTTTCAAGTAACACAAAGTGACAGTTGACTTCAATGGGCTTCAATGGATGTTATTCGACGATATCTGACAGAGTTAGATGCGAACTCACTCAAATATATAAGAAATGTTGAAATTCGACTTCAAATGAGGAAGATAGACTTTGAAAATTTTCAATTAACACAAAGTGACAGTTGACCTCAATGGGCTTCAATGGATGCTATTCAACGATATCTGACAAAGCTAGATGCGAACTCACTCAAATATATAAGAAATGTTAAAATTCGACTTCAAATGAGGAAGATAGACTTTGAAAATTTTCAATTAACACAAAGTGACAGTTGGCTTCAATGGGCTTCAATGGATGCTATTCGACGATATCTGACAAAGTTAGATGCGAACTCACTAAAATATACAAGAAATGTTGAACTTCGACTTCAAATGAGGAAGATAGACTTTGAAAATTTTCAAGTAACACAAAGTGACAGTTGACTTCAATGGGCTTCAATGGATGTTATTCGACGATATCTGACAGAGTTAGATGCGAACTCACTCAAATATATAAGAAATGTTGAAATTCGACTTCAAATGAGGAAGATAGACTTTGAAAATTTTCAAGTAACACAAAGTGACAGTTGACTTCAATGGGCTTCAATGGATGTTATTCGACGATATCTGACAGAGTTAGATGCGAACTCACTCAAATATATAAGAAATGTTGAAATTCGACTTCAAATGAGGAAGATAGACTTTGAAAATTTTCAATTAACACAAAGTGACAGTTGACCTCAATGGGCTTCAATGGATGCTATTCAACGATATCTGACAAAGCTAGATGCGAACTCACTCAAATATATAAGAAATGTTAAAATTTGACTTCAAATGAGGAAGATAGACTTTGAAAATTTTCAATTAACACAAAGTGACAGTTGGCTTCAATGGGCTTCAATGGATGCTATTCGACGATATCTGACAAAGTTAGATGCGAACTCACTAAAATATACAAGAAATGTTGAACTTCGACTTCAAATGAGGAAGATAGACTTTGAAAATTTTCAAGTAACACAAAGTGACAGTTGACTTCAATGGGCTTCAATGGATGTTATTCGACGATATCTGACAGAGTTAGATGCGAACTCACTCAAATATATAAGAAATGTTGAAATTCGACTTCAAATGAGGAAGATAGACTTTGAAAATTTTCAAGTAACACAAAGTGACAGTTGACTTCAATGGGCTTCAATGGATGTTATTCGACGATATCTGACAGAGTTAGATGCGAACTCACTCAAATATATAAGAAATGTTGAAATTCGACTTCAAATGAGGAAGATAGACTTTGAAAATTTTCAATTAACACAAAGTGACAGTTGACCTCAATGGGCTTCAATGGATGCTATTCAACGATATCTGACAAAGCTAGATGCGAACTCACTCAAATATATAAGAAATGTTAAAATTCGACTTCAAATGAGGAAGATAGACTTTGAAAATTTTCAATTAACACAAAGTGACAGTTGGCTTCAATGGGCTTCAATGGATGCTATTCGACGATATCTGACAAAGTTAGATGCGAACTCACTAAAATATACAAGAAATGTTGAACTTCGACTTCAAATGAGGAAGATAGACTTTGAAAATTTTCAAGTAACACAAAGTGACAGTTGACTTCAATGGGCTTCAATGGATGTTATTCGACGATATCTGACAGAGTTAGATGCGAACTCACTCAAATATATAAGAAATGTTGAAATTCGACTTCAAATGAGGAAGATAGACTTTGAAAATTTTCAATTAACACAAAGTGACAGTTGACCTCAATGGGTTTCAATGGATGCTATTCGACGATATCTGACAAAGTTAGATGCGAACTCACTCAAATATATAAGAAATGTTGAAATTCGACTTCAAATGAGGAAGATAGACTTTGAAAATTTTCAATTAACACAAAGTGACAGTTGGCTTCAATGGGCTTCAATGGATGTTATTCGACGATATCTGACAGAGTTAGATGCGAACTCACTCAAATATATAAGAAATGTTGAAATTCGACTTCAAATGAGGAAGATAGACTTTGAAAATTTTCAATTAACACAAAGTGACAGTTGGCTTCAATGGGCTTCAATGGATGTTATTCGACGATATCTGACAGAGTTAGATGCGAACTGACTCAAATATATAAGAAATGTTGAAATTCGACTTCAAATGAGGAAGATAGACTTTGAAAATTTTCAATTAACACAAAGTGACAGTTGACCTCAATGGGCTTCAATGGATGATATTCGACGATATCTGACAAAGTTAGATGCGAACTCACTAAAATATACAAGAAATGTTGAAGTTCGACTTCAAATGAGGAAGATAGACTTTGAAAATTTTCAATTAACACAAAGTGACAGTTGACCTCAATGGGCTTCAATGGATGCTATTCGACGATATCTGACAAAGCTAGATGCGAACTCACTCAAATATATAAGAAATGTTAAAATTCGACTTCAAATGAGGAAGATAGACTTAGAAAATTTTCAATTAACACAAAGTGACAGTTGACCTCAATGGGCTTCAATGGATGAAATTCGACGATATCTGACAAAGTTAGATGCGAACTCACTAAAATATACAAGAAATGTTGAACTTCGACTTCAAATGAGGAAGATAGACTTTGAAAATTTTCAAGTAACACAAAGTGACAGTTGACTTCAATGGGCTTCAATGGATGTTATTCGACGATATCTGACAGAGTTAGATGCGAACTCACTCAAATATATAAGAAATGTTGAAATTCGACTTCAAATGAGGAAGATAGACTTTGAAAATTTTCAATTAACACAAAGTGACAGTTGACCTCAATGGGCTTCAATGGATGCTATTCAACGATATCTGACAAAGCTAGATGCGAACTCACTCAAATATATAAGAAATGTTAAAATTCGACTTCAAATGAGGAAGATAGACTTTGAAAATTTTCAATTAACACAAAGTGACAGTTGGCTTCAATGGGCTTCAATGGATGCTATTCGACGATATCTGACAAAGTTAGATGCGAACTCACTCAAATATATAAGAAATGTTGAAATTCGACTTCAAATGAGGAAGATAGACTTTGAAAATTTTCAATTAACACAAAGTGACAGTTGACTTCAATGGGCTTCAATGGATGTTTTTCGAAGATATCTGACAAAGTTAGACGCAAACTCACTCAAACATATGAGAAATGTTGAAATTCGACTTCAAATGAGGAAGATAGACTTAGAAAATTTTCAATTAACACAAAGTGACAGTTGGCTTCAATGGGCTTCAATGGATGTTATTCGACGATATCTGACAGAGTTAGATGCGAACTGACTCAAATATATAAGAAATGTTGAAATTCGACTTCAAATGAGGAAGATAGACTTTGAAAATTTTCAATTAACACAAAGTGACAGTTGACCTCAATGGGCTTCAATGGATGATATTCGACGATATCTGACAAAGTTAGATGCGAACTCACTAAAATATACAAGAAATGTTGAACTTCGACTTCAAATGAGGAAGATAGACTTTGAAAATTTTCAAGTAACACAAAGTGACAGTTGACTTCAATGGGCTTCAATGGATGTTATTCGACGATATCTGACAGAGTTAGATGCGAACTCACTCAAATATATAAGAAATGTTGAAATTCGACTTCAAATGAGTAAGATAGACTTTGAAAATTTTCAATTAACACAAAGTGACAGTTGGCTTCAATGGGCTTCAATGGATGTTATTCGACGATATCTGACAGAGTTAGATGCGAACTGACTCAAATATATAAGAAATGTTGAAATTCGACTTCAAATGAGGAAGATAGACTTTGAAAATTTTCAATTAACACAAAGTGTCAGTTGACCTCAATGGGCTTCAATGGATGATATTCGACGATATCTGACAAAGTTAGATGCGAACTCACTAAAATATACAAGAAATGTTGAAGTTCGACTTCAAATGAGGAAGATAGACTTTGAAAATTTTCAATTAACACAAAGTGACAGTTGACCTCAATGGGCTTCAATGGATGCTATTCGACGATATCTGACAAAGCTAGATGCGAACTCACTCAAATATATAAGAAATGTTAAAATTCGACTTCAAATGAGGAAGATAGACTTAGAAAATTTTCAATTAACACAAAGTGACAGTTGACCTCAATGGGCTTCAATGGATGAAATTCGACGATATCTGACAAAGTTAGATGCGAACTCACTAAAATATACAAGAAATGTTGAACTTCGACTTCAAATGAGGAAGATAGACTTTGAAAATTTTCAAGTAACACAAAGTGACAGTTGACTTCAATGGGCTTCAATGGATGTTATTCGACGATATCTGACAGAGTTAGATGCGAACTCACTCAAATATATAAGAAATGTTGAAATTCGACTTCAAATGAGGAAGATAGACTTTGAAAATTTTCAATTAACACAAAGTGACAGTTGACCTCAATGGGCTTCAATGGATGCTATTCAACGATATCTGACAAAGCTAGATGCGAACTCACTCAAATATATAAGAAATGTTAAAATTCGACTTCAAATGAGGAAGATAGACTTTGAAAATTTTCAATTAACACAAAGTGACAGTTGGCTTCAATGGGCTTCAATGGATGCTATTCGACGATATCTGACAAAGTTAGATGCGAACTCACTCAAATATATAAGAAATGTTGAAATTCGACTTCAAATGAGGAAGATAGACTTTGAAAATTTTCAATTAACACAAAGTGACAGTTGACTTCAATGGGCTTCAATGGATGTTTTTCGAAGATATCTGACAAAGTTAGACGCAAACTCACTCAAACATATGAGAAATGTTGAAATTCGACTTCAAATGAGGAAGATAGACTTAGAAAATTTTCAATTAACACAAAGTGACAGTTGGCTTCAATGGGCTTCAATGGATGTTATTCGACGATATCTGACAGAGTTAGATGCGAACTGACTCAAATATATAAGAAATGTTGAAATTCGACTTCAAATGAGGAAGATAGACTTTGAAAATTTTCAATTAACACAAAGTGACAGTTGACCTCAATGGGCTTCAATGGATGATATTCGACGATATCTGACAAAGTTAGATGCGAACTCACTAAAATATACAAGAAATGTTGAACTTCGACTTCAAATGAGGAAGATAGACTTTGAAAATTTTCAAGTAACACAAAGTGACAGTTGACTTCAATGGGCTTCAATGGATGTTATTCGACGATATCTGACAGAGTTAGATGCGAACTCACTCAAATATATAAGAAATGTTGAAATTCGACTTCAAATGAGTAAGATAGACTTTGAAAATTTTCAATTAACACAAAGTGACAGTTGGCTTCAATGGGCTTCAATGGATGTTATTCGACGATATCTGACAGAGTTAGATGCGAACTGACTCAAATATATAAGAAATGTTGAAATTCGACTTCAAATGAGGAAGATAGACTTTGAAAATTTTCAATTAACACAAAGTGTCAGTTGACCTCAATGGGCTTCAATGGATGATATTCGACGATATCTGACAAAGTTAGATGCGAACTCACTAAAATATACAAGAAATGTTGAAGTTCGACTTCAAATGAGGAAGATAGACTTTGAAAATTTTCAATTAACACAAAGTGACAGTTGACCTCAATGGGCTTCAATGGATGCTATTCGACGATATCTGACAAAGTTAGATGCGAACTCACTCAAATATATAAGAAATGTTGAAATTCGACTTCAAATGAGGAAGATAGACTTTGAAAATTTTCAATTAACACAAAGTGACAGTTGACCTCAATGGGCTTCAATGGATGATATTCGACGATATCTGACAAAGTTAGATGCGAACTCACTAAAATATACAAGAAATGTTGAAGTTCGACTTCAAATGAGGAAGATAGACTTTGAAAATTTTCAATTAACACAAAGTGACAGTTGACCTCAATGGGCTTCAATGGATGCTATTCGACGATATCTGACAAAGTTAGATGCGAACTCACTCAAATATATAAGAAATGTTGAAATTCGACTTCAAATGAGGAAGATAGACTTTGAAAATTTTCAATTAACACAAAGTGACAGTTGGCTTCAATGGGCTTCAATGGATGTTATTCGACGATATCTGACAGAGTTAGATGCGAACTGACTCAAATATATAAGAAATGTTGAAATTCGACTTCAAATGAGGAAGATAGACTTTGAAAATTTTGAATTAACACAAAGTGACAGTTGACCTCAATGGGCTTCAATGGATGATATTCGACGATATCTGACAAAGTTAGATGCGAACTCACTAAAATATACAAGAAATGTTGAAGTTCGACTTCAAATGAGGAAGATAGACTTTGAAAATTTTCAATTAACACAAAGTGACAGTTGACCTCAATGGGCTTCAATGGATGCTATTCGACGATATCTGACAAAGCTAGATGCGAACTCACTCAAATATATAAGAAATGTTAAAATTCGACTTCAAATGAGGAAGATAGACTTTGAAAATTTTCAATTAACACAAAGTGTCAGTTGACCTCAATGGGCTTCAATGGATGATATTCGACGATATCTGACAAAGTTAGATGCGAACTCACTAAAATATACAAGAAATGTTGAAGTTCGACTTCAAATGAGGAAGATAGACTTTGAAAATTTTCAATTAACACAAAGTGACAGTTGACCTCAATGGGCTTCAATGGATGCTATTCGACGATATCTGACAAAGTTAGATGCGAACTCACTCAAATATATAAGAAATGTTGAAATTCGACTTCAAATGAGGAAGATAGACTTTGAAAATTTTCAATTAACACAAAGTGACAGTTGGCTTCAATGGGCTTCAATGGATGTTATTCGACGATATCTGACAGAGTTAGATGCGAACTCACTCAAATATATAAGAAATGTTGAAATTCGACTTCAAATGAGGAAGATAGACTTTGAAAATTTTCAATTAACACAAAGTGACAGTTGGCTTCAATGGGCTTCAATGGATGTTATTCGACGATATCTGACAGAGTTAGATGCGAACTGACTCAAATATATAAGAAATGTTGAAATTCGACTTCAAATGAGGAAGATAGACTTTGAAAATTTTCAATTAACACAAAGTGACAGTTGACTTCAATGGGCTTCAATGGATGTTTTTCGAAGATATCTGACAAAGTTAGACGCAAACTCACTCAAACATATGAGAAATGTTGAAATTCGACTTCAAATGAGGAAGATAGACTTAGAAAATTTTCAATTAACACAAAGTGACAGTTGGCTTCAATGGGCTTCAATGGATGTTATTCGACGATATCTGACAGAGTTAGATGCGAACTGACTCAAATATATAAGAAATGTTGAAATTCGACTTCAAATGAGGAAGATAGACTTTGAAAATTTTCAATTAACACAAAGTGACAGTTGACCTCAATGGGCTTCAATGGATGATATTCGACGATATCTGACAAAGTTAGATGCGAACTCACTAAAATATACAAGAAATGTTGAACTTCGACTTCAAATGAGGAAGATAGACTTTGAAAATTTTCAAGTAACACAAAGTGACAGTTGACTTCAATGGGCTTCAATGGATGTTATTCGACGATATCTGACAGAGTTAGATGCGAACTCACTCAAATATATAAGAAATGTTGAAATTCGACTTCAAATGAGTAAGATAGACTTTGAAAATTTTCAATTAACACAAAGTGACAGTTGGCTTCAATGGGCTTCAATGGATGTTATTCGACGATATCTGACAGAGTTAGATGCGAACTGACTCAAATATATAAGAAATGTTGAAATTCGACTTCAAATGAGGAAGATAGACTTTGAAAATTTTCAATTAACACAAAGTGTCAGTTGACCTCAATGGGCTTCAATGGATGATATTCGACGATATCTGACAAAGTTAGATGCGAACTCACTAAAATATACAAGAAATGTTGAAGTTCGACTTCAAATGAGGAAGATAGACTTTGAAAATTTTCAATTAACACAAAGTGACAGTTGACCTCAATGGGCTTCAATGGATGCTATTCGACGATATCTGACAAAGTTAGATGCGAACTCACTCAAATATATAAGAAATGTTGAAATTCGACTTCAAATGAGGAAGATAGACTTTGAAAATTTTCAATTAACACAAAGTGACAGTTGGCTTCAATGGGCTTCAATGGATGTTATTCGACGATATCTGACAGATGCGAACTGACTCAAATATATAAGAAATGTTGAAATTCGACTTCAAATGAGGAAGATAGACTTTGAAAATTTTGAATTAACACAAAGTGACAGTTGACCTCAATGGGCTTCAATGGATGATATTCGACGATATCTGACAAAGTTAGATGCGAACTCACTAAAATATACAAGAAATGTTGAAGTTCGACTTCAAATGAGGAAGATAGACTTTGAAAATTTTCAATTAACACAAAGTGACAGTTGACCTCAATGGGCTTCAATGGATGCTATTCGACGATATCTGACAAAGCTAGATGCGAACTCACTCAAATATATAAGAAATGTTAAAATTCGACTTCAAATGAGGAAGATAGACTTTGAAAATTTTCAATTAACACAAAGTGTCAGTTGACCTCAATGGGCTTCAATGGATGATATTCGACGATATCTGACAAAGTTAGATGCGAACTCACTAAAATATACAAGAAATGTTGAAGTTCGACTTCAAATGAGGAAGATAGACTTTGAAAATTTTCAATTAACACAAAGTGACAGTTGACCTCAATGGGCTTCAATGGATGCTATTCGACGATATCTGACAAAGTTAGATGCGAACTCACTCAAATATATAAGAAATGTTGAAATTCGACTTCAAATGAGGAAGATAGACTTTGAAAATTTTCAATTAACACAAAGTGACAGTTGGCTTCAATGGGCTTCAATGGATGTTATTCGACGATATCTGACAGAGTTAGATGCGAACTCACTCAAATATATAAGAAATGTTGAAATTCGACTTCAAATGAGGAAGATAGACTTTGAAAATTTTCAATTAACACAAAGTGACAGTTGGCTTCAATGGGCTTCAATGGATGTTATTCGACGATATCTGACAGAGTTAGATGCGAACTGACTCAAATATATAAGAAATGTTGAAATTCGACTTCAAATGAGGAAGATAGACTTTGAAAATTTTCAATTAACACAAAGTGACAGTTGACTTCAATGGGCTTCAATGGATGTTTTTCGAAGATATCTGACAAAGTTAGACGCAAACTCACTCAAACATATGAGAAATGTTGAAATTCGACTTCAAATGAGGAAGATAGACTTAGAAAATTTTCAATTAACACAAAGTGACAGTTGGCTTCAATGGGCTTCAATGGATGTTATTCGACGATATCTGACAGAGTTAGATGCGAACTGACTCAAATATATAAGAAATGTTGAAATTCGACTTCAAATGAGGAAGATAGACTTTGAAAATTTTCAATTAACACAAAGTGACAGTTGACCTCAATGGGCTTCAATGGATGATATTCGACGATATCTGACAAAGTTAGATGCGAACTCACTAAAATATACAAGAAATGTTGAACTTCGACTTCAAATGAGGAAGATAGACTTTGAAAATTTTCAAGTAACACAAAGTGACAGTTGACTTCAATGGGCTTCAATGGATGTTATTCGACGATATCTGACAGAGTTAGATGCGAACTCACTCAAATATATAAGAAATGTTGAAATTCGACTTCAAATGAGTAAGATAGACTTTGAAAATTTTCAATTAACACAAAGTGACAGTTGGCTTCAATGGGCTTCAATGGATGTTATTCGACGATATCTGACAGAGTTAGATGCGAACTGACTCAAATATATAAGAAATGTTGAAATTCGACTTCAAATGAGGAAGATAGACTTTGAAAATTTTCAATTAACACAAAGTGTCAGTTGACCTCAATGGGCTTCAATGGATGATATTCGACGATATCTGACAAAGTTAGATGCGAACTCACTAAAATATACAAGAAATGTTGAAGTTCGACTTCAAATGAGGAAGATAGACTTTGAAAATTTTCAATTAACACAAAGTGACAGTTGACCTCAATGGGCTTCAATGGATGCTATTCGACGATATCTGACAAAGTTAGATGCGAACTCACTCAAATATATAAGAAATGTTGAAATTCGACTTCAAATGAGGAAGATAGACTTTGAAAATTTTCAATTAACACAAAGTGACAGTTGGCTTCAATGGGCTTCAATGGATGTTATTCGACGATATCTGACAGAGTTAGATGCGAACTCACTCAAATATATAAGAAATGTTGAAATTCGACTTCAAATGAGGAAGATAGACTTTGAAAATTTTCAATTAACACAAAGTGACAGTTGGCTTCAATGGGCTTCAATGGATGTTATTCGACGATATCTGACAGAGTTAGATGCGAACTGACTCAAATATATAAGAAATGTTGAAATTCGACTTCAAATGAGGAAGATAGACTTTGAAAATTTTGAATTAACACAAAGTGACAGTTGACCTCAATGGGCTTCAATGGATGATATTCGACGATATCTGACAAAGTTAGATGCGAACTCACTAAAATATACAAGAAATGTTGAAGTTCGACTTCAAATGAGGAAGATAGACTTTGAAAATTTTCAATTAACACAAAGTGACAGTTGACCTCAATGGGCTTCAATGGATGCTATTCGACGATATCTGACAAAGCTAGATGCGAACTCACTCAAATATATAAGAAATGTTAAAATTCGACTTCAAATGAGGAAGATAGACTTTGAAAATTTTCAATTAACACAAAGTGTCAGTTGACCTCAATGGGCTTCAATGGATGATATTCGACGATATCTGACAAAGTTAGATGCGAACTCACTAAAATATACAAGAAATGTTGAAGTTCGACTTCAAATGAGGAAGATAGACTTTGAAAATTTTCAATTAACACAAAGTGACAGTTGACCTCAATGGGCTTCAATGGATGCTATTCGACGATATCTGACAAAGTTAGATGCGAACTCACTCAAATATATAAGAAATGTTGAAATTCGACTTCAAATGAGGAAGATAGACTTTGAAAATTTTCAATTAACACAAAGTGACAGTTGGCTTCAATGGGCTTCAATGGATGTTATTCGACGATATCTGACAGAGTTAGATGCGAACTCACTCAAATATATAAGAAATGTTGAAATTCGACTTCAAATGAGGAAGATAGACTTTGAAAATTTTCAATTAACACAAAGTGACAGTTGACCTCAATGGGCTTCAATGGATGATATTCGACGATATCTGACAAAGTTAGATGCGAACTCACTAAAATATACAAGAAATGTTGAACTTCGACTTCAAATGAGGAAGATAGACTTTGAAAATTTTCAAGTAACACAAAGTGACAGTTGACTTCAATGGGCTTCAATGGATGTTATTCGACGATATCTGACAGAGTTAGATGCGAACTCACTCAAATATATAAGAAATGTTGAAATTCGACTTCAAATGAGTAAGATAGACTTTGAAAATTTTCAATTAACACAAAGTGACAGTTGGCTTCAATGGGCTTCAATGGATGTTATTCGACGATATCTGACAGAGTTAGATGCGAACTGACTCAAATATATAAGAAATGTTGAAATTCGACTTCAAATGAGGAAGATAGACTTTGAAAATTTTCAATTAACACAAAGTGTCAGTTGACCTCAATGGGCTTCAATGGATGATATTCGACGATATCTGACAAAGTTAGATGCGAACTCACTAAAATATACAAGAAATGTTGAAGTTCGACTTCAAATGAGGAAGATAGACTTTGAAAATTTTCAATTAACACAAAGTGACAGTTGACCTCAATGGGCTTCAATGGATGCTATTCGACGATATCTGACAAAGTTAGATGCGAACTCACTCAAATATATAAGAAATGTTGAAATTCGACTTCAAATGAGGAAGATAGACTTTGAAAATTTTCAATTAACACAAAGTGACAGTTGGCTTCAATGGGCTTCAATGGATGTTATTCGACGATATCTGACAGAGTTAGATGCGAACTCACTCAAATATATAAGAAATGTTGAAATTCGACTTCAAATGAGGAAGATAGACTTTGAAAATTTTCAATTAACACAAAGTGACAGTTGGCTTCAATGGGCTTCAATGGATGTTATTCGACGATATCTGACAGAGTTAGATGCGAACTGACTCAAATATATAAGAAATGTTGAAATTCGACTTCAAATGAGGAAGATAGACTTTGAAAATTTTGAATTAACACAAAGTGACAGTTGACCTCAATGGGCTTCAATGGATGATATTCGACGATATCTGACAAAGTTAGATGCGAACTCACTAAAATATACAAGAAATGTTGAAGTTCGACTTCAAATGAGGAAGATAGACTTTGAAAATTTTCAATTAACACAAAGTGACAGTTGACCTCAATGGGCTTCAATGGATGCTATTCGACGATATCTGACAAAGCTAGATGCGAACTCACTCAAATATATAAGAAATGTTAAAATTCGACTTCAAATGAGGAAGATAGACTTTGAAAATTTTCAATTAACACAAAGTGTCAGTTGACCTCAATGGGCTTCAATGGATGATATTCGACGATATCTGACAAAGTTAGATGCGAACTCACTAAAATATACAAGAAATGTTGAAGTTCGACTTCAAATGAGGAAGATAGACTTTGAAAATTTTCAATTAACACAAAGTGACAGTTGACCTCAATGGGCTTCAATGGATGCTATTCGACGATATCTGACAAAGTTAGATGCGAACTCACTCAAATATATAAGAAATGTTGAAATTCGACTTCAAATGAGGAAGATAGACTTTGAAAATTTTCAATTAACACAAAGTGACAGTTGGCTTCAATGGGCTTCAATGGATGTTATTCGACGATATCTGACAGAGTTAGATGCGAACTCACTCAAATATATAAGAAATGTTGAAATTCGACTTCAAATGAGGAAGATAGACTTTGAAAATTTTCAATTAACACAAAGTGACAGTTGGCTTCAATGGGCTTCAATGGATGTTATTCGACGATATCTGACAGAGTTAGATGCGAACTGACTCAAATATATAAGAAATGTTGAAATTCGACTTCAAATGAGGAAGATAGACTTTGAAAATTTTGAATTAACACAAAGTGACAGTTGACCTCAATGGGCTTCAATGGATGATATTCGACGATATCTGACAAAGTTAGATGCGAACTCACTAAAATATACAAGAAATGTTGAAGTTCGACTTCAAATGAGGAAGATAGACTTTGAAAATTTTCAATTAACACAAAGTGACAGTTGACCTCAATGGGCTTCAATGGATGCTATTCGACGATATCTGACAAAGCTAGATGCGAACTCACTCAAATATATAAGAAATGTTAAAATTCGACTTCAAATGAGGAAGATAGACTTTGAAAATTTTCAAGTAACACAAAGTGACAGTTGACTTCAATGGGCTTCAATGGATGTTATTCGACGATATCTGACAGAGTTAGATGCGAACTCACTCAAATATATAAGAAATGTTGAAATTCGACTTCAAATGAGGAAGATAGACTTTGAAAATTTTCAATTAACAAAAAGTGACAGTTGACTTCAATGGGCTTCAATGGATGTTTTTCGAAGATATCTGACAAAGTTAGACGCAAACTTACTCAAATATATGAGAAATGTTGAAATTCGACTTCAAATGAGGAAGATAGACTTTGAAAATTTTCAATTAACACAAAGTGACAGTTGGCTTCAATGGGCTTCAATGGATGTTATTCGACGATATCTGACAGAGTCAGATGCGAACTCACTCAAATATATAAGAAATGTTGAAATTCGACTTCAAATGAGGAAGATAGACTTTGAAAATTTTCAATTAACACAAAGTGACAGTTGACCTCAATGGGCTTCAATGGATGCTATTCGACGATATCTGACAAAGCTAGATGCGAACTCACTCAAATATATAAGAAATGTTAAAATTCGACTTCAAATGAGGAAGATAGACTTTGAAAATTTTCAATTAACACAAAGTGACAGTTGACCTCAATGGGCTTCAATGGATGAAATTCGACGATATCTGACAAAGTTAGATGCGAACTCACTAAAATATACAAGAAATGTTGAAGTTCGACTTCAAATGAGGAAGATAGACTTTGAAAATTTTCAATTAACACAAAGTGACAGTTGACTTCAATGGGCTTCAATGGATGTTTTTCGAAGATATCTGACAAAGTTAGACGCAAACTCACTCAAACATATGAGAAATGTTGAAATTCGACTTCAAATGAGGAAGATAGACTTTGAAAATTTTCTATTAACACAAAGTGACAGTTAGCTTCAATGGGCTTCAATGGATGAAATTCGACGATATCTGACAAAGTTAGATGCGAACTCACTCAAATATATAAGAAATGTTGAAATTCGACTTCAAATGAGGAAGATGGACTTTGAAAATTTTCAATTAACACAAAGTGACAGTTGGCTTCAATGGGCTTCAATGGATGTTATTCGACGATATCTGACAGAGTTAGATGCGAACTCACTCAAATATATAAGAAATGTTGAAATTCGACTTCAAATGAGGAAGATAGACTTTGAAAATTTTCAATTAACACAAAGTGACAGTTGACTTCAATGGGCTTCAATGGATGTTTTTCGAAGATATCTGACAAAGTTAGACGCAAACTCACTCAAACATATGAGAAATGTTGAAATTCGACTTCAAATGAGGAAGATAGACTTTGAAAATTTTCAATTAACACAAAGTGACAGTTGACCTCAATGGGCTTCAATGGATGAAATTCGACGATATCTGACAAAGTTAGATGCGAACTCACTAAAATATACAAGAAATGTTGAACTTCGACTTCAAATGAGGAAGATAGACTTTGAAAATTTTCAAGTAACACAAAGTGACAGTTGACTTCAATGGGCTTCAATGGATGTTATTCGACGATATCTGACAGAGTTAGATGCGAACTCACTCAAATATATAAGAAATGTTGAAATTCGACTTCAAATGAGGAAGATAGACTTTGAAAATTTTCAATTAACACAAAGTGACAGTTGACCTCAATGGGTTTCAATGGATGCTAATCGACGATATCTGACAAAGTTAGATGCGAACTCACTCAAATATATAAGAAATGTTGAAATTCGACTTCAAATGAGGAAGATAGACTTTGAAAATTTTCAATTAACACAAAGTGACAGTTGGCTTCAATGGGCTTCAATGGATGTTATTCGACGATATCTGACAGAGTTAGATGCGAACTCACTCAAATATATAAGAAATGTTGAAATTCGACTTCAAATGAGGAAGATAGACTTTGAAAATTTTCAATTAACACAAAGTGACAGTTGGCTTCAATGGGCTTCAATGGATGTTATTCGACGATATCTAACAGAGTTAGATGCGAACTGACTCAAATATATAAGAAATGTTGAAATTCGACTTCAAATGAGGAAGATAGACTTTGAAAATTTTCAATTAACACAAAGTGACAGTTGACCTCAATGGGCTTCAATGGATGATATTCGACGATATCTGACAAAGTTAGATGCGAACTCACTAAAATATACAAGAAATGTTGAAGTTCGACTTCAAATGAGGAAGATAGACTTTGAAAATTTTCAATTAACACAAAGTGACAGTTGACCTCAATGGGCTTCAATGGATGCTATTCGACGATATCTGACAAAGCTAGATGCGAACTCACTCAAATATATAAGAAATGTTAAAATTCGACTTCAAATGAGGAAGATAGACTTAGAAAATTTTCAATTAACACAAAGTGACAGTTGACCTCAATGGGCTTCAATGGATGAAATTCGACGATATCTGACAAAGTTAGATGCGAACTCACTAAAATATACAAGAAATGTTGAACTTCGACTTCAAATGAGGAAGATAGACTTTGAAAATTTTCAAGTAACACAAAGTGACAGTTGACTTCAATGGGCTTCAATGGATGTTATTCGACGATATCTGACAGAGTTAGATGCGAACTCACTCAAATATATAAGAAATGTTGAAATTCGACTTCAAATGAGGAAGATAGACTTTGAAAATTTTCAATTAACAAAAAGTGACAGTTGACTTCAATGGGCTTCAATGGATGTTTTTCGAAGATATCTGACAAAGTTAGACGCAAACTTACTCAAATATATGAGAAATGTTGAAATTCGACTTCAAATGAGGAAGATAGACTTTAAAAATTTTCAATTAACACAAAGTGACAGTTGGCTTCAATGGGCTTCAATGGATGTTATTCGACGATATCTGACAGAGTTAGATGCGAACTCACTCAAATATATGAGAAATGTTGAAATTCGACTTCAAATGAGGAAGATAGACTTTGAAAATTTTCAATTAACACAAAGTGACAGTTGACCTCAATGGGCTTCAATGGATGCTATTCAACGATATCTGACAAAGCTAGATGCGAACTCACTCAAATATATAAGAAATGTTAAAATTCGACTTCAAATGAGGAAGATAGACTTTGAAAATTTTCAATTAACACAAAGTGACAGTTGACCTCAATGGGCTTCAATGGATGAAATTCGACGATATCTGACAAAGTTAGATGCGAACTCACTAAAATATACAAGAAATGTTGAAGTTCGACTTCAAATGAGGAAGATAGACTTTGAAAATTTTCAATTAACACAAAGTGACAGTTGACTTCAATGGGCTTCAATGGATGTTATTCGACGATATCTGACAGTGTTAGATGCGAACTCACTCAAATATATAAGAAATGTTGAAATTCGACTTCAAATGAGGAAGATAGACTTTGAAAATTTTCAATTAACACAAAGTGACAGTTGACTTCAATGGGCTTCAATGGATGTTTTTCGAAGATATCTGACAAAGTTAGACGCAAACTCACTCAAACATATGAGAAATGTTGAAATTCGACTTCAAATGAGGAAGATAGACTTTGAAAATTTTCAATTAACACAAAGTGACAGTTGGCTTCAATGGGCTTCAATGGATGCTATTCGACGATATCTGACAAAGTTAGATGCGAACTCACTCAAATATATAAGAAATGTTGAAATTCGACTTCAAATGAGGAAGATAGACTTTGAAAATTTTCAATTAACACAAAGTGACAGTTGACTTCAATGGGCTTCAATGGATGTTTTTCGAAGATATCTGACAAAGTTAGACGCAAACTCACTCAAACATATGAGAAATGTTGAAATTCGACTTCAAATGAGGAAGATAGACTTAGAAAATTTTCAATTAACACAAAGTGACAGTTGGCTTCAATGGGCTTCAATGGATGTTATTCGACGATATCTGACAGAGTTAGATGCGAACTGACTCAAATATATAAGAAATGTTGAAATTCGACTTCAAATGAGGAAGATAGACTTTGAAAATTTTCAATTAACACAAAGTGACAGTTGACCTCAATGGGCTTCAATGGATGATATTCGACGATATCTGACAAAGTTAGATGCGAACTCACTAAAATATACAAGAAATGTTGAACTTCGACTTCAAATGAGGAAGATAGACTTTGAAAATTTTCAAGTAACACAAAGTGACAGTTGACTTCAATAGGCTTCAATGGATGTTATTCGACGATATCTGACAGAGTTAGATGCGAACTGACTCAAATATATAAGAAATGTTGAAATTCGACTTCAAATGAGGAAGATAGACTTTGAAAATTTTCAATTAACACAAAGTGTCAGTTGACCTCAATGGGCTTCAATGGATGATATTCGACGATATCTGACAAAGTTAGATGCGAACTCACTAAAATATACAAGAAATGTTGAAGTTCGACTTCAAATGAGGAAGATAGACTTTGAAAATTTTCAATTAACACAAAGTGACAGTTGACCTCAATGGGCTTCAATGGATGCTATTCGACGATATCTGACAAAGTTAGATGCGAACTCACTCAAATATATAAGAAATGTTGAAATTCGACTTCAAATGAGGAAGATAGACTTTGAAAATTTTCAATTAACACAAAGTGACAGTTGGCTTCAATGGGCTTCAATGGATGTTATTCGACGATATCTGACAGAGTTAGATGCGAACTCACTCAAATATATAAGAAATGTTGAAATTCGACTTCAAATGAGGAAGATAGACTTTGAAAATTTTCAATTAACACAAAGTGACAGTTGGCTTCAATGGGCTTCAATGGATGTTATTCGACGATATCTGACAGAGTTAGATGCGAACTGACTCAAATATATAAGAAATGTTGAAATTCGACTTCAAATGAGGAAGATAGACTTTGAAAATTTTCAATTAACACAAAGTGACAGTTGACCTCAATGGGCTTCAATGGATGATATTCGACGATATCTGACAAAGTTAGATGCGAACTCACTAAAATATACAAGAAATGTTGAAGTTCGACTTCAAATGAGGAAGATAGACTTTGAAAATTTTCAATTAACACAAAGTGACAGTTGACCTCAATGGGCTTCAATGGATGCTATTCGACGATATCTGACAAAGCTAGATGCGAACTCACTCAAATATATAAGAAATGTTAAAATTCGACTTCAAATGAGGAAGATAGACTTTGAAAATTTTCAAGTAACACAAAGTGACAGTTGACTTCAATGGGCTTCAATGGATGTTATTCGACGATATCTGACAGAGTTAGATGCGAACTCACTCAAATATATAAGAAATGTTGAAATTCGACTTCAAATGAGGAAGATAGACTTTGAAAATTTTCAATTAACAAAAAGTGACAGTTGACTTCAATGGGCTTCAATGGATGTTTTTCGAAGATATCTGACAAAGTTAGACGCAAACTTACTCAAATATATGAGAAATGTTGAAATTCGACTTCAAATGAGGAAGATAGACTTTGAAAATTTTCAATTAACACAAAGTGACAGTTGGCTTCAATGGGCTTCAATGGATGTTATTCGACGATATCTGACAGAGTTAGATGCGAACTCACTCAAATATATAAGAAATGTTGAAATTCGACTTCAAATGAGGAAGATAGACTTTGAAAATTTTCAATTAACACAAAGTGACAGTTGACCTCAATGGGCTTCAATGGATGCTATTCGACGATATCTGACAAAGCTAGATGCGAACTCACTCAAATATATAAGAAATGTTAAAATTCGACTTCAAATGAGGAAGATAGACTTTGAAAATTTTCAATTAACACAAAGTGACAGTTGGCTTCAATGGGCTTCAATGGATGTTATTCGACGATATCTGACAAAGTTAGATGCGAACTCACTAAAATATACAAGAAATGTTGAAGTTCGACTTCAAATGAGGAAGATAGACTTTGAAAATTTTCAATTAACACAAAGTGACAGTTGACCTCAATGGGCTTCAATGGATGCTATTCGACGATATCTGACAAAGCTAGATGCGAACTCACTCAAATATATAAGAAATGTTAAAATTCGACTTCAAATGAGGAAGATAGACTTTGAAAATTTTCAAGTAACACAAAGTGACAGTTGACTTCAATGGGCTTCAAA